>NC_140178.1:80230432-80235432 GCF_963971535.1 Notolepis coatsorum | reverse complement strand
AAGCGTAAAGCTTCACATTTCCCACCTCACCGGCATGGAATTGCACAATAGCAGCTCGCAAAGTTGTAAAAACAAGTAAGAAGCCTTGGCCACTACTAGCTGATCTGGAGTCAGAAAAGCTACTTGCACTCCAAGGGTTATGAGCAATCAGGTCAGACAATTCAGTGACATTAGTTACTAAGAGAAGGCATCACTGTTATTAATGATCATAGTATAATATCCCCCAACTGTATGTGTAGAAATTCAGACTATGGTTCGTATCAAATCAGCTGCTCTGGCAGAACCATTCAGTGAAGATCTTAAGACTTATGAACTCGCACCCAAGCTGAAATGCTTAAATGTGGGCTCATCCGGGATTTGAACCCGGGACCTCTCGCACCCTAAGCGAGAATCATACCCCTAGACCAACGAGCCACTGCTGAGTATCTTGGCTTTACTTTTCGAGAGTAAAGACCTGGGTCCTGTTGGTGGATCATCCTGTATTTCTGTGATTGAGTGCACCCCGTTGCTGTAGTTTGTTTGGTCAAGTGCGGCGGGTAGGAGCCTTCTTCTAGTGAAGTTCCACAGCCACTGCTGTATTCTCCTCTAAACAGAAACTGCTGGAGCTTCCATCGCACAAACTAATCTTGGATGCAGTGACACGCTGAAATAGCACAGTGGACATGTTCAAACGCTATCTCGAGCAGCAAGCAGCCATAGCAGTAGCTTCCGTGAGTACAGCTGTTTGATTGTTGATGCCTTTGTGCAACTGCAAATGTGACGCGGGAACGATATGTTCCAGCGTGAATTATGTAATTGCAAGCACGTGACTAAAAGGACAACTTGATCCTTATCAAGGGCCTGGATAGCTCAGTCGGTAGAGCATCAGACTTTTAATCTGAGGGTCCAGGGTTCAAGTCCCTGTTCAGGCTTGTCTTCACACTTTGCTTGGAAATTCTCCTTTGAGTGAAATACCGATGTCAACTTGGAAATTCTTCATTCGGGTAAAAAAACGAAGTTACATCCTTCAGCTGTTTTGCAAGCGTAAAGCTTCACATTTCCCACCTCACCGGCATGGAATTGCACAATAGCAGCTCGCAAAGTTGTAAAAACAAGTAAGAAGCCTTGGCCACTACTAGCTGATCTGGAGTCAGAAAAGCTACTTGCACTCCAAGGGTTATGAGCAATCAGGTCAGACAATTCAGTGACATTAGTTACTAAGAGAAGGCATCACTGTTATTAATGATCATAGTATAATATCCCCCAACTGTATGTGTAGAAATTCAGACTATGGTTCGTATCAAATCAGCTGCTCTGGCAGAACCATTCAGTGAAGATCTTAAGACTTATGAACTTGCAACCAAGCTCAAATGCTTAAATGTGGGCTCGTCCGGGATTTGAACCCGGGACCTCTCGGGTTCAAAGCGAGAATCATACCCCTAGACCAACGAGCCACTGCTGAGTAGCTTGGCATTACTTTTCGAGAGTAAAGACCTGGGTCCTGTTGGTGGATCATCCTGTATTTCTATGATTGAGTGCACCCTGTTGCTGTAGTTTGTTTGGTCAAGTGCGGCGGGTAGGAGCCTTCTTCTAGTGAAGTTCCACAGCCACTGCTGTATTCTCCTCTAAACAGAAACTGCTGGAGCTTCCATCGCACAAACGAATCTCGGATGCAGTGACACGCTGAAATAGCACAGTGGACATGTTCAAACGCTATCTCGAGCAGCAAGCAGCCATAGCAGTAGCTTCCGTGAGTACAGCTGTTTGATTGTTGATGCCTTTGTGCAACTGCAAATGTGACCCGGGAACGATATGTTCCAGCGTGAATTATGTAATTGCAAGCACGTGACTAAAAGGACAACTTGATCCTTATCAAGGGCCTGGATAGCTCAGTCGGTAGAGCATCAGACTTTTAATCTGAGGGTCCAGGGTTCAAGTCCCTGTTCAGGCTTGTCTTCACACTTTGCTTGGAAATTCTCCATTGAGTAAAATACCGATGTCAACTTGGAAATTCCTCATTCGGGTAAAAAAACGATGTTACATCCTTCAGCTGTTTTGCAAGCGTAAAGCTTCACATTTCCCACCTCACTGGCAAGGAATTGCACAATAGCAGCTCGCAAAGTTGTAAAAACAAGTAAGAAGCCTGGGCCACTACTAGCTGATCTGGAGTCAGAAAAGCTACTTGCACTCCAAGGGTTATGAGCAATCAGGTCATACAATTCAGTGACATTGGTTACTAAGAGAAGGCATCACTGTTATTAATGATCATAGTATAATATACCCCAACTGTATGTGTGGAAATTCAGACTATGGTTCGAATCAAATCAGCTGCTCTGGCAGAACCATTCAGTGAAGATCTTAAGACTTATGAACTCGCACCCAAGCTGAAATGCTTAAATTTGGGCTCATCCGGGATTTGAACCCGGGACCTCTCGCACCCTAAGCGAGAATCATACCCCTAGACCAACGAGCCACTGCTGAGTAGCTTGGCATTACTTTTCGAGAGTAAAGACCTGGGTCCTGTTGGTGGATCATCCTGTATTTCTATGATTGAGTGCACCCTGTTGCTGTAGTTTGTTTGGTCAAGTGCGGCGGGTAGGAGCCTTCTTCTAGTGAAGTTCCACAGCCACTGCTGTATTCTCCTCTAAACAGAAACTGCTGGAGCTTCCATCGCACAAACGAATCTCGGATGCAGTGACACGCTGAAATAGCACAGTGGACATGTTCAAACGCTATCTCGAGCAGCAAGCAGCCATAGCAGTAGCTTCCGTGAGTACAGCTGTTTGATTGTTGATGCCTTTGTGCAACTGCAAATGTGACCCGGGAACGATATGTTCCAGCGTGAATTATGTAATTGCAAGCACGTGACTAAAAGGACAACTTGATCCTTATCAAGGGCCTGGATAGCTCAGTCGGTAGAGCATCAGACTTTTAATCTGAGGGTCCAGGGTTCAAGTCCCTGTTCAGGCTTGTCTTCACACTTTGCTTGGAAATTCTCCTTTGAGTGAAATACCGATGTCAACTTGGAAATTCTTCATTCGGGTAAAAAAACGAAGTTACATCCTTCAGCTGTTTTGCAAGCGTAAAGCTTCACATTTCCCACCTCACCGGCATGGAATTGCACAATAGCAGCTCGCAAAGTTGTAAAAACAAGTAAGAAGCCTTGGCCACTACTAGCTGATCTGGAGTCAGAAAAGCTACTTGCACTCCAAGGGTTATGAACAATCAGGTCAGACATTTCAGTGACATTAGTTACTAAGAGAAGGCATCACTGTTATTAATGATCATAGTATAATATCCCCCAACTGTATGTGTAGAAATTCAGACTATGGTTCGTATCAAATCAGCTGCTCTGGCAGAACCATTCAGTGAAGATCTTAAGACTTATGAACTCGCAACCAAGCTGAAATGCTTAAATGTGGGCTCGTCCGGGATTTGAACCCGGGACCTCTCGCACCCTAAGCGAGAATCATACCCCTAGACCAACGAGCCACTGCTGAGTAGCTTGGCTTTACTTTTCGAGAGTAAAGACCTGGGTCCTGTTGGTGGATCATCCTGTATTTCTATGATTGAGTGCACCCCGTTGCTGTAGTTTGTTTGGTCAAGTGCGGCGGGTAGGAGCCTTCTTCTAGTGAAGTTCCACAGCCACTGCTGTATTCTCCTCTAAACAGAAACTGCTGGAGCTTCCATCGCACAAACGAATCTCGGATGCAGTGACACGCTGAAATAGCACAGTGGACATGTTCAAACGCTATCTCGAGCAGCAAGCAGCCATAGCAGTAGCTTCTGTGAGTACAGCTGTTTGATTGTTGATGCCTTTGTGCAAATGCAAATGTGACCCGGGAACGATATGTTCCAGCGTGAATTATGTAATTGCAAGCACGTGACTAAAAGGACAACTTGATCCTTATCAAGGGCCTGGATAGCTCAGTCGGTAGAGCATCAGACTTTTAATCTGAGGGTCCAGGGTTCAAGTCCCTGTTCAGGCTTGTCTTCACACTTTGCTTGGAAATTCTCCATTGAGTAAAATACCGATGTCAACTTGGAAATTCCTCATTCGGGTAAAAAAACGATGTTACATCCTTCAGCTGTTTTGCAAGCGTAAAGCTTCACATTTCCCACCTCACTGGCAAGGAATTGCACAATAGCAGCTCGCAAAGTTGTAAAAACAAGTAAGAAGCCTGGGCCACTACTAGCTGATCTGGAGTCAGAAAAGCTACTTGCACTGCAAGGGTTATGAGCAATCAGGTCATACAATTCAGTGACATTAGTTACTAAGAGAAGGCATCACTGTTATTAATGATCATAGTATAATATCCCCCAACTGTATGTGTGGAAATTCAGACTATGGTTCGAATCAAATCAGCTGCTCTGGCAGAACCATTCAGTGAAGATCTTAAGACTTATGAACTCGCACCCAAGCTGAAATGTGGGCTCGTCCGGGATTTGAACCCGGGACCTCTCGCACCCTAAGCGAGAATCATACCCCTAGACCAACGAGCCACTGCTGAGTAGCTTGGCTTTACTTTTCGAGAGTAAAGACCTGGGTCCTGTTGGTGGATCATCCTGTATTTCTGTGATTGAGTGCACCCCGTTGCTGTAGTTTGTTTGGTCAAGTGCGGCGGGTAGGAGCCTTCTTCTAGTGAAGTTCCACAACCACTGCTGTATTCTCCTCTAAACAGAAACTGCTGGAGCTTCCATCGCACAAACTAATCTTGGATGCAGTGACACGCTGAAATAGCACAGTGGACATGTTCAAACGCTATCTCGAGCAGCAAGCAGCCATAGCAGTAGCTTCCGTGAGTACAGCTGTTTGATTGTTGATGCCTTTGTGCAACTGCAAATGTGACGCGGGAACGATATGTTCCAGCGTGAATTATGTAATTGCAAGCACGTGACTAAAAGGACAACTTGATCCTTATCAAGGGCCTGGATAGCTCAGTCGGTAGAGCATCAGACTTTTAATCTGAGGGTCCAGGGTTCAAGTCCCTGTTCAGGCTTGTCTTCACACTTTGCTTGGA
>NC_140178.1:80202932-80205432 GCF_963971535.1 Notolepis coatsorum | reverse complement strand
TCCTGTATTTCTGTGATTGAGTGCACCCCGTTGCTGTAGTTTGTTTGGTCAAGTGCGGCGGGTAGGAGCCTTCTTCTAGTGAAGTTCCACAGCCACTGCTGTATTCTCCTCTAAACAGAAACTGCTGGAGCTTCCATCGCACAAACGAATCTTGGATGCAGTGACACGCTGAAATAGCACAGTGGACATGTTCAAACGCTATCTCGAGCAGCAAGCAGCCATAGCAGTAGCTTCCGTGAGTACAGCTGTTTGATTGTTGATGCCTTTGTGCAACTGCAAATGTGACGCGGGAACGATATGTTCCAGCGTGAATTATGTAATTGCAAGCACGTGACTAAAAGGACAACTTGATCCTTATCAAGGGCCTGGATAGCTCAGTCGGTAGAGCATCAGACTTTTAATCTGAGGGTCCAGGGTTCAAGTCCCTGTTCAGGCTTGTCTTCACTCTTTGCTTGGAAATTCTCCTTTGAGTGAAATACCGATGTCAACTTGGAAATTCTTCATTCGGGTAAAAAAACGAAGTTACATCCTTCAGCTGTTTTGCAAGCGTAAAGCTTCACATTTCCCACCTCACCGGCATGGAATTGCACAATAGCAGCTCGCAAAGTTGTAAAAACAAGTAAGAAGCCTTGGCCACTACTAGCTGATCTGGAGTCAGAAAAGCTACTTGCACTCCAAGGGTTATGAGTAATCAGGTCATACAATTCAGTGACATTAGTTACTAAGAGAAGGCATCACTGTTATTAATGATCATAGTATAATATCCCCCAACTGTATGTGTGGAAATTCAGACTATGGTTCGAATCAAATCAGCTGCTCTGGCAGAACCATTCAGTGAAGATCTTAAGACTTATGAACTCGCACCCAAGCTGAAATGCTTAAATGTGGGCTCGACCGGGATTTGAACCCGGGACCTCTCTCACCCTAAGCGAGAATCATACCCCTAGACCAACGAGCCACTGCTGAGTATCTTGGCTTTACTTTTCGAGAGTAAAGACCTGGGTCCTGTTGGTGGATCATCCTGTATTTCTGTGATTGAGTGCACCCCGTTGCTGTAGTTTGTTTGGTCAAGTGCGGCGGGTAGGAGCCTTCTTCTAGTGAAGTTCCACAGCCACTGCTGTATTCTCCTCTAAACAGAAACTGCTGGAGCTTCCATCGCACAAATTAATCTTGGATGCAGTGACACGCTGAAATAGCACAGTGGACATGTTCAAACGCTATCTCGAGCAGCAAGCAGCCATAGCAGTAGCTTCCGTGAGTACAGCTGTTTGATTGTTGATGCCTTTGTGCAACTGCAAATGTGACGCGGGAACGATATGTTCCAGCGTGAATTGGCAGTATAAGGCGTGGGAAAGCCGGTGGGTGGGGATCAGACTTTTAATCTGAGGGTCCAGGGTTCAAGTCCCTGTTCAAGCTTGTCTTCACACTTTGCTTGGAAATTCTCCTTTGAGTGAAATACCGATGTCAACTTGGAAATTCCTCATTCGGGTAAAAAAATGATGTTACATCCTTCAGCTGTTTTGCAAGCGTAAAGCTTCACATTTCCCACCTCACTGGCATGGAATTGCACAATAGCAGCTCGCAAAGTTGTAAAAACAATTAAGAAGCCTTGGCCACTACTAGCTGATCTGGAGTCAGAAAAGCTACTTGCACTCCAAGGGTTATGAGCAATCAGGTCATACAATTCAGTGACATTAGTTACTAAGAGAAGGCATCACTGTTATTAATGATCATAGTATAATATCCCCCAACTGTATGTGTGGAAATTCAGACTATGGTTCGAATCAAATCAGCTGCTCTGGCAGAACCATTCAGTGAAGATCTTAAGACTTATGAACTCGCACCCAAGCTGAAATGCTTAAATGTGGGCTCATCCGGGATTTGAACCCGGGACCTCTCGCACCCTAAGCGAGAATCATACCCCTAGACCAACGAGCCACTGCTGAGTAGCTTGGCTTTACTTTTCGAGAGTAAAGACCTGGGTCCTGTTGGTGGATCATCCTGTATTTCTATGATTGAGTGCACCCCGTTGCTGTAGTTTGTTTGGTCAAGTGCGGCGGGTAGGAGCCTTCTTCTAGTGAAGTTCCACAGCCACTGCTGTATTCTCCTCTAAACAGAAACTGCTGGAGCTTCCATCGCACAAACTAATCTCGGATGCAGTGACACGCTGAAATAGCACAGTGGACATGTTCAAACGCTATCTCGAGCAGCAAGCAGCCATAGCAGTAGCTTCCGTGAGTACAGCTGTTTGATTGTTGATGCCTTTGTGCAACTGCAAATGTGACCCGGGAACGATATGTTCCAGCGTGAATTATGTAATTGCAAGCACGTGACTAAAAGGACAACTTCATCCTTATCAAGGGCCTGGATAGCTCAGTCGGTAGAGCATCAGACTTTTAATCTGAGGGTCCAGGGTTCAAGTCCCTGTTCAGGCTTGTCTTCACTCTTTGCTTGGAAATTCTCCTTTGAGTGAAATACCGATGTCAACTTGGAAATTCTT
>NC_140178.1:80157932-80197932 GCF_963971535.1 Notolepis coatsorum | reverse complement strand
AACTTGGAAATTCCTCATTCGGGTAAAAAAATGATGTTACATCCTTCAGCTGTTTTGCAAGCGTAAAGCTTCACATTTCCCACCTCACTGGCATGGAATTGCACAATAGCAGCTCGCAAAGTTGTAAAAACAATTAAGAAGCCTTGGCCACTACTAGCTGATCTGGAGTCAGAAAAGCTACTTGCACTCCAAGGGTTATGAGCAATCAGGTCATACAATTCAGTGACATTAGTTACTAAGAGAAGGCATCACTGTTATTAATGATCATAGTATAATATCCCCCAACTGTATGTGTGGAAATTCAGACTATGGTTCGAATCAAATCAGCTGCTCTGGCAGAACCATTCAGTGAAGATCTTAAGACTTATGAACTTGCAACCAAGCTGAAATGCTTAAATGTGGGCTCGTCCGGGATTTGAACACGGGACCTCTCGCACCCTACGCGAGAATCATACCCCTAGACCAATGAGCCACTGCTGAGTAGCTTGGCTTTACTTTTCGAGAGTAAAGACCTGGGTCCTGTTGGTGGATCATCCTGTATTTCTGTGATTGAGTGCACCCCGTTGCTGTAGTTTGTTTGGTCAAGTGCGGCGGGTAGGAGCCTTCTTCTAGTGAAGTTCCACAGCCACTGCTGTATTCTTCTCTAAACAGAAACTGCTGGAGCTTCCATCGCACAAACTAATCTTGGATGCAGTGACACGCTGAAATAGCACAGTGGACATGTTCAAACGCTATCTCGAGCAACAAGCAGCCATAGCAGTAGCTTCCGTGAGTACAGCTGTTTGATTGTTGATGCCTTTGTGCAACTGCAAATGTGACGCAGGAACGATATGTTCCAGCGTGAATTATGTAATTGCAAGCACGTGACTAAAAGGACAACTTGATCCTTATCAAGGGCCTGGATAGCTCAGTTGGTAGAGCATCAGACTTTTAATCTGAGGGCCAGGGTTCAAGTCCCTGTTCAGGCTTGTCTTCACACTTTGCTTGGAAATTCTCCTTTGAGTGAAATACCGATGTCAACTTGGAAATTCTTCATTCGGGTAAAAAAACGAAGTTACATCCTTCAGCTGTTTTGCAAGCGTAAAGCTTCACATTTCCCACCTCACCGGCATGGAATTGCACAATAGCAGCTCGCAAAGTTGTAAAAACAAGTAAGAAGCCTTGGCCACTACTAGCTGATCTGGAGTCAGAAAAGCTACTTGCACTCCAAGGGTTATGAGCAATCAGGTCAGACAATTCAGTGACATTAGTTACTAAGAGAAGGCATCACTGTTATTAATGATCATAGTATAATATCCCCCAACTGTATGTGTAGAAATTCAGACTATGGTTCGTATCAAATCAGCTGCTCTGGCAGAACCATTCAGTGAAGATCTTAAGACTTATGAACTTGCAACCAAGCTGAAATGCTTAAATGTGGACTCATCCGGGATTTGAACCCAGGACCTCTCGCACCCTAAGCGAGAATCATACCCCTAGACCAACGAGCCACTGCTTAGTAGCTTGGCTTTACTTTTCGAGAGTAAAGAACTGGGTCCTGTTGGTGGATCATCCTGTATTTCTATGATTGAGTGCACCCCGTTGCTGTAGTTTGTTTGGTCAAGTGCGGCGGGTAGGAGCCTTCTTCTAGTGAAGTTCCACAGCCACTGCTGTATTCTCCTCTAAACAGAAACTGCTGGAGCTTCCATCGCACAAACGAATCTCGGATGCAGTGACACGCTGAAATAGCACAGTGGACATGTTCAAACGCTATCTCGAGCAGCAAGCAGCCATAGCAGTAGCTTCCGTGAGTACAGCTGTTTGATTGTTGATGCCTTTGTGCAAATGCAAATGTGACCCGGGAACGATATGTTCCAGCGTGAATTATGTAATTGCAAGCACGTGACTAAAAGGACAACTTGATCCTTATCAAGGGCTTGGATAGCTCAGTCGGTAGAGCATCATACTTTTAATCTGAGGGTCCAGGGTTCAAGTCCCTGTTCAGGCTTGTCTTCACACTTTGCTTGGAAATTCTCCATTGAGTAAAATACCGATGTCAACTTGGAAATTCCTCATTCGGGTAAAAAAACGATGTTACATCCTTCAGCTGTTTTGCAAGCGTAAAGCTTCACATTTCCCACCTCACTGGCAAGGAATTGCACAATAGCAGCTCGCAAAGTTGTAAAAACAAGTAAGAAGCCTGGGCCACTACTAGCTGATCTGGAGTCAGAAAAGCTACTTGCACTCCAAGGGTTATGAGCAATAAGGTCATACAATTCAGTGACATTAGTTACTAAGAGAAGGCATCACTGTTATTAATGATCATAGTATAATATCCCCCAACTGTATGTGTGGAAATTCAGACTATGGTTCGAATCAAATCAGCTGCTCTGGCAGAACCATTCAGTGAAGATCTTAAGACTTATGAACTCGCACCCAAGCTGAAATGCTTAAATGTGGGCTCGTCCGGGATTTGAACCCGGGACCTCTCGCACCCTAAGCGAGAATCATACCCCTAGACCAACGAGCCACTGCTGAGTAGCTTGGCTTTACTTTTCGAGAGTAAAGACCTGGGTCCTGTTGGTGGATCATCCTGTATTTCTATGATTGAGTGCACCCCGTTGCTGTAGTTTGTTTGGTCAAGTGCGGCGGATAGGAGCCTTCTTCTAGTGAAGTTCCACAGCCACTGCTGTATTCTCCTCTAAACAGAAACTGCTGGAGCTTCCATCGCACAAACGAATCTCGGATGCAGTGACACGCTGAAATAGCACAGTGGACATGTTCAAACGCTATCTCGAGCAGCAAGCAGCCATAGCAGTAGCTTCTGTGAGTACAGCTGTTTGATTGTTGATGCCTTTGTGCAACTGCAAATGTGACGCGGGAACGATATGTTCCAGCGTGAATTATGTAATTGCAAGCACGTGACTAAAAGGACAACTTGATCCTTATCAATGGCCTGGATAGCTCAGTCGGTAGAGCAACAGACTTTTAATCTGAGGGTCCAGGGTTCAAGTCCCTGTTCAGGCTTGTCTTCACACTTTGCTTGGAAATTCTCCATTGAGTAAAATACCGATGTCAACTTGGAAATTCCTCATTCGGGTAAAAAAATGATGTTACATCCTTCAGCTGTTTTGCAAGCGTAAAGCTTCACATTTCCCACCTCACTGGCAAGGAATTGCACAATAGCAGCTTGCAAAGTTGTAAAAACAAGTAAGAAGCCTGGGCCACTACTAGCTGATCTGGAGTCAGAAAAGCTACTTGCACTCCAAGGGTTATGAGCAATCAGGTCATACAATTCAGTGACATTAGTTACTAAGAGAAGGCATCACCGTTATTAATGATCATAGTATAATATCCCCCAACTGTATGTGTGGAAATTCAGACTATGGTTCGAATCAAATCAGCTGCTCTGGCAGAACCATTCAGTGAAGATCTTAAGACTTATGAACTTGCAACCAAGCTGAAATGCTTAAATGTGGGCTCGTCCGGGATTTGAACCCGGGACCTCTCGCACCCTAAGCGAGAATCATACCCCTAGACCAACGAGCCACTGCTGAGTAGCTTGGCTTTACTTTTCGAGAGTAAAGATCTGGGTCCTGTTGGTGGATCATCCTGTATTTCTGTGATTGAGTGCACCCCGTTGCTGTAGTTTGTTTGGTCAAGTGCGGCGGGTAGGAGCCTTCTTCTAGTGAAGTTCCACAGCCACTGCTGTATTCTCCTCTAAACAGAAACTGCTGGAGCTTCCATCGCACAAACGAATCTTGGATGCAGTGACACGCTGAAATAGCACTGTGGACATGTTCAAACGCTATCTCGAGCAGCAAGCAGCCATAGCAGTAGCTTCCGTGAGTACAGCTGTTTGATTGTTGATGCCTTTGTGCAACTGCAAATGTGACGCGGGAACGATATGTTCCAGCGTGAATTATGTAATTGCAAGCACGTGACTAAAAGGACAACTTGATCCTTATCAAGGGCCTGGATAGCTCAGTCGGTAGAGCATCAGACTTTTAATCTGAGGGTCCAGGGTTCAAGTCCCTGTTCAGGCTTGTCTTCACACTTTGCTTGGAAATTCTCCATTGAGTAAAATACCGATGTCAACTTGGAAATTCCTCATTCGGGTAAAAAAACGATGTTACATCCTTCAGCTGTTTTGCAAGCGTAAAGCTTCACATTTCCCAACTCACTGGCAAGGAATTGCACAATAGCAGCTCGCAAAGTTGTAAAAACAAGTAAGAAGCCTGGGCCACTACTAGCTGATCTGGAGTCAGAAAAGCTACTTGCACTCCAAGGGTTATGAGCAATCAGGTCATACAATTCAGTGACATTAGTTACTAAGAGAAGGCATCACTGTTATTAATGATCATAGTATAATATCCCCCAACTGTATGTGTAGAAATTCAGACTATGGTTCGTATCAAATCAGCTGCTCTGGCAGAACCATTCAGTGAAGATCTTAAGACTTATGAACTTGCAACCAAGCTGAAATGCTTAAATGTGGGCTCATCCGGGATTTGAACCCGGGACCTCTCGCACCCTAAGCGAGAATCATACCCCTAGACCAACGAGCCACTGCTGAGTAGCTTGGCTTTACTTTTCGAGAGTAAAGACCTGGGTCCTGTTGGTGGATCATCCTGTATTTCTATGATTGAGTGCACCCCTTTGCTGTAGTTTGTTTGGTCAAGTGCGGCGGGTAGGAGCCTTCTTCTAGTGAAGTTCCACAGCCACTGCTGTATTCTCCTCTAAACAGAAACTGCTGGAGCTTCCATCGCACAAACGAATCTTGGATGCAGTGACACGCTGAAATAGCACAGTGGACATGTTCAAACGCTATCTCGAGCAGCAAGCAGCCATAGCAGTAGCTTCTGTGAGTACAGCTGTTTGATTGTTGATGCCTTTGTGCAACTGCAAATGTGACGCGGGAACGATATGTTCCAGCGTGAATTATGTAATTGCAAGCACGTGACTAAAAGGACAACTTGATCCTTATCAAGGGCCTGGATAGCTCAGTCGGTAGAGCATCAGACTTTTAATCTGAGGGTCCAGGGTTCAAGTCCCTGTTCAGGCTTGTCTTCACACTTTGCTTGGAAATTCTCCATTGAGTAAAATACCGATGTCAACTTGGAAATTCCTCATTTGGGTAAAAAAACAATGTTACATCCTTCAGCTGTTTTGCAAGCGTAAAGCTTCACATTTCCCACCTCACTGGCAAGGAATTGCACAATAGCAGCTCGCAAAGTTGTAAAAACAAGAAAGAAGCCTGGGCCACTACTAGCTGATCTGGAGTCAGAAAAGCTACTTGCACTCCAAGGGTTATGAGCAATCAGGTCATACAATTCAGTGACATTAGTTACTAAGAGAAGGCATCACTGTTATTAATGATCATAGTATAATATCCCCCAACTGTATGTGTGGAAATTCAGACTATGGTTCGAATCAAATCAGCTGCTCTGGCAGAACAATTCAGTGAAGATCTTAAGACTTATGAACTTGCAACCAAGCTGAAATGCTTAAATGTGGGCTCGTCCGGGATTTGAACCTGTGACCTCTCGCACCCTAAGCGAGAATCATACCCCTAGACCAACGAGCCACTGCTGAGTAGCTTGGCTTTACTTTTCGAGAGTAAAGACCTGGGTCCTGTTGGTGGATCATCCTGTATTTCTGTGATTGAGTGCACCCCGTTGCTGTAGTTTGTTTGGTCAAGTGCGGCGGGTAGGAGCCTTCTTCTAGTGAAGTTCCACAGCCACTGCTGTATTCTCCTCTAAACAGAAACTGCTGGAGCTTCCATCGCACAAACTAATCTTGGATGCAGTGACACGCTGAAATAGCACAGTGGACATGTTCAAATGCTATCTCGAGCAGGAAGCAGCCATAGCAGTAGCTTCCGTGAGTACAGCTGTTTGATTGTTGATGCCTTTGTGCAACTGCAAATGTGACGCGGGAACGATATGTTCCAGCGTGAATTATGTAATTGCAAGCACATGACTAAAAGGACAACTTGATCCTTTTCAATGGCCTGGATAGCTCAGTCGGTAGAGCATCCGACTTTTAATCTGAGGGTCCAGGGTTCAAGTCCCTGTTCAGGCTTGTCTTCACACTTTGCTTGGAAATTCTCCATTGAGTAAAATACCGATGTCAACTTGGAAATGCCTCATTCGGGTAAAAAAATGATGTTACATCCTTCAGCTGTTTTGCAAGCGTAAAGCTTCACATTTCCCACCTCACTGGCAATGAATTGCACAATAGCAGCTCGCAAAGTTGTAAAAACAAGTAAGAAGCCTGGGCCACTACTAGCTGATCTGGAGTCAGAAAAGCTACTTGCACTCCAAGGGTTATGAGCAATCAGGTCATACAATTCAGTGACATTAGTTACTAAGAGAAGGCATCACTGTTATTAATGATCATAGTATAATATCCCCCAACTGTATGTGTGGAAATTCAGACTATGGTTCGAATCAAATCAGCTGCTCTGGCAGAACCATTCAGTGAAGATCTTAAGACTTATGAACTTGCAACCAAGCTGAAATGCTTAAATGTGGGCTCGTCCGGGATTTGAACCCGTGACCTCTCACACCCTAAGCGAGAATCATACCCCTAGACCATCGAGCCACTACTGAGTAGCTTGGCTTTACTTTTCGAGAGTAAAGACCTGGGTCCTGTTGGTGGATCATCCTGTATTTCTGTGATTGAGTGCACCCTGTTGCTGTAGTTTGTTTGGTCAAGTGCGGCGGGTAGGAGCCTTCTTCTAGTGAAGTTCCACAGCCACTGCTGTATTCTCCTCTAAACAGAAACTGCTGGAGCTTCCATCGCACAAACTAATCTTGGATGCAGTGACACGCTGAAATAGCACAGTGGACATGTTCAAACGCTATCTCGAGCAGCAAGCAGCCATAGCAGTAGCTTCCGTGAGTACAGCTGTTTGATTGTTGATGCCTTTGTGCAACTGCAAATGTGACGCGGGAACGATATGTTCCAGCGTGAATTATGTAATTGCAAGCACGTGACTAAAAGGACAACTTGATCCTTATCAATGGCCTGGATAGCTCAGTCGGTAGAGCATCAGACTTTTAATCTGAGGGTCCAGGGTTCAAGTCCCTGTTCAGGCTTCTCTTCACACTTTGCTTGGAAATTCGCCATTGAGTAAAATACCGATGTCAACTTGGAAATGCCTCATTCGGGTAAAAAAATGATGTTACATCCTTCAGCTGTTTTGCAAGCGTAAAGCTTCACATTTCCCACCTCACTGGCAAGGAATTGCACAATAGCAGCTCGCAAAGTTGTAAAAACAAGTAAGAAGCCTGGGCCACTACTAGCTGATCTGGAGTCAGAAAAGCTACTTGCACTCCAAGGGTTATGAGCAATCAGGTCATACAATTCAGTGACATTAGTTACTAAGAGAAGGCATCACTGTTATTAATGATCATAGTATAATATCCCCCAACTGTATGTGTGGAAATTCAGACTATGGTTCGAATCAAATCAGCTGCTCTGGCAGAACCATTCAGTGAAGATCTTAAGACTTATGAACTTGCAACCAAGCTGAAATGCTTAAATGTGGGCTCGTCCGGGATTTGAACCCGTGACCTCTCACACCCTAAGCGAGAATCATACCCCTAGACCATCGAGCCACTACTGAGTAGCTTGGCTTTACTTTTCGAGAGTAAAGACCTGGGTCCTGTTGGTGGATCATCCTGTATTTCTGTGATTGAGTGCACCCCGTTGCTGTAGTTTGTTTGGTCAAGTGCGGCGGGTAGGAGCCTTCTTCTAGTGAAGTTCCACAGCCACTGCTGTATTCTCCTCTAAACAGAAACTGCTGGAGCTTCCATCGCACAAACGAATCTTGGATGCAGTGACACGCTGAAATAGCACAGTGGACATGTTCAAATGCTATCTCGAGCAGCAAGCAGCCATAGCAGTAGCTTCCGTGAGTACAGCTGTTTGATTGTTGATGCCTTTGTGCAACTGCAAATGTGACGCGGGAACGATATGTTCCAGCGTGAATTATGTAATTGCAAGCACGTGACTAAAAGGACAACTTGATCCTTATCAAGGGCCTGGATAGCTCAGTCGGTAGAGCATCAGACTTTTAATCTGAGGGTCCAGGGTTCAAGTCCCTGTTCAGGCTTGTCTTCACACTTTGCTTGGAAATTCTCCATTGAGTAAAATACCGATGTCAACTTGGAAATTCCTCATTCGGGTAAAAAAACGATGTTACATCCTTCAGCTGTTTTGCAAGCGTAAAGCTTCACATTTCCCACCTCACTGGCAAGGAATTGCACAATAGCAGCTCGCAAAGTTGTAAAAACAAGTAAGAAGCCAGGGCCACTACTAGCTGATCTGGAGTCAGAAAAGCTACTTGCACTCCAAGGGTTATGAGCAATCAGGTCATACAATTCAGTGACATTAGTTACTAAGAGAAGGCATCACTGTTATTAATGATCATAGTATAATATCCCCCAACTGTATGTGTGGAAATTCAGACTATGGTTCGAATCAAATCAGCTGCTCTGGCAGAACCATTCAGTGAAGATCTTAAGACTTATGAACTTGCAACCAAGCTGAAATGCTTAAATGTGGGCTCGTCCGGGATTTGAACCCGTGACCTCTCACACCCTAAGCGAGAATCATACCCCTAGACCATCGAGCCACTACTGAGTAGCTTGGCTTTACTTTTCGAGAGTAAAGACCTGGGTCCTGTTGGTGGATCATCCTGTATTTCTGTGATTGAGTGCACCCCGTTGCTGTAGTTTGTTTGGTCAAGTGCGGCGGGTAGGAGCCTTCTTCTAGTGAAGTTCCACAGCCACTGCTGTATTCTCCTCTAAACAGAAACTGCTGGAGCTTCCATCGCACAAACTAATCTTGGATGCAGTGACACGCTGAAATAGCACAGTGGACATGTTCAAACGCTATCTCGAGCAGCAAGCAGCCATAGCAGTAGCTTCCGTGAGTACAGCTGTTTGATTGTTGATGCCTTTGTGCAACTGCAAATGTGACGCGGGAACGATATGTTCCAGCGTGAATTATGTAATTGCAAGCACGTGACTAAAAGGACAACTTGATCCTTATCAATGGCCTGGATAGCTCAGTCGGTAGAGCATCAGACTTTTAATCTGAGGGTCCAGGGTTCAAGTCCCTGTTCAGGCTTGTCTTCACACTTTGCTTGGAAATTCTCCATTGAGTAAAATACCGATGTCAACTTGGAAATGCCTCATTCGGGTAAAAAAATGATGTTACATCCTTCAGCTGTTTTGCAAGCGTAAAGCTTCACATTTCCCACCTCACTGGCAAGGAATTGCACAATAGCAGCTCGCAAAGTTGTAAAAACAAGTAAGAAGCCTGGGCCACTACTAGCTGATCTGGAGTCAGAAAAGCTACTTGCACTCCAAGGGTTATGAGCAATCAGGTCATACAATTCAGTGACATTAGTTACTAAGAGAAGGCATCACTGTTATTAATGATCATAGTATAATATCCCCCAACTGTATGTGTGGAAATTCAGACTATGGTTCGAATCAAATCAGCTGCTCTGGCAGAACCATTCAGTGAAGATCTTAAGACTTATGAACTTGCAACCAAGCTGAAATGCTTAAATGTGGGCTCGTCCGGGATTTGAACCCGTGACCTCTCACACCCTAAGCGAGAATCATACCCCTAGACCATCGAGCCACTACTGAGTAGCTTGGCTTTACTTTTCGAGAGTAAAGACCTGGGTCCTGTTGGTGGATCATCCTGTATTTCTGTGATTGAGTGCACCCCGTTGCTGTAGTTTGTTTGGTCAAGTGCGGCGGGTAGGAGCCTTCTTCTAGTGAAGTTCCACAGCCACTGCTGTATTCTCCTCTAAACAGAAACTGCTGGAGCTTCCATCGCACAAACTAATCTTGGATGCAGTGACACGCTGAAATAGCACAGTGGACATGTTCAAACGCTATCTCGAGCAGCAAGCAGCCATAGCAGTAGCTTCCGTGAGTACAGCTGTTTGATTGTTGATGCCTTTGTGCAACTGCAAATGTGACGCGGGAACGATATGTTCCAGCGTGAATTATGTAATTGCAAGCACGTGACTAAAAGGACAACTTGATCCTTATCAATGGCCTGGATAGCTCAGTCGGTAGAGCATCAGACTTTTAATCTGAGGGTCCAGGGTTCAAGTCCCTGTTCAGGCTTGTCTTCACACTTTGCTTGGAAATTCTCCATTAAGTAAAATACCGATGTCAACTTGGAAATTCCTCATTCGGGTAAAAAAATGATGTTACATCCTTCAGCTGTTTTGCAAGCGTAAAGCTTCACATTTCCCACCTCACTGGCAAGGAATTGCACAATAGCAGCTCGCAAAGTTATAAAAACAAGTAAGAAGCCTGGGCCACTACTAGCTGATCTGGAGTCAGAAAAGCTACTTGCACTCCAAGGGTTATGAGCAATCAGGTCATACAATTCAGTGACATTAGTTACTAAGAGAAGGCATCACTGTTATTAATGATCATAGTATAATATCCCCCAACTGTATGTGTGGAAATTCAGACTATGGTTCGAATCAAATCAGCTGCTCTGGCAGAACCATTCAGTGAAGATCTTAAGACTTATGAACTTGCAACCAAGCTGAAATGCTTAAATGTGGGCTCGTACGGGATTTGAACCCGGGACCTCTCGCACCCTAAGCGAGAATCATACCCCTAGACCAACGAGCCACTGCTGAGTAGCTTGGCTTTACTTTTCGAGAGTAAAGACCTGGGTCCTGTTGGTGGATCATCCTGTATTTCTGTGATTGAGTGCACCCCGTTGCTGTAGTTTGTTTGGTCAAGTGCGGCGGGTAGGAGCCTTCTTCTAGTGAAGTTCCACAGCCACTGCTGTATTCTCCTCTAAACAGAAACTGCTGGAGCTTCCATCGCACAAACGAATCTTGGATGCAGTGACACGCTGAAATAGCACAGTGGACATGTTCAAATGCTATCTCGAGCAGCAAGCAGCCATAGCAGTAGCTTCCGTGAGTACAGCTGTTTGATTGTTGATGCCTTTGTGCAACTGCAAATGTGACGCGGGAACGATATGTTCCAGCGTGAATTATGTAATTGCAAGCACGTGACTAAAAGGACAACTTGATCCTTATCAAGGGCCTGGATAGCTCAGTCGGTAGAGCATCAGACTTTTAATCTGAGGGTCCAGGGTTCAAGTCCCTGTTCAGGCTTGTCTTCACACTTTGCTTGGAAATTCTCCATTGAGTAAAATACCGATGTCAACTTGGAAATTCCTCATTCGGGTAAAAAAACGATGTTACATCCTTCAGCTGTTTTGCAAGCGTAAAGCTTCACATTTCCCACCTCACTGGCAAGGAATTGCACAATAGCAGCTCGCAAAGTTGTAAAAACAAGTAAGAAGCCAGGGCCACTACTAGCTGATCTGGAGTCAGAAAAGCTACTTGCACTCCAAGGGTTATGAGCAATCAGGTCATACAATTCAGTGACATTAGTTACTAAGAGAAGGCATCACTGTTATTAATGATCATAGTATAATATCCCCCAACTGTATGTGTGGAAATTCAGACTATGGTTCGAATCAAATCAGCTGCTCTGGCAGAACCATTCAGTGAAGATCTTAAGACTTATGAACTTGCAACCAAGCTGAAATGCTTAAATGTGGGCTCGTCCGGGATTTGAACCCGTGACCTCTCGCACCCTAAGCGAGAATCATACCCCTAGACCATCGAGCCACTACCGAGTAGCTTGGCTTTACTTTTCGAGAGTAAAGACCTGGGTCCTGTTGGTGGATCATCCTGTATTTCTGTGATTGAGTGCACCCCGTTGCTGTAGTTTGTTTGGTCAAGTGCGGCGGGTAGGAGCCTTCTTCTAGTGAAGTTCCACAGCCACTGCTGTATTCTCCTCTAAACAGAAACTGCTGGAGCTTCCATCGCACAAACTAATCTTGGATGCAGTGACACGCTGAAATAGCACAGTGGACATGTTCAAACGCTATCTCGAGCAGCAAGCAGCCATAGCAGTAGCTTCCGTGAGTACAGCTGTTTGATTGTTGATGCCTTTGTGCAACTGCAAATGTGACGCGGGAACGATATGTTCCAGCGTGAATTATGTAATTGCAAGCACGTGACTAAAAGGACAACTTGATCCTTATCAATGGCCTGGATAGCTCAGTCGGTAGAGCATCAGACTTTTAATCTGAGGGTCCAGGGTTCAAGTCCCTGTTCAGGCTTGTCTTCACACTTTGCTTGGAAATTCTCCATTGAGTAAAATACCGATGTCAACTTGGAAATTCCTCATTCGGGTAAAAAAATGATGTTACATCCTTCAGCTGTTTTGCAAGCGTAAAGCTTCACATTTCCCACCTCACTGGCAAGGAATTGCACAATAGCAGCTCGCAAAGTTGTAAAAACAAGTAAGAAGCCTGGGCCACTACTAGCTGATCTGGAGTCAGAAAAGCTACTTGCACTCCAAGGGTTATGAGCAATCAGGTCATACAATTCAGTGACATTAGTTACTAAGAGAAGGCATCACTGTTATTAATGATCATAGTATAATATCCCCCAACTGTATGTGTGGAAATTCAGACTATGGTTCGAATCAAATCAGCTGCTCTGGCAGAACCATTCAGTGAAGATCTTAAGACTTATGAACTTGCAACCAAGCTGAAATGCTTAAATGTGGGCTCGTCCGGGATTTGAACCCGGGACCTCTCGCACCCTAAGCGAGAATCATACCCCTAGACCAACGAGCCACTGCTGAGTAGCTTGGCTTTACTTTTCGAGAGTAAAGACCTGGGTCCTGTTGGTGGATCATCCTGTATTTCTGTGATTGAGTGCACCCCGTTGCTGTAGTTTGTTTGGTCAAGTGCGGCGGGTAGGAGCCTTCTTCTAGTGAAGTTCCACAGCCACTGCTGTATTCTCCTCTAAACAGAAACTGCTGGAGCTTCCATCGCACAAACTAATCTTGGATGCAGTGACACGCTGAAATAGCACAGTGGACATGTTCAAACGCTATCTCGAGCAGCAAGCAGCCATAGCAGTAGCTTCCGTGAGTACAGCTGTTTGATTGTTGATGCCTTTGTGCAACTGCAAATGTGACGCGGGAACGATATGTTCCAGCGTGAATTATGTAATTGCAAGCACGTGACTAAAAGGACAACTTGATCCTTATCAAGGGCCTGGATAGCTCAGTCGGTAGAGCATCAGACTTTTAATCTGAGGGCCAGGGTTCAAGTCCCTGTTCAGGCTTGTCTTCACACTTTGCTTGGAAATTCTCCTTTGAGTGAAATACCGATGTCAACTTGGAAATTCTTCATTCGGGTAAAAAAACGAAGTTACATCCTTCAGCTGTTTTGCAAGCGTAAAGCTTCACATTTCCCACCTCACCGGCATGGAATTGCACAATAGCAGCTCGCAAAGTTGTAAAAACAAGTAAGAAGCCTTGGCCACTACTAGCTGATCTGGAGTCAGAAAAGCTACTTGCACTCCAAGGGTTATGAGCAATCAGGTCAGACAATTCAGTGACATTAGTTACTAAGAGAAGGCATCACTGTTATTAATGATCATAGTATAATATCCCCCAACTGTATGTGTAGAAATTCAGACTATGGTTCGTATCAAATCAGCTGCTCTGGCAGAACCATTCAGTGAAGATCTTAAGACTTATGAACTTGCAACCACGCTGAAATGCTTAAATGTGGGCTCATCCGGGATTTGAACCCGGGACCTCTCGCACCCTAAGCGAGAATCATACCCCTAGACCAACGAGCCACTGCTGAGTAGCTTGGCTTTACTTTTCGAGAGTAAAGACCTGGGTCCTGTTGGTGGATCATCCTGTATTTCTATGATTGAGTGCACCCCTTTGCTGTTGTTTGTTTGGTCAAGTGCGGCGGGTAGGAGCCTTCTTCTAGTGAAGTTCCACAGCCACTGCTGTATTCTCCTCTAAACAGAAACTGCTGGAGCTTCCATCGCACAAACGAATCTTGGATGCAGTGACACGCTGAAATAGCACAGTGGACATGTTCAAACGCTATCTCGAGCAGCAAGCAGCCATAGCAGTAGCTTCTGTGAGTACAGCTGTTTGATTGTTGATGCCTTTGTGCAACTGCAAATGTGACGCGGGAACGATATGTTCCAGCGTGAATTATGTAATTGCAAGCACGTGACTAAAAGGACAACTTGATCCTTATCAATGGCCTGGATAGCTCAGTCGGTAGAGCATCAGACTTTTAATCTGAGGGTCCAGGGTTCAAGTCCCTGTTCAGGCTTGTCTTCACACTTTGCTTGGAAATTCTCCATTGAGTAAAATACCGATGTCAACTTGGAAATTCCTCATTCGGGTAAAAAAATGATGTTACATCCTTCAGCTGTTTTGCAAGCGTAAAGCTTCACATTTCCCACCTCACTGGCAAGGAATTGCACAATAGCAGCTCGCAAAGTTATAAAAACAAGTAAGAAGCCTGGGCCACTACTAGCTGATCTGGAGTCAGAAAAGCTACTTGCACTCCAAGGGTTATGAGCAATCAGGTCATACAATTCAGTGACATTAGTTACTAAGAGAAGGCATCACTGTTATTAATGATCATAGTATAATATCCCCCAACTGTATGTGTGGAAATTCAGACTATGGTTCGAATCAAATCAGCTGCTCTGGCAGAACCATTCAGTGAAGATCTTAAGACTTATGAACTTGCAACCAAGCTGAAATGCTTAAATGTGGGCTCGTACGGGATTTGAACCCGGGACCTCTCGCACCCTAAGCGAGAATCATACCCCTAGACCAACGAGCCACTGCTGAGTAGCTTGGCTTTACTTTTCGAGAGTAAAGACCTGGGTCCTGTTGGTGGATCATCCTGTATTTCTGTGATTGAGTGCACCCCGTTGCTGTAGTTTGTTTGGTCAAGTGCGGCGGGTAGGAGCCTTCTTCTAGTGAAGTTCCACAGCCACTGCTGTATTCTCCTCTAAACAGAAACTGCTGGAGCTTCCATCGCACAAACGAATCTTGGATGCAGTGACACGCTGAAATAGCACAGTGGACATGTTCAAACGCTATCTCGAGCAGCAAGCAGCCATAGCAGTAGCTTCCGTGAGTACAGCTGTTTGATTGTTGATGCCTTTGTGCAACTGCAAATGTGACGCGGGAACGATATGTTCCAGCGTGAATTATGTAATTGCAAGCACGTGACTAAAAGGACAACTTGATCCTTATCAAGGGCCTGGATAGCTCAGTCGGTAGAGCATCAGACTTTTAATCTGAGGGTCCAGGGTTCAAGTCCCTGTTCAGGCTTGTCTTCACACTTTGCTTGGAAATTCTCCATTGAGTAAAATACCGATGTCAACTTGGAAATTCCTCATTCGGGTAAAAAAACGATGTTACATCCTTCAGCTGTTTTGCAAGCGTAAAGCTTCACATTTCCCACCTCACTGGCAAGGAATTGCACAATAGCAGCTCGCAAAGTTGTAAAAACAAGTAAGAAGCCAGGGCCACTACTAGCTGATCTGGAGTCAGAAAAGCTACTTGCACTCCAAGGGTTATGAGCAATCAGGTCATACAATTCAGTGACATTAGTTACTAAGAGAAGGCATCACTGTTATTAATGATCATAGTATAATATCCCCCAACTGTATGTGTGGAAATTCAGACTATGGTTCGAATCAAATCAGCTGCTCTGGCAGAACCATTCAGTGAAGATCTTAAGACTTATGAACTTGCAACCAAGCTGAAATGCTTAAATGTGGGCTCGTACGGGATTTGAACCCGGGACCTCTCGCACCCTAAGCGAGAATCATACCCCTAGACCAACGAGCCACTGCTGAGTAGCTTGGCTTTACTTTTCGAGAGTAAAGACCTGGGTCCTGTTGGTGGATCATCCTGTATTTCTGTGATTGAGTGCACCCCGTTGCTGTAGTTTGTTTGGTCAAGTGCGGCGGGTAGGAGCCTTCTTCTAGTGAAGTTCCACAGCCACTGCTGTATTCTCCTCTAAACAGAAACTGCTGGAGCTTCCATCGCACAAACGAATCTTGGATGCAGTGACACGCTGAAATAGCACAGTGGACATGTTCAAACGCTATCTCGAGCAGCAAGCAGCCATAGCAGTAGCTTCCGTGAGTACAGCTGTTTGATTGTTGATGCCTTTGTGCAACTGCAAATGTGACGCGGGAACGATATGTTCCAGCGTGAATTATGTAATTGCAAGCACGTGACTAAAAGGACAACTTGATCCTTATCAAGGGCCTGGATAGCTCAGTCGGTAGAGCATCAGACTTTTAATCTGAGGGTCCAGGGTTCAAGTCCCTGTTCAGTCTTGTCTTCACACTTTGCTTGGAAATTCTCCATTGAGTAAAATACCGATGTCAACTTGGAAATTCCTCATTCGGGTAAAAAAAACGATGTTACATCCTTCAGCTGTTTTGCAAGCGTAAAGCTTCACATTTCCCACCTCACTGGCAAGGAATTGCACAATAGCAGCTCGCAAAGTTGTAAAAACAAGTAAGAAGCCAGGGCCACTACTAGCTGATCTGGAGTCAGAAAAGCTACTTGCACTCCAAGGGTTATGAGCAATCAGGTCATACAATTCAGTGACATTAGTTACTAAGAGAAGGCATCACTGTTATTAATGATCATAGTATAATATCCCCCAACTGTATGTGTGGAAATTCAGACTATGGTTCGAATCAAATCAGCTGCTCTGGCAGAACCATTCAGTGAAGATCTTAAGACTTATGAACTTGCAACCAAGCTGAAATGCTTAAATGTGGGCTCGTCCGGGATTTGAACCCGTGACCTCTCGCACCCTAAGCGAGAATCATACCCCTAGACCAACGAGCCACTGCTGAGTAGCTTGGCTTTACTTTTCGAGAGTAAAGACCTGGGTCCTGTTGGTGGATCATCCTGTATTTCTGTGATTGAGTGCACCCCGTTGCTGTAGTTTGTTTGGTCAAGTGCGGCTGGTAGGAGCCTTCTTCTAGTGAAGTTCCACAGCCACTGCTGTATTCTCCTCTAAACAGAAACTGCTGGAGCTTCCATCGCACAAACTAATCTTGGATGCAGTGACACGCTGAAATAGCACAGTGGACATGTTCAAACGCTATCTCGAGCAGCAAGCAGCCATAGCAGTAGCTTCCGTGAGTACAGCTGTTTGATTGTTGATGCCTTTGTGCAACTGCAAATGTGACGCGGGAACGATATGTTCCAGCGTGAATTATGTAATTGCAAGCACGTGACTAAAAGGACAACTTGATCCTTATCAAGGGCCTGGATAGCTCAGTCGGTAGAGCATCAGATGTTTAATCTGAGGGTCCAGGGTTCAAGTCCCTGTTCAGGCTTGTCTTCACACTTTGCTTGGAAATTCTCCTTTGAGAGAAATACCGATGTCAACTTGGAAATTCTTCATTCGGGTAAAAAAACGAAGTTACATCCTTCAGTTTTTTTGCAAGCGTAAAGCTTCACATTTCCCACCTCACCGGCATGGAATTGCACAATAGCAGCTCGCAAAGTTGTAAAAACAAGTAAGAAGCCTTGGCCACTACTAGCTGATCTGGAGTCAGAAAAGCTACTTGCACTCCAAGGGTTATGAGCAATCAGGTCAGACAATTCAGTGACATTAGTTACTAGGAGAAGGCATCACTGTTATTAATGATCATAGTATAATATCCCCCAACTGTATGTGTAGAAATTCAGACTATGGTTCGTATCAAATCAGCTGCTCTGGCAGAACCATTCAGTGAAGATCTTAAGACTTATGAACTTGCAACCAAGCTGAAATGCTTAAATGTGGGCTCATCCAGGATTTGAACCCGGGACCTCTCGCACCCTAAGCGAGAATCATACCCCTAGACCAACGAGCCACTGCTGAGTAGCTTGGCTTTACTTTTCGAGAGTAAAGACCTGGGTCCTGTTGGTGGATCATCCTGTATTTCTGTGATTGAGTGCACCCCGTTGCTGTAGTTTGTTTGGTCAAGTGCGGCTGGTAGGAGCCTTCTTCTAGTGAAGTTCCACAGCCACTGCTGTATTCTCCTCTAAACAGAAACTGCTGGAGCTTCCATCGCACAAACTAATCTTGGATGCAGTGACACGCTGAAATAGCACAGTGGACATGTTCAAACGCTATCTCGAGCAGCAAGCAGCCATAGCAGTAGCTTCCGTGAGTACAGCTGTTTGATTGTTGATGCCTTTGTGCAACTGCAAATGTGACGCGGGAACGATATGTTCCAGCGTGAATTATGTAATTGCAAGCACGTGACTAAAAGGACAACTTGATCCTTATCAAGGGCCTGGATAGCTCAGTCGGTAGAGCATCAGATGTTTAATCTGAGGGTCCAGGGTTCAAGTCCCTGTTCAGGCTTGTCTTCACACTTTGCTTGGAAATTCTCCTTTGAGAGAAATACCGATGTCAACTTGGAAATTCTTCATTCGGGTAAAAAAACGAAGTTACATCCTTCAGTTTTTTTGCAAGCGTAAAGCTTCACATTTCCCACCTCACCGGCATGGAATTGCACAATAGCAGCTCGCAAAGTTGTAAAAACAAGTAAGAAGCCTTGGCCACTACTAGCTGATCTGGAGTCAGAAAAGCTACTTGCACTCCAAGGGTTATGAGCAATCAGGTCAGACAATTCAGTGACATTAGTTACTAGGAGAAGGCATCACTGTTATTAATGATCATAGTATAATATCCCCCAACTGTATGTGTAGAAATTCAGACTATGGTTCGTATCAAATCAGCTGCTCTGGCAGAACCATTCAGTGAAGATCTTAAGACTTATGAACTTGCAACCAAGCTGAAATGCTTAAATGTGGGCTCATCCAGGATTTGAACCCGGGACCTCTCGCACCCTAAGCGAGAATCATACCCCTAGACCAACGAGCCACTGCTGAGTAGCTTGGCTTTACTTTTCGAGAGTAAAGACCTGGGTCCTGTTGGTGGATCATCCTGTATTTCTATGATTGAGTGCACCCCTTTGCTGTAGTTTGTTTGGTCAAGTGCGGCGGGTAGGAGCCTTCTTCTAGTGAAGTTCCACAGCCACTGCTGTATTCTCCTCTAAACAGAAACTGCTGGAGCTTCCATCGCACAAACGAATCTTGGATGCAGTGACACGCTGAAATAGCACAGTGGACATGTTCAAACGCTATCTCGAGCAGCAAGCAGCCATAGCAGTAGCTTCTGTGAGTACAGCTGTTTGATTGTTGATGCCTTTGTGCAACTGCAAATGTGACGCGGGAACGATATGTTCCAGCGTGAATTATGTAATTGCAAGCACGTGACTAAAAGGACAACTTGATCCTTATCAATGGCCTGGATAGCTCAGTCGGTAGAGCATCAGACTTTTAATCTGAGGGTCCAGGGTTCAAGTCCCTGTTCAGGCTTGTCTTCACACTTTGCTTGGAAATTCTCCATTGAGTAAAATACCGATGTCAACTTGGAAATTCCTCATTCGGGTAAAAAAATGATGTTACATCCTTCAGCTGTTTTGCAAGCGTAAAGCTTCACATTTCCCACCTCACTGGCAAGGAATTGCACAATAGCAGCTCGCAAAGTTGTAAAAACAAGTAAGAAGCCAGGGCCACTACTAGCTGATCTGGAGTCAGAAAAGCTACTTGCACTCCAAGGGTTATGAGCAATCAGGTCATACAATTCAGTGACATTAGTTACTAAGAGAAGGCATCACTGTTATTAATGATCATAGTATAATATCCCCCAACTGTATGTGTGGAAATTCAGACTATGGTTCGAATCAAATCAGCTGCTCTGGCAGAACCATTCAGTGAAGATCTTAAGACTTATGAACTTGCAACCAAGCTGAAATGCTTAAATGTGGGCTCGTCCGGGATTTGAACCCGTGACCTCTCACACCCTAAGCGAGAATCATACCCCTAGACCATCGAGCCACTACTGAGTAGCTTGGCTTTACTTTTCGAGAGTAAAGACCTGGGTCCTGTTGGTGGATCATCCTGTATTTCTGTGATTGAGTGCACCCCGTTGCTGTAGTTTGTTTGGTCAAGTGCGGCGGGTAGGAGCCTTCTTCTAGTGAAGTTCCACAGCCACTGCTGTATTCTCCTCTAAACAGAAACTGCTGGAGCTTCCATCGCACAAACTAATCTTGGATGCAGTGACACGCTGAAATAGCACAGTGGACATGTTCAAACGCTATCTCGAGCAGCAAGCAGCCATAGCAGTAGCTTCCGTGAGTACAGCTGTTTGATTGTTGATGCCTTTGTGCAACTGCAAATGTGACGCGGGAACGATATGTTCCAGCGTGAATTATGTAATTGCAAGCACGTGACTAAAAGGACAACTTGATCCTTATCAATGGCCTGGATAGCTCAGTCGGTAGAGCATCAGACTTTTAATCTGAGGGTCCAGGGTTCAAGTCCCTGTTCAGGCTTGTCTTCACACTTTGCTTGGAAATTCTCCATTGAGTAAAATACCGATGTCAACTTGGAAATGCCTCATTCGGGTAAAAAAATGATGTTACATCCTTCAGCTGTTTTGCAAGCGTAAAGCTTCACATTTCCCACCTCACTGGCAAGGAATTGCACAATAGCAGCTCGCAAAGTTGTAAAAACAAGTAAGAAGCCTGGGCCACTACTAGCTGATCTGGAGTCAGAAAAGCTACTTGCACTCCAAGGGTTATGAGCAATCAGGTCATACAATTCAGTGACATTAGTTACTAAGAGAAGGCATCACTGTTATTAATGATCATAGTATAATATCCCCCAACTGTATGTGTGGAAATTCAGACTATGGTTCGAATCAAATCAGCTGCTCTGGCAGAACCATTCAGTGAAGATCTTAAGACTTATGAACTTGCAACCAAGCTGAAATGCTTAAATGTGGGCTCGTCCGGGATTTGAACCCGTGACCTCTCACACCCTAAGCGAGAATCATACCCCTAGACCATCGAGCCACTACTGAGTAGCTTGGCTTTACTTTTCGAGAGTAAAGACCTGGGTCCTGTTGGTGGATCATCCTGTATTTCTGTGATTGAGTGCACCCCGTTGCTGTAGTTTGTTTGGTCAAGTGCGGCGGGTAGGAGCCTTCTTCTAGTGAAGTTCCACAGCCACTGCTGTATTCTCCTCTAAACAGAAACTGCTGGAGCTTCCATCGCACAAACTAATCTTGGATGCAGTGACACGCTGAAATAGCACAGTGGACATGTTCAAACGCTATCTCGAGCAGCAAGCAGCCATAGCAGTAGCTTCCGTGAGTACAGCTGTTTGATTGTTGATGCCTTTGTGCAACTGCAAATGTGACGCGGGAACGATATGTTCCAGCGTGAATTATGTAATTGCAAGCACGTGACTAAAAGGACAACTTGATCCTTATCAATGGCCTGGATAGCTCAGTCGGTAGAGCATCAGACTTTTAATCTGAGGGTCCAGGGTTCAAGTCCCTGTTCAGGCTTGTCTTCACACTTTGCTTGGAAATTCTCCATTAAGTAAAATACCGATGTCAACTTGGAAATTCCTCATTCGGGTAAAAAAATGATGTTACATCCTTCAGCTGTTTTGCAAGCGTAAAGCTTCACATTTCCCACCTCACTGGCAAGGAATTGCACAATAGCAGCTCGCAAAGTTATAAAAACAAGTAAGAAGCCTGGGCCACTACTAGCTGATCTGGAGTCAGAAAAGCTACTTGCACTCCAAGGGTTATGAGCAATCAGGTCATACAATTCAGTGACATTAGTTACTAAGAGAAGGCATCACTGTTATTAATGATCATAGTATAATATCCCCCAACTGTATGTGTGGAAATTCAGACTATGGTTCGAATCAAATCAGCTGCTCTGGCAGAACCATTCAGTGAAGATCTTAAGACTTATGAACTTGCAACCAAGCTGAAATGCTTAAATGTGGGCTCGTACGGGATTTGAACCCGGGACCTCTCGCACCCTAAGCGAGAATCATACCCCTAGACCAACGAGCCACTGCTGAGTAGCTTGGCTTTACTTTTCGAGAGTAAAGACCTGGGTCCTGTTGGTGGATCATCCTGTATTTCTGTGATTGAGTGCACCCCGTTGCTGTAGTTTGTTTGGTCAAGTGCGGCGGGTAGGAGCCTTCTTCTAGTGAAGTTCCACAGCCACTGCTGTATTCTCCTCTAAACAGAAACTGCTGGAGCTTCCATCGCACAAACGAATCTTGGATGCAGTGACACGCTGAAATAGCACAGTGGACATGTTCAAATGCTATCTCGAGCAGCAAGCAGCCATAGCAGTAGCTTCCGTGAGTACAGCTGTTTGATTGTTGATGCCTTTGTGCAACTGCAAATGTGACGCGGGAACGATATGTTCCAGCGTGAATTATGTAATTGCAAGCACGTGACTAAAAGGACAACTTGATCCTTATCAAGGGCCTGGATAGCTCAGTCGGTAGAGCATCAGACTTTTAATCTGAGGGTCCAGGGTTCAAGTCCCTGTTCAGGCTTGTCTTCACACTTTGCTTGGAAATTCTCCATTGAGTAAAATACCGATGTCAACTTGGAAATTCCTCATTCGGGTAAAAAAACGATGTTACATCCTTCAGCTGTTTTGCAAGCGTAAAGCTTCACATTTCCCACCTCACTGGCAAGGAATTGCACAATAGCAGCTCGCAAAGTTGTAAAAACAAGTAAGAAGCCAGGGCCACTACTAGCTGATCTGGAGTCAGAAAAGCTACTTGCACTCCAAGGGTTATGAGCAATCAGGTCATACAATTCAGTGACATTAGTTACTAAGAGAAGGCATCACTGTTATTAATGATCATAGTATAATATCCCCCAACTGTATGTGTGGAAATTCAGACTATGGTTCGAATCAAATCAGCTGCTCTGGCAGAACCATTCAGTGAAGATCTTAAGACTTATGAACTTGCAACCAAGCTGAAATGCTTAAATGTGGGCTCGTCCGGGATTTGAACCCGTGACCTCTCGCACCCTAAGCGAGAATCATACCCCTAGACCATCGAGCCACTACCGAGTAGCTTGGCTTTACTTTTCGAGAGTAAAGACCTGGGTCCTGTTGGTGGATCATCCTGTATTTCTGTGATTGAGTGCACCCCGTTGCTGTAGTTTGTTTGGTCAAGTGCGGCGGGTAGGAGCCTTCTTCTAGTGAAGTTCCACAGCCACTGCTGTATTCTCCTCTAAACAGAAACTGCTGGAGCTTCCATCGCACAAACTAATCTTGGATGCAGTGACACGCTGAAATAGCACAGTGGACATGTTCAAACGCTATCTCGAGCAGCAAGCAGCCATAGCAGTAGCTTCCGTGAGTACAGCTGTTTGATTGTTGATGCCTTTGTGCAACTGCAAATGTGACGCGGGAACGATATGTTCCAGCGTGAATTATGTAATTGCAAGCACGTGACTAAAAGGACAACTTGATCCTTATCAATGGCCTGGATAGCTCAGTCGGTAGAGCATCAGACTTTTAATCTGAGGGTCCAGGGTTCAAGTCCCTGTTCAGGCTTGTCTTCACACTTTGCTTGGAAATTCTCCATTGAGTAAAATACCGATGTCAACTTGGAAATTCCTCATTCGGGTAAAAAAATGATGTTACATCCTTCAGCTGTTTTGCAAGCGTAAAGCTTCACATTTCCCACCTCACTGGCAAGGAATTGCACAATAGCAGCTCGCAAAGTTGTAAAAACAAGTAAGAAGCCTGGGCCACTACTAGCTGATCTGGAGTCAGAAAAGCTACTTGCACTCCAAGGGTTATGAGCAATCAGGTCATACAATTCAGTGACATTAGTTACTAAGAGAAGGCATCACTGTTATTAATGATCATAGTATAATATCCCCCAACTGTATGTGTGGAAATTCAGACTATGGTTCGAATCAAATCAGCTGCTCTGGCAGAACCATTCAGTGAAGATCTTAAGACTTATGAACTTGCAACCAAGCTGAAATGCTTAAATGTGGGCTCGTCCGGGATTTGAACCCGGGACCTCTCGCACCCTAAGCGAGAATCATACCCCTAGACCAACGAGCCACTGCTGAGTAGCTTGGCTTTACTTTTCGAGAGTAAAGACCTGGGTCCTGTTGGTGGATCATCCTGTATTTCTGTGATTGAGTGCACCCCGTTGCTGTAGTTTGTTTGGTCAAGTGCGGCGGGTAGGAGCCTTCTTCTAGTGAAGTTCCACAGCCACTGCTGTATTCTCCTCTAAACAGAAACTGCTGGAGCTTCCATCGCACAAACTAATCTTGGATGCAGTGACACGCTGAAATAGCACAGTGGACATGTTCAAACGCTATCTCGAGCAGCAAGCAGCCATAGCAGTAGCTTCCGTGAGTACAGCTGTTTGATTGTTGATGCCTTTGTGCAACTGCAAATGTGACGCGGGAACGATATGTTCCAGCGTGAATTATGTAATTGCAAGCACGTGACTAAAAGGACAACTTGATCCTTATCAAGGGCCTGGATAGCTCAGTCGGTAGAGCATCAGACTTTTAATCTGAGGGCCAGGGTTCAAGTCCCTGTTCAGGCTTGTCTTCACACTTTGCTTGGAAATTCTCCTTTGAGTGAAATACCGATGTCAACTTGGAAATTCTTCATTCGGGTAAAAAAACGAAGTTACATCCTTCAGCTGTTTTGCAAGCGTAAAGCTTCACATTTCCCACCTCACCGGCATGGAATTGCACAATAGCAGCTCGCAAAGTTGTAAAAACAAGTAAGAAGCCTTGGCCACTACTAGCTGATCTGGAGTCAGAAAAGCTACTTGCACTCCAAGGGTTATGAGCAATCAGGTCAGACAATTCAGTGACATTAGTTACTAAGAGAAGGCATCACTGTTATTAATGATCATAGTATAATATCCCCCAACTGTATGTGTAGAAATTCAGACTATGGTTCGTATCAAATCAGCTGCTCTGGCAGAACCATTCAGTGAAGATCTTAAGACTTATGAACTTGCAACCACGCTGAAATGCTTAAATGTGGGCTCATCCGGGATTTGAACCCGGGACCTCTCGCACCCTAAGCGAGAATCATACCCCTAGACCAACGAGCCACTGCTGAGTAGCTTGGCTTTACTTTTCGAGAGTAAAGACCTGGGTCCTGTTGGTGGATCATCCTGTATTTCTATGATTGAGTGCACCCCTTTGCTGTTGTTTGTTTGGTCAAGTGCGGCGGGTAGGAGCCTTCTTCTAGTGAAGTTCCACAGCCACTGCTGTATTCTCCTCTAAACAGAAACTGCTGGAGCTTCCATCGCACAAACGAATCTTGGATGCAGTGACACGCTGAAATAGCACAGTGGACATGTTCAAACGCTATCTCGAGCAGCAAGCAGCCATAGCAGTAGCTTCTGTGAGTACAGCTGTTTGATTGTTGATGCCTTTGTGCAACTGCAAATGTGACGCGGGAACGATATGTTCCAGCGTGAATTATGTAATTGCAAGCACGTGACTAAAAGGACAACTTGATCCTTATCAATGGCCTGGATAGCTCAGTCGGTAGAGCATCAGACTTTTAATCTGAGGGTCCAGGGTTCAAGTCCCTGTTCAGGCTTGTCTTCACACTTTGCTTGGAAATTCTCCATTGAGTAAAATACCGATGTCAACTTGGAAATTCCTCATTCGGGTAAAAAAATGATGTTACATCCTTCAGCTGTTTTGCAAGCGTAAAGCTTCACATTTCCCACCTCACTGGCAAGGAATTGCACAATAGCAGCTCGCAAAGTTATAAAAACAAGTAAGAAGCCTGGGCCACTACTAGCTGATCTGGAGTCAGAAAAGCTACTTGCACTCCAAGGGTTATGAGCAATCAGGTCATACAATTCAGTGACATTAGTTACTAAGAGAAGGCATCACTGTTATTAATGATCATAGTATAATATCCCCCAACTGTATGTGTGGAAATTCAGACTATGGTTCGAATCAAATCAGCTGCTCTGGCAGAACCATTCAGTGAAGATCTTAAGACTTATGAACTTGCAACCAAGCTGAAATGCTTAAATGTGGGCTCGTACGGGATTTGAACCCGGGACCTCTCGCACCCTAAGCGAGAATCATACCCCTAGACCAACGAGCCACTGCTGAGTAGCTTGGCTTTACTTTTCGAGAGTAAAGACCTGGGTCCTGTTGGTGGATCATCCTGTATTTCTGTGATTGAGTGCACCCCGTTGCTGTAGTTTGTTTGGTCAAGTGCGGCGGGTAGGAGCCTTCTTCTAGTGAAGTTCCACAGCCACTGCTGTATTCTCCTCTAAACAGAAACTGCTGGAGCTTCCATCGCACAAACGAATCTTGGATGCAGTGACACGCTGAAATAGCACAGTGGACATGTTCAAACGCTATCTCGAGCAGCAAGCAGCCATAGCAGTAGCTTCCGTGAGTACAGCTGTTTGATTGTTGATGCCTTTGTGCAACTGCAAATGTGACGCGGGAACGATATGTTCCAGCGTGAATTATGTAATTGCAAGCACGTGACTAAAAGGACAACTTGATCCTTATCAAGGACCTGGATAGCTCAGTCGGTAGAGCATCAGACTTTTAATCTGAGGGTCCAGGGTTCAAGTCCCTGTTCAGGCTTGTCTTCACACTTTGCTTGGAAATTCTCCATTGAGTAAAATACCGATGTCAACTTGGAAATTCCTCATTCGGGTAAAAAAACGATGTTACATCCTTCAGCTGTTTTGCAAGCGTAAAGCTTCACATTTCCCACCTCACTGGCAAGGAATTGCACAATAGCAGCTCGCAAAGTTGTAAAAACAAGTAAGAAGCCAGGGCCACTACTAGCTGATCTGGAGTCAGAAAAGCTACTTGCACTCCAAGGGTTATGAGCAATCAGGTCATACAATTCAGTGACATTAGTTACTAAGAGAAGGCATCACTGTTATTAATGATCATAGTATAATATCCCCCAACTGTATGTGTGGAAATTCAGACTATGGTTCGAATCAAATCAGCTGCTCTGGCAGAACCATTCAGTGAAGATCTTAAGACTTATGAACTTGCAACCAAGCTGAAATGCTTAAATGTGGGCTCGTACGGGATTTGAACCCGGGACCTCTCGCACCCTAAGCGAGAATCATACCCCTAGACCAACGAGCCACTGCTGAGTAGCTTGGCTTTACTTTTCGAGAGTAAAGACCTGGGTCCTGTTGGTGGATCATCCTGTATTTCTGTGATTGAGTGCACCCCGTTGCTGTAGTTTGTTTGGTCAAGTGCGGCGGGTAGGAGCCTTCTTCTAGTGAAGTTCCACAGCCACTGCTGTATTCTCCTCTAAACAGAAACTGCTGGAGCTTCCATCGCACAAACGAATCTTGGATGCAGTGACACGCTGAAATAGCACAGTGGACATGTTCAAACGCTATCTCGAGCAGCAAGCAGCCATAGCAGTAGCTTCCGTGAGTACAGCTGTTTGATTGTTGATGCCTTTGTGCAACTGCAAATGTGACGCGGGAACGATATGTTCCAGCGTGAATTATGTAATTGCAAGCACGTGACTAAAAGGACAACTTGATCCTTATCAAGGGCCTGGATAGCTCAGTCGGTAGAGCATCAGACTTTTAATCTGAGGGTCCAGGGTTCAAGTCCCTGTTCAGTCTTGTCTTCACACTTTGCTTGGAAATTCTCCATTGAGTAAAATACCGATGTCAACTTGGAAATTCCTCATTCGGGTAAAAAAAACGATGTTACATCCTTCAGCTGTTTTGCAAGCGTAAAGCTTCACATTTCCCACCTCACTGGCAAGGAATTGCACAATAGCAGCTCGCAAAGTTGTAAAAACAAGTAAGAAGCCAGGGCCACTACTAGCTGATCTGGAGTCAGAAAAGCTACTTGCACTCCAAGGGTTATGAGCAATCAGGTCATACAATTCAGTGACATTAGTTACTAAGAGAAGGCATCACTGTTATTAATGATCATAGTATAATATCCCCCAACTGTATGTGTGGAAATTCAGACTATGGTTCGAATCAAATCAGCTGCTCTGGCAGAACCATTCAGTGAAGATCTTAAGACTTATGAACTTGCAACCAAGCTGAAATGCTTAAATGTGGGCTCGTCCGGGATTTGAACCCGTGACCTCTCGCACCCTAAGCGAGAATCATACCCCTAGACCAACGAGCCACTGCTGAGTAGCTTGGCTTTACTTTTCGAGAGTAAAGACCTGGGTCCTGTTGGTGGATCATCCTGTATTTCTGTGATTGAGTGCACCCCGTTGCTGTAGTTTGTTTGGTCAAGTGCGGCTGGTAGGAGCCTTCTTCTAGTGAAGTTCCACAGCCACTGCTGTATTCTCCTCTAAACAGAAACTGCTGGAGCTTCCATCGCACAAACTAATCTTGGATGCAGTGACACGCTGAAATAGCACAGTGGACATGTTCAAACGCTATCTCGAGCAGCAAGCAGCCATAGCAGTAGCTTCCGTGAGTACAGCTGTTTGATTGTTGATGCCTTTGTGCAACTGCAAATGTGACGCGGGAACGATATGTTCCAGCGTGAATTATGTAATTGCAAGCACGTGACTAAAAGGACAACTTGATCCTTATCAAGGGCCTGGATAGCTCAGTCGGTAGAGCATCAGATGTTTAATCTGAGGGTCCAGGGTTCAAGTCCCTGTTCAGGCTTGTCTTCACACTTTGCTTGGAAATTCTCCTTTGAGAGAAATACCGATGTCAACTTGGAAATTCTTCATTCGGGTAAAAAAACGAAGTTACATCCTTCAGTTTTTTTGCAAGCGTAAAGCTTCACATTTCCCACCTCACCGGCATGGAATTGCACAATAGCAGCTCGCAAAGTTGTAAAAACAAGTAAGAAGCCTTGGCCACTACTAGCTGATCTGGAGTCAGAAAAGCTACTTGCACTCCAAGGGTTATGAGCAATCAGGTCAGACAATTCAGTGACATTAGTTACTAGGAGAAGGCATCACTGTTATTAATGATCATAGTATAATATCCCCCAACTGTATGTGTAGAAATTCAGACTATGGTTCGTATCAAATCAGCTGCTCTGGCAGAACCATTCAGTGAAGATCTTAAGACTTATGAACTTGCAACCAAGCTGAAATGCTTAAATGTGGGCTCATCCAGGATTTGAACCCGGGACCTCTCGCACCCTAAGCGAGAATCATACCCCTAGACCAACGAGCCACTGCTGAGTAGCTTGGCTTTACTTTTCGAGAGTAAAGACCTGGGTCCTGTTGGTGGATCATCCTGTATTTCTATGATTGAGTACACCCCTTTGCTGTAGTTTGTTTGGTCAAGTGCGGCGGGTAGGAGCCTTCTTCTAGTGAAGTTCCACAGCCACTGCTGTATTCTCCTCTAAACAGAAACTGCTGGAGCTTCCATCGCACAAACGAATCTTGGATGCAGTGACACGCTGAAATAGCACAGTGGACATGTTCAAACGCTATCTCGAGCAGCAAGCAGCCATAGCAGTAGCTTCTGTGAGTACAGCTGTTTGATTGTTGATGCCTTTGTGCAACTGCAAATGTGACGCGGGAACGATATGTTCCAGCGTGAATTATGTAATTGCAAGCACGTGACTAAAAGGACAACTTGATCCTTATCAATGGCCTGGATAGCTCAGTCGGTAGAGCATCAGACTTTTAATCTGAGGGTCCAGGGTTCAAGTCCCTGTTCAGGCTTGTCTTCACACTTTGCTTGGAAATTCTCCATTGAGTAAAATACCGATGTCAACTTGGAAATTCCTCATTCGGGTAAAAAAATGATGTTACATCCTTCAGCTGTTTTGCAAGCGTAAAGCTTCACATTTCCCACCTCACTGGCAAGGAATTGCACAATAGCAGCTCGCAAAGTTGTAAAAACAAGTAAGAAGCCTGGGCCACTACTAGCTGATCTGGAGTCAGAAAAGCTACTTGCACTCCAAGGGTTATGAGCAATCAGGTCATACAATTCAGTGACATTAGTTACTAAGAGAAGGCATCACTGTTATTAATGATCATAGTATAATATCCCCCAACTGTATGTGTGGAAATTCAGACTATGGTTCGAATCAAATCAGCTGCTCTGGCAGAACCATTCAGTGAAGATCTTAAGACTTATGAACTTGCAACCAAGCTGAAATGCTTAAATGTGGGCTCGTCCGGGATTTGAACCCGTGACCTCTCGCACCCTAAGCGAGAATCATACCCCTAGACCAACGAGCCACTGCTGAGTAGCTTGGCTTTACTTTTCGAGAGTAAAGACCTGGGTCCTGTTGGTGGATCATCCTGTATTTCTGTGATTGAGTGCACCCCGTTGCTGTAGTTTGTTTGGTCAAGTGCGGCGGGTAGGAGCCTTCTTCTAGTGAAGTTCCACAGCCACTGCTGTATTCTCCTCTAAACAGAAACTGCTGGAGCTTCCATCGCACAAACTAATCTTGGATGCAGTGACACGCTGAAATAGCACAGTGGACATGTTCAAACGCTATTTCGAGCAGCAAGCAGCCATAGCAGTAGCTTCCGTGAGTACAGCTGTTTGATTGTTGATGCCTTTGTGCAACTGCAAATGTGACGCGGGAACGATATGTTCCAGCGTGAATTATGTAATTGCAAGCACGTGACTAAAAGGACAACTTGATCCTTATCAAGGGCCTGGATAGCTCAGTCGGTAGAGCATCAGACGTTTAATCTGAGGGTCCAGGGTTCAAGTCCCTGTTCAGGCTTGTCTTCACACTTTGCTTGGAAATTCTCCATTGAGTAAAATACCGATGTCAACTTGGAAATTCCTCATTCGGGTAAAAAAATGATGTTACATCCTTCAGCTGTTTTGCAAGCGTAAAGCTTCACATTTCCCACCTCACTGGCAAGGAATTGCACAATAGCAGCTCGCAAAGTTGTAAAAACAAGTAAGAAGCCTGGGCCACTACTAGCTGATCTGGAGTCAGAAAAGCTACTTGCACTCCAAGGGTTATGAGCAATCAGGTCATACAATTCAGTGACATTAGTTACTAAGAGAAGGCATCACTGTTATTAATGATCATAGTATAATATCCCCCAACTGTATGTGTAGAAATTCAGACTATGGTTCGAATCAAATCAGCTGCTCTGGCAGAACCATTCAGTGAAGATCTTAAGACTTATGAACTTGCAACCAAGCTGAAATGCTTAAATGTGGGCTCGTCCGGGATTTGAACCCGTGACCTCTCGCACCCTAAGCGAGAATCATACCCCTAGACCATCGAGCCACTACTGAGTAGCTTGGCTTTACTTTTCGAGAGTAAAGGCCTGGGTCCTGTTGGTGGATCATCCTGTATTTCTGTGATTGAGTGCACCCCGTTGCTGTAGTTTGTTTGGTCAAGTGCAGCGGGTAGGAGCCTTCTTCTAGTGAAGTTCCACAGCCACTGCTGTATTCTCCTCTAAACAGAAACTGCTGGAGCTTCCATCGCACAAACTAATCTTGGATGCAGTGACACGCTGAAATAGCACAGTGGACATGTTCAAACGCTATCTCGAGCAGCAAGCAGCCATAGCAGTAGCTTCCGTGAGTACAGCTGTTTGATTGTTGATGCCTTTGTGCAACTGCAAATGTGACGCGGGAACGATATGTTCCAGCGTGAATTATGTAATTGCAAGCACGTGACTAAAAGGACAACTTGATCCTTATCAAGGGCCTGGATAGCTCAGTCGGTAGAGCATCATACTTTTAATCTGAGGGCCAGGGTTCAAGTCCCTGTTCAGGCTTGTCTTCACACTTTGCTTGGAAATTCTCCTTTGAGTGAAATACCGATGTCAACTTGGAAATTCTTCATTCGGGTAAAAAAACGAAGTTACATCCTTCAGCTGTTTTGCAAGCGTAAAGCTTCACATTTCCCACCTCACCGGCATGGAATTGCACAATAGCAGCTCGCAAAGTTGTAAAAACAAGTAAGAAGCCTTGGCCACTACTAGCTGATCTGGAGTCAGAAAAGCTACTTGCACTCCAAGGGTTATGAGCAATCAGGTCAGACAATTCAGTGACATTAGTTACTAAGAGAAGGCATCACTGTTATTAATGATCATAGTATAATATCCCCCAACTGTATGTGTAGAAATTCAGACTATGGTTCGTATCAAATCAGCTGCTCTGGCAGAACCATTCAGTGAAGATCTTAAGACTTATGAACTTGCAACCAAGCTGAAATGCTTAAATGTGGGCTTATCCGGGATTTGAACCCGGGACCTCTCGCACCCTAAGCGAGAATCATACCCCTAGACCAACGAGCTACTGCTGAGTAGCTTGGCTTTACTTTTCGAGAGTAAAGACCTGGGTCCTGTTGGTGGATCATCCTGTATTTCTATGATTGAGTGCACCCCTTTGCTGTAGTTTGTTTGGTCAAGTGCGGCGGGTAGGAGCCTTCTTCTAGTGAAGTTCCACAGCCACTGCTGTATTCTCCTCTAAACAGAAACTGCTGGAGCTTCCATCGCACAAACGAATCTTGGATGCAGTGACACGCTGAAATAGCACAGTGGACATGTTCAAACACTATCTCGAGCAGCAAGCAGCCATAGCTGTAGCTTCTGTGAGTACAGCTGTTTGATTGTTGATGCCTTTGTGCAACTGCAAATGTGACGCGGGAACGATATGTTCCAGCGTGAATTATGTAATTGCAAGCACGTGACTAAAAGGACAACTTGATCCTTATCAATGGCCTGGATAGCTCAGTCGGTAGAGCATCAGACTTTTAATCTGAGGGTCCAGGGTTCAAGTCCCTGTTCAGGCTTGTCTTCACACTTTGCTTGGAAATTCTCCATTGAGTAAAATACCGATGTCAACTTGGAAATTCCTCATTCGGGTAAAAAAATGATGTTACATCCTTCAGCTGTTTTGCAAGCGTAAAGCTTCACATTTCCCACCTCACTGGCAAGGAATTGCACAATAGCAGCTCGCAAAGTTATAAAAACAAGTAAGAAGCCTGGGCCACTACTAGCTGATCTGGAGTCAGAAAAGCTACTTGCACTCCAAGGGTTATGAGCAATCAGGTCATACAATTCAGTGACATTAGTTACTAAGAGAAGGCATCACTGTTATTAATGATCATAGTATAATATCCCCCAACTGTATGTGTGGAAATTCAGACTATGGTTCGAATCAAATCAGCTGCTCTGGCAGAACCATTCAGTGAAGATCTTAAGACTTATGAACTTGCAACCAAGCTGAAATGCTTAAATGTGGGCTCGTACGGGATTTGAACCCGGGACCTCTCGCACCCTAAGCGAGAATCATACCCCTAGACCAACGAGCCACTGCTGAGTAGCTTGGCTTTACTTTTCGAGAGTAAAGACCTGGGTCCTGTTGGTGGATCATCCTGTATTTCTGTGATTGAGTGCACCCCGTTGCTGTAGTTTGTTTGGTCAAGTGCGGCGGGTAGGAGCCTTCTTCTAGTGAAGTTCCACAGCCACTGCTGTATTCTCCTCTAAACAGAAACTGCTGGAGCTTCCATCGCACAAACTAATCTTGGATGCAGTGACACGCTGAAATAGCACAGTGGACATGTTCAAACGCTATCTCGAGCAGCAAGCAGCCATAGCAGTAGCTTCCGTGAGTACAGCTGTTTGATTGTTGATGCCTTTGTGCAACTGCAAATGTGACGCGGGAACGATATGTTCCAACGTGAATTATGTAATTGCAAGCACGTGACTAAAAGGACAACTTGATCCTTATCAAGGGCCTGGATAGCTCAGTCGGTAGAGCATCAGACTTTTAATCTGAGGGTCCAGGGTTCAAGTCCCTGTTCAGGCTTGTCTTCACACTTTGCTTGGAAATTCTCCTTTGAGTGAAATACCGATGTCAACTTGGAAATTCTTCATTCGGGTAAAAAAACGAAGTTACATCCTTCAGTTTTTTTGCAAGCGTAAAGCTTCACATTTCCCACCTCACCGGCATGGAATTGCACAATAGCAGCTCGCAAAGTTGTAAAAACAAGTAAGAAGCCTTGGCCACTACTAGCTGATCTGGAGTCAGAAAAGCTACTTGCACTCCAAGGGTTATGAGCAATCAGGTCAGACAATTCAGTGACATTAGTTACTAGGAGAAGGCATCACTGTTATTAATGATCATAGTATAATATCCCCCAACTGTATGTGTAGAAATTCAGACTATGGTTCGTATCAAATCAGCTGCTCTGGCAGAACCATTCAGTGAAGATCTTAAGACTTATGAACTTGCAACCAAGCTGAAATGCTTAAATGTGGGCTCATGCGGGATTTGAACCCGGGACCTCTCGCACCCTAAGCGAGAATCATACCCCTAGACCAACGAGATGTTCAAACACTATCTCGAGCAGCAAGCAGCCATAGCAGTAGCTTCCGTGAGTACAGCTGTTTGATTGTTGATGCCTTTGTGCAACTGCAAATGTGACGTGGGAACGATATGTTCCAGCGTGAATTATGTAATTGCAAGCACGTGACTAAAAGGACAACTTGATCCTTATCAAGGGCCTGGATAGCTCAGTCGGTAGAGCATCAGACTTTTAATCTGAGCGTCCAGGGTTCAAGTCCCTGTTCAGGCTTGTCTTCACACTTTGCTTGGAAATTCTCCATTGAGTAAAATACCGATGTCAACTTGGAAATTCCTCATTCGGGTAAAAAAACGATGTTACATCCTTCAGCTGTTTTGCAAGCGTAAAGCTTCACATTTCCCACCTCACTGGCAAGGAATTGCACAATAGCAGCTCGCAAAGTTGTAAAAACAAGTAAGAAGCCAGGGCCACTACTAGCTGATCTGGAGTCAGAAAAGCTACTTGCACTCCAAGGGTTATGAGCAATCAGGTCATACAATTCAGTGACATTAGTTACTAAGAGAAGGCATCACTGTTATTAATGATCATAGTATAATATCCCCCAACTGTATGTGTGGAAATTCAGACTATGGTTCGAATCAAATCAGCTGCTCTGGCAGAACCATTCAGTGAAGATCTTAAGACTTATGAACTTGCAACCAAGCTGAAATGCTTAAATGTGGGCTCGTCCGGGATTTGAACCCGTGACCTCTCGCACCCTAAGCGAGAATCATACCCCTAGACCAACGAGCCACTGCTGAGTAGCTTGGCTTTACTTTTCGAGAGTAAAGACCTGGGTCCTGTTGGTGGATCATCCTGTATTTCTATGATTGAGTGCACCCCTTTGCTGTAGTTTGTTTGGTCAAGTGCGGCGGGTAGGAGCCTTCTTCTAGTGAAGTTCCACAGCCACTGCTGTATTCTCCTCTAAACAGAAACTGCTGGAGCTTCCATCGCACAAACGAATCTTGGATGCAGTGACACGCTGAAATAGCACAGTGGACATGTTCAAACGCTATCTCGAGCAGCAAGCAGCCATAGCAGTAGCTTCTGTGAGTACAGCTGTTTGATTGTTGATGCCTTTGTGCAACTGCAAATGTGACGCGGGAACGATATGTTCCAGCGTGAATTATATAATTGCAAGCACGTGACTAAAAGGACAACTTGATCCTTATTAATGGCCTGGATAGCTCAGTCGGTAGAGCATCAGACTTTTAATCTGAGGGTCCAGGGTTCAAGTCCCTGTTCAGGCTTGTCTTCACACTTTGCTTGGAAATTCTCCATTGAGTAAAATACCGATGTCAACTTGGAAATTCCTCATTCGGGTAAAAAAATTATGTTACATCCTTCAGCTGTTTTGCAAGCGTAAAGCTTCACATTTCCCACCTCACTGGCAAGGAATTGCACAATAGCAGCTCGCAAAGTTGTAAAAACAAGTAAGAAGCCTGGGCCATTACTAGCTGATCTGGAGTCAGAAAAGCTACTTGCACTCCAAGGGTTATGAGCAATCAGGTCATACAATTCAGTGACATTAGTTACTAAGAGAAGGCATCACTGTTATTAATGATCATAGTATAATATCCCCCAACTGTATGTGTGGAAATTCAGACCATGGTTCGAATCAAATCAGCTGCTCTGGCAGAACCATTCAGTGAAGATCTTAAGACTTATGAACTTGCAACCAAGCTGAAATGCTTAAATGTGGGCTCGTCCGGGATTTGAACCCGTGACCTCTCGCACCCTAAGCGAGAATCATACCCCTAGACCAACGAGCCACTACTGAGTAGCTTGGCTTTACTTTTTGAGAGTAAAGACCTGGGTCCTGTTGGTGGATCATCCTGTATTTCTGTGATTGAGTGCACCCCGTTGCTGTAGTTTGTTTGGTCAAGTGCGGCGGGTAGGAGCCTTCTTCTAGTGAAGTTCCACAGCCACTGCTGTATTCTCCTCTAAACAGAAACTGCTTGAGCTTCCATCGCACAAACTAATCTTGGATGCAGTGACACGCTGAAATAGCACAGTGGACATGTTCAAACGCTATCTCGAGCAGCAAGCAGCCATAGCAGTAGCTTCCGTGAGTACAGCTGTTTGATTGTTGATGCCTTTGTGCAACTGCAAATGTGACGCGGGAACGATATGTTCCAGCGTGAATTATGTAATTGCAAGCACGTGACTAAAAGGACAACTTGATCCTTATCAAGGGCCTGGATAGCTCAGTCGGTAGAGCATCAGACTTTTAATCTGAGGGCCAGGGTTCAAGTCCCTGTTCAGGCTTGTCTTCACACTTTGCTTGGAAATTCTCCTTTGAGTGAAATACCGATGTCAACTTGGAAATTCCTCATTCGGGTAAAAAAACGATGTTACATCCTTCAGCTGTTTTGCAAGCGTAAAGCTTCACATTTCCCACCTCACTGGCAAGGAATTGCACAATAGCAGCTCGCAAAGTTGTAAAAACAAGTAAGAAGCCTGGGCCACTACTAGCTGATCTGGAGTCAGAAAAGCTACTTGCACTCCAAGGGTTATGAGCAATCAGGTCAGACAATTCAGTGACATTAGTTACTAAGAGAAGGCATCACTGTTATTAATGATCATAGTATAATATCCCCCAACTGTATGTGTAGAAATTCAGACTATGGTTCGTATCAAATCAGCTGCTCTGGCAGAACCATTCAGTGAAGATCTTAAGACTTATGAACTTGCAACCAAGCTGAAATGCTTAAATGTGGGCTCGTCCGGGATTTGAACCCGGGACCTCTCGCACCCTAAGCAAGAATCATACCCCTAGACCAACGAGCCACTGCTGAGTAGCTTGGCTTTACTTTTCGAGAGTAAAGACCTGGGTCCTGTTGGTGGATCATCCTGTATTTCTGTGATTGAGTGTACCCCGTTGCTGTAGTTTGTTTGGTCAAGTGCGGCGGGTAGGAGCCTTCTTCTAGTGAAGTTCCACAGCCACTGCTGTATTCTCCTCTAAACAGAAACTGCTGGAGCTTCCATCGCACAAACGAATCTTGGATGCAGTGACATGCTGAAATAGCACAGTGGACATGTTCAAACGCTATCTTGAGCAGCAAGCAGCCATAGCAGTAGCTTCTGTGAGTACAGCTGTTTGATTGTTGATGCCTTTGTGCAACTGCAAATGTGACGCGGGAACGATATGTTCCAGCGTGAATTATGTAATTGCAAGCACGTGACTAAAAGGACAACTTGATCCTTATCAATGGCCTGGATAGCTCAGTCGGTAGAGCATCAGACTTTTAATCTGAGGGTCCAGGGTTCAAGTCCCTGTTCAGGCTTGTCTTCACACTTTGCTTGGAAATTCTCCATTGAGTAAAATACCGATGTCAACTTGGAAATTCCTCATTCGGGTAAAAAAATGATGTTACATCCTTCAGCTGTTTTGCAAGCGTAAAGCTTCACATTTCCCACCTCACTGGCAAGGAATTGCACAATAGCAGCTCGCAAAGTTGTAAAAACAAGTAAGAAGCCTGGGCCACTACTAGCTGATCTGGAGTCAGAAAAGCTACTTGCACTCCAAGGGTTATGAGCAATCAGGTCAGACAATTCAGTGACATTAGTTACTAAGAGAAGGCATCACTGTTATTAATGATCATAGTATAATATCCCCCAACTGTATGTGTAGAAATTCAGACTATGGTTCGTATCAAATCAGCTGCTCTGGCAGAACCATTCAGTGAAGATCTTAAGACTTATGAACTTGCAACCAAGCTGAAATGCTTAAATGTGGGCTCGTCCGGGATTTGAACCCGGGACCTCTCGCACCCTAAGCGAGAGTCATACCCCTAGACCAACGAGCCACTGCTGAGTAGCTTGGCTTTACTTTTCGAGAGTAAAGACCTGGGTCCTGTTGGTGGATCATCCTGTATTTCTGTGATTGAGTGTACCCCGTTGCTGTAGTTTGTTTGGTCAAGTGCGGCGGGTAGGAGCCTTCTTCTAGTGAAGTTCCACAGCCACTGCTGTATTCTCCTCTAAACAGAAACTGCTGGAGCTTCCATCGCACAAACGAATCTTGGATGCAGTGACATGCTGAAATAGCACAGTGGACATGTTCAAACGCTATCTTGAGCAGCAAGCAGCCATAGCAGTAGCTTCTGTGAGTACAGCTGTTTGATTGTTGATGCCTTTGTGCAACTGCAAATGTGACGCGGGAACGATATGTTCCAGCGTGAATTATGTAATTGCAAGCACGTGACTAAAAGGACAACTTGATCCTTATCAATGGCCTGGATAGCTCAGTCGGTAGAGCATCAGACTTTTAATCTGAGGGTCCAGGGTTCAAGTCCCTGTTCAGGCTTGTCTTCACACTTTGCTTGGAAATTCTCCATTGAGTAAAATACCGATGTCAACTTGGAAATTCCTCATTCGGGTAAAAAAATGATGTTACATCCTTCAGCTGTTTTGCAAGCGTAAAGCTTCACATTTCCCACCTCACTGGCAAGGAATTGCACAATAGCAGCTCGCAAAGTTGTAAAAACAAGTAAGAAGCCTGGGCCACTACTAGCTGATCTGGAGTCAGAAAAGCTACTTGCACTCCAAGGGTTATGAGCAATCAGGTCAGACAATTCAGTGACATTAGTTACTAAGAGAAGGCATCACTGTTATTAATGATCATAGTATAATATCCCCCAACTGTATGTGTAGAAATTCAGACTATGGTTCGTATCAAATCAGCTGCTCTGGCAGAACCATTCAGTGAAGATCTTAAGACTTATGAACTTGCAACCAAGCTGAAATGCTTAAATGTGGGCTCGTCCGGGATTTGAACCCGGGACCTCTCGCACCCTAAGCGAGAATCATACCCCTAGACCAACGAGCCACTGCTGAGTAGCTTGGCTTTACTTTTCGAGAGTAAAGACCTGGGTCCTGTTGGTGGATCATCCTGTATTTCTGTGATTGAGTGTACCCCGTTGCTGTAGTTTGTTTGGTCAAGTGCGGCGGGTAGGAGCCTTCTTCTAGTGAAGTTCCACAGCCACTGCTGTATTCTCCTCTAAACAGAAACTGCTGGAGCTTCCATCGCACAAACGAATCTTGGATGCAGTGACATGCTGAAATAGCACAGTGGACATGTTCAAACGCTATCTTGAGCAGCAAGCAGCCATAGCAGTAGCTTCTGTGAGTACAGCTGTTTGATTGTTGATGCCTTTGTGCAACTGCAAATGTGACGCGGGAACGATATGTTCCAGCGTGAATTATGTAATTGCAAGCACGTGACTAAAAGGACAACTTGATCCTTATCAATGGCCTGGATAGCTCAGTCGGTAGAGCATCAGACTTTTAATCTGAGGGTCCAGGGTTCAAGTCCCTGTTCAGGCTTGTCTTCACACTTTGCTTGGAAATTCTCCATTGAGTAAAATACCGATGTCAACTTGGAAATTCCTCATTCGGGTAAAAAAATGATGTTACATCCTTCAGCTGTTTTGCAAGCGTAAAGCTTCACATTTCCCACCTCACTGGCAAGGAATTGCACAATAGCAGCTCGCAAAGTTGTAAAAACAAGTAAGAAGCCTGGGCCACTACTAGCTGATCTGGAGTCAGAAAAGCTACTTGCACTCCAAGGGTTATGAGCAATCAGGTCAGACAATTCAGTGACATTAGTTACTAAGAGAAGGCATCACTGTTATTAATGATCATAGTATAATATCCCCCAACTGTATGTGTAGAAATTCAGACTATGGTTCGTATCAAATCAGCTGCTCTGGCAGAACCATTCAGTGAAGATCTTAAGACTTATGAACTTGCAACCAAGCTGAAATGCTTAAATGTGGGCTCGTCCGGGATTTGAACCCGGGACCTCTCGCACCCTAAGCGAGAATCATACCCCTAGACCAACGAGCCACTGCTGAGTAGCTTGGCTTTACTTTTCGAGAGTAAAGAC
>NC_140178.1:80152932-80155432 GCF_963971535.1 Notolepis coatsorum | reverse complement strand
TCACACTTTGCTTGGAAATTCTCCATTGAGTAAAATACCGATGTCAACTTGGAAATTCCTCATTCGGGTAAAAAAACGATGTTACATCCTTCAGCTGTTTTGCAAGCGTAAAGCTTCACATTTCCCACCTCACTGGCAAGGAATTGCACAATAGCAGCTTGCAAAGTTGTAAAAACAAGTAAGAAGCCAGGGCCACTACTAGCTGATCTGGAGTCATAAAAGCTACTTGCACTCCAAGGGTTATGAGCAATCAGGTCATACAATTCAGTGACATTAGTTACTAAGAGAAGGCATCACTGTTATTAATGATCATAGTATAATATCCCCCAACTGTATGTGTGGAAATTCAGACTATGGTTCGAATCAAATCAGCTGCTCTGGCAGAACCATTCAGTGAAGATCTTAAGACTTATGAACTTGCAACCAAGCTGAAATGCTTAAATGTGGGCTCGTCCGGGATTTGAACCTGTGACCTCTCGCACCCTAAGCGAGAATCATACCCCTAGACCAACGAGCCACTGCTGAGTAGCTTGGCTTTACTTTTCGAGAGTAAAGACCTGGGTCCTGTTGGTGGATCATCCTGTATTTCTATGATTGAGTGCACCCCTTTGCTGTAGTTTGTTTGTTCAAGTGCGGCGGGTAGGAGCCTTCTTCTAGTGAAGTTCCACAGCCACTGCTGTATTCTCCTCTAAACAGAAACTGCTGGAGCTTCCATCGCACAAACGAATCTTGGATGCAGTGACACGCTGAAATAGCACAGTGGACATGTTCAAACGCTATCTCGAGCAGCAAGCAGCCATAGCAGTAGCTTCTGTGAGTACAGCTGTTTGATTGTTGATGCCTTTGTGCAACTGCAAATGTGACGCGGGAACGATATGTTCCAGCGTGAATTATGTAATTGCAAGCACGTGACTAAAAGGACAACTTGATCCTTATCAATGGCCTGGATAGCTCAGTCGGTAGAGCATCAGACTTTTAATCTGAGGGTCCAGGGTTCAAGTCCCTGTTCAGGCTTGTCTTCACACTTTGCTTGGAAATTCTCCATTGAGTAAAATACCGATGTCAACTTGGAAATTCCTCATTCGGGTAAAAAAAAGATGTTACATCCTTCAGCTGTTTTGCAAGCGTAAAGCTTCACATTTCCCACCTCACTGGCAAGGAATTGCACAATAGCAGCTCGCAAAGTTGTAAAAACAAGTAAGAAGCCTGGGCCATTACTAGCTGATCTGGAGTCAGAAAAGCTACTTGCACTCCAAGGGTTATGAGCAATCAGGTCATACAATTCAGTGACATTAGTTACTAAGAGAAGGCATCACTGTTATTAATGATCATAGTATAATATCCCCCAACTGTATGTGTGGAAATTCAGACTATGGTTCGAATCAAATCAGCTGCTCTGGCAGAACCATTCAGTGAAGATCTTAAGACTTATGAACTTGCAACCAAGCTGAAATGCTTAAATGTGGGCTCGTCCGGGATTTGAACCCGTGACCTCTCGCACCCTAAGCGAGAATCATACCCCTAGACCAACGAGCCACTACTGAGTAGCTTGGCTTTACTTTTTGAGAGTAAAGACCTGGGTCATGTTGGTGGATCATCCTGTATTTCTGTGATTGAGTGCACCCCGTTGCTGTAGTTTGTTTGGTCAAGTGCGGCGGGTAGGAGCCTTCTTCTAGTGAAGTTCCACAGCCACTGCTGTATTCTCCTCTAAACAGAAACTGCTGGAGCTTCCATCGCACAAACTAATCTTGGATGCAGTGACACGCTGAAATAGCACAGTGGACATGTTCAAACGCTATCTCGAGCAGCAAGCAGCCATAGCAGTAGCTTCCGTGAGTACAGCTGTTTGATTGTTGATGCCTTTGTGCAACTGCAAATGTGACGCGGGAACGATATGTTCCAGCGTGAATTATGTAATTGCAAGCACGTGACTAAAAGGACAACTTGATCCTTATCAAGGGCCTGGATAGCTCAGTCGGTAGAGCATCAGACTTTTAATCTGAGGGCCAGGGTTCAAGTCCCTGTTCAGGCTTGTCTTCACACTTTGCTTGGAAATTCTCCTTTGAGTGAAATACCGATGTCAACTTGGAAATTCCTCATTCGGGTAAAAAAACGATGTTACATCCTTCAGCTGTTTTGCAAGCGTAAAGCTTCACATTTCCCACCTCACTGGCAAGGAATTGCACAATAGCAGCTCGCAAAGTTGTAAAAACAAGTAAGAAGCCAGGGCCACTACTAGCTGATCTGGAGTCAGAAAAGCTACTTGCACTCCAAGGGTTATGAGCAATCAGGTCATACAATTCAGTGACATTAGTTACTAAGAGAAGGCATCACTGTTATTAATGATCATAGTATAATATCCCCCAACTGTATGTGTGGAAATTCAGACTATGGTTCGAATCAAATCAGCTGCTCTGGCAGAACCATTCAGTGAAGATCTTAAGACTTATGAACTTGCAACCAAGCTGAAATGCTTAAATGTGGGCTAGTCCGGGATTTG
>NC_140178.1:80110432-80112932 GCF_963971535.1 Notolepis coatsorum | reverse complement strand
TTGCACAATAGCAGCTCGCAAAGTTGTAAAAACAAGTAAGAAGCATTGGCCACTACTAGCTGATCTGGAGTCAGAAAAGCTACTTGCACTCCAAGGGTTATGAGCAATCAGGTCATACAATTCAGTGACATTAGTTACTAAGAGAAGGCATCACTGTTATTAATGATCATAGTATAATATCCCCCAACTGTATGTGTGGAAATTCAGACTATGGTTCGAATCAAATCAGCTGCTCTGGCAGAACCATTCAGTGAAGATCTTAAAGGCTCTTCAATAAACAATGTGGACTAGGCCAACGGTGACTTTCATGAAGAAGGGAAAAAAAAGTATTGAAATTGACCCAGTTTTAGCATTTTTATCAAACATTTTGTCTGCCCAACACAATCACCACGCACGTGGATATTTTAATCAATGGTTCATAACGTGCGTGTGTAATCGAAATGATCTCGTCACAACAGGTGCAGGGCACCAGGGGGCTCACCAGGGGGCGCTGATAGTCACACACAGCTAGTGGCAGGCACTGCAGGCAGAGAGCCTTGCTACCATAGATATATGCTTGCTACTACTAGCCGAATGAAAATGTATCTGTTTCACCTAACACTATTGCTCCGTGATTATAGCCATCCATCTCTAAAGCGAACCACTATTTGTAAAAGCCACAACCACGTTACCATATTTGTAATAATGTAAATCATTGTGTCGTTGTACATATTGTGTTTATAACGTTAGTAGCTAACATAGCTTAGCTTGGTAGCTATTGTGCTAACAACATATCCCGACATCCAGCTCGCTGGCCGGCATGAACGGCCGACCCAAAATGGTTCTCTCCTCTCTGTACACCCCGTCCCCACGGGTACCCTGCCGGGGGGCCCATGGACGCGACAATGGCGGCAGCCGTAGGGTGCTCGAGCCCGTAAAGGCTAGTGGTACACGATAGCTATGAGCTAACTAATGCTACAGGCTCAAACACTCTACGGCCGCCGCTGTTGTCGCGTCCACAAGCTCCTCCTCAGGACACCCGCGAGGACGGGGGCACACAAAGAGGAGAGAACCACCCGCAGGGACGGCGGAGCTATAGGCTAACGTCAGTGTAGTGGTCCCGACTGTAGCAGGGACGGCGGGGCTATAGGCTAACTGTGATGCACCGAGTGGGCCACCATTGATCTACATGCCCCGATCTCAAATGGTTCACGACAGTAGACATAATGCTAACGTTAGCCAGCGCCATATATCGAGTAGTACTATGACCCGGACGGGCAAGGCATACGTTTCCTGAAGTGACGTCACGGCCGTGCTAGCGTCTGATAAGCTTTTAGATTCGGCTCATTAATATGCACCTGTAGTGACGTCGGCGTTTGATAAGCTTTTTTGATTTGCGCGTGCATGTTATTCGTGCATGGACCTTTTTAACTCTTTCTGAGTGGCATTTCCGGTGTCAAATGAAAAAAAAAAAAAATGAAATTATATACCAATGATGTAAACTACCCATAATTGATCAGTAAGGTTTAACCTGGATGTTGGGCTTTAAGAATTATGAACTTGCAACCAAGCTGAAATGCTTAAATGTGGGCTCGTCCGGGATTTGAACCCAGGACCTCTCGCACCGTAAGCGAGAATCATACCCCTAGACCAACGAGCCACTGCTGAGTAGCTTGGCTTTACTTTTCGAGAGTAAAGACCTGGGTCCTGTTGGTGGATCATCCTGTATTTCTGTGATTGAGTGCACCCCGTTGCTGTAGTTTGTTTGGTCAAGTGCGGCGGGTAGGAGCCTTCTTCTAGTGAAGTTCCACAGCCACTGCTGTATTCTCCTCTAAACAGAAACTGCTGGAGCTTCCATCGCACAAACGAATCTTGGATGCAGTGACACGCTGAAATAGCACAGTGGACATGTTCAAACGCTATCTCGAGCAGCAAGCAGCCATAGCAGTAGCTTCCGTGAGTACAGCTGTTTGATTGTTGATGCCTTTGTGCAACTGCAAATGTGACGCGGGAACGATATGTTCCAGCGTGAATTATGTAATTGCAAGCACGTGACTAAAAGGACAACTTGATCCTTATCAAGGGCCTGGATAGCTCAGTCGGTAGAGCATCAGACTTTTAATCTGAGGGTCCAGGGTTCAAGTCCCTGTTCAGGCTTGTCTTCACACTTTGCTTGGAAATTCTCCATTGAGTGAAATACCGATGTCAACTTGGAAATTCTTCATTCGGGTAAAAAAACGAAGTTACATCCTTCAGCTGTTTTGCAAGCGTAAAGCTTCACATTTCCCACCTCACTGGCATGGAATTGCACAATAGCAGCTCGCAAAGTTGTAAAAACAAGTAAGAAGCCTTGGCCACTACTAGCTGATCTGGAGTCAGAAAAGCTACTTGCACTCCAAGGGTTATGAGCAATCAGGTCATACAATTCAGTGACATTACTTACTAAGAGAAGGCCTCACTGTTATTAATGATCATAGTATAATATCCCCCAACTGTATGTGTGGAAATTCAGACTATGGTT
>NC_140178.1:80102932-80105432 GCF_963971535.1 Notolepis coatsorum | reverse complement strand
AGTGACATTACTTACTAAGAGAAGGCCTCACTGTTATTAATGATCATAGTATAATATCCCCCAACTGTATGTGTGGAAATTCAGACTATGGTTCGAATCAAATCAGCTGCTCTGGCAGAACCATTCAGTGAAGATCTTAAGACTTATGAACTTGCACCCAAGCTGAAATGCTTAAATGTGGGCTCGTCCGGGATTTGAACCCGGGACCTCTCGCACCCTAAGCGAGAATCATACCCCTAGACCAACTAGCCACTGCTGAGTAGCTTGGCTTTACTTTTCGAGAGTAAAGACCTGGGTCCTGTTGGTGGATCATCCTGTATTTCTGTGATTGAGTGCACCCCGTTGCTGTAGTTTGTTTGGTCAAGTGCGGCGGGTAGGAGCCTTCTTCTAGTGAAGTTCCACAGCCACTGCTGTATTCTCCTCTAAACAGAAACTGCTGGAGCTTCCATCACACAAACTAATCTTGGATGCAGTGACACGCTGAAATAGCACAGTGGACATGTTCAAACGCTATCTCGAGCAGCAAGCAGCCATAGAAGTAGCTTCCGTGAGTACAGCTGTTTGATTGTTGATGCCTTTGTGCAACTGCAAATGTGACGCGGGAACGATATGTTCCAGCGTGAATTATGTAATTGCAAGCACGTGACTAAAAGGACAACTTGATCCTTATCAAGGGCCTTGATAGCTCAGTCGGTAGAGCATCAGACTTTTAATCTGAGGGTCCAGGGTTCAAGTCCCTGTTCAGGCTTGTCTTCACACTTTGCTTGGAAATTCTCCATTGAGTGAAATACCGATGTCAACTTGGAAATTATTCATTCGGGTAAAAAAACGAAGTTACATCCTTCAGCTGTTTTGCAAGCGTAAAGCTTCACATTTCCCACCTCACTGGCAAGGAATTGCACAATAGCAGCTCGCAAAGTTGTAAAAACAAGTAAGAAGCCTGGGCCACTACTAGCTGATCTGGAGTCAGAAAAGCTACTTGCACTCCAAGGGTTATGAGCAATCAGGTCATACAATTCAGTGACATTAGTTACTAAGAGAAGGCATCACTGTTATTAATGATCATAGTATAATATCCCCCAACTGTATGTGTGGAAATTCAGACTATGGTTCGAATCAAATCAGCTGCTCTGGCAGAACCATTCAGTGAAGATCTTAAGACTTATGAACTCGCACCCAAGCTGAAATGCTTAAATGTGGGCTCGTCCGGGATTTGAACCCTGGACCTCTCGTACCCTAAGCGAGAATCATACCCCTAGACCAACGAGCCACTGCTGAGTAGCTTGGCTTTACTTTTCGAGAGTAAAGACCTGGGTCCTGTTGGTGGATCATCCTGTATTTCTGTGATTGAGTGCACCCCGTTGCTGTAGTTTGTTTGGTCAAGTGCGGCGGGTAGGAGCCTTCTTCTAGTGAAGTTCCACAGCCACTGCTGTATTCTCCTCTAAACAGAAACTGCTGGAGCTTCCATCGCACAAACGAATCTTGGATGCAGTGACACGCTGAAATAGCACAGTGGACATGTTCAAACGCTATCTCGAGCAGCAAGCAGCCATAGCAGTAGCTTCCGTGAGTACAGCTGTTTGATTGTTGATGCCTTTGTGCAACTGAAAATGTGACCCGGGAGCGATATGTTCCCGCGTGAATTATGTAATTGCAAGCACGTGACTAAAAGGACAACTTGATCCTTATCAAGGGCCTGGATAGCTCAGTCGGTAGAGCATCAGACTTTTAATCTGAGGGTCCAGGGTTCAAGTCCCTGTTCAGGCTTGTCTTCACACTTTGCTTGGAAATTCTCCATTGAGTGAAATACCGATGTCAACTTGGAAATTATTCATTCGGGTAAAAAAACAATGTTACATCCTTCAGCTGTTTTGCAAGCGTAAAGCTTCACATTTCCCACCTCACTGGCAAGGAATTGCACAATAGCAGCTTGCAAAGTTGTAAAAACAAGTAAGAAGCCTGGGCCACTACTAGCTGATCTGGAGTCAGAAAAGCTACTTGCACTCCAAGGGTTATGAGCAATCAGGTCATACAATTCAGTGACATTAGTTACTAAGAGAAGGCATCACTGTTATTAATGATCATAGTATAATATCACCCAACTGTATGTGTGGAAATTCAGACTATGGTTCGAATCAAATCAGCTGCTCTGGCAGAACCATTCAGTGAAGATCTTAAGACTTATGAACTTGCACCCAAGCTGAAATGCTTAAATGTGGGCTCGTCCAGGATTTGAACCCGGGACCTCTCGCACCCTAAGCGAGAATCATACCCCTAGATCAACGAGCCACTGCTGAGTAGCTTGGCTTTACTTTTCGAGAGTAAAGACCTGGATCCTGTTGGTGGATCATCCTGTATTTCTGTGATTGAGTGCACCCCGTTGCTGTAGTTTGTTTGGTCAAGTGCGGCGGGTAGGAGCCTTCTTCTAGTGAAGTTCCACAGCCACTGCTGTATTCTCCTCTAAACAGAAACTGCTGGAGCTTCCATCGCACAAACGAAT
>NC_140178.1:80090432-80095432 GCF_963971535.1 Notolepis coatsorum | reverse complement strand
CAATGTTACATCCTTCAGCTGTTTTGCAAGCGTAAAGCTTCACATTTCCGACCTCACTGGCAAGGAATTGCACAATAGCAGCTCGCAAAGTTGTAAAAACAAGTAAGCAGCCTGGGCCACTACTAGCTGATCTGGAGTCAGAAAAGCTACGTGCACTCTAAGGGTTATGAGCAATCAGGTCATACAATTCAGTGACATTAGTTACTAAGAGAAGGCATCACTGTTTTTTTTTTGATCCACTTTTTTTCCCATTTTTCCATATTTTCTCCCATCCCAATTTCGTATCATCCAATTCAACCCTCCCCTGTCACGAACGTTGTTTCTTGCCTCCCACAAGCCGGCTGCAATGTGGACTAAGTCATACATAGCACAAGTCCCCTCCGGTACTTGAGGTAACAGCAGTCGCATCTTTTCACCTGTGCAGCTCGATCTCTCAGTGTCGAGGAGTAACGCGTGGGAGGCTCACGCTGCCCCCGACACTTCCTGATTCTACTGCGCAGGCGCACCAACGGACTTGTAGGAGTCGCTTGTTCACAACGTTCGATCCCCACCCTTCAGTTTTCCCTCCCCGTAATACGGCCAATGTGTATTACTGCGGACGACCAGCCAAACTGAAAAACAATGTGGAGAGCTGGATTCGAACACGCGAATCCTAGCGTCTCCACACTGGTGGCGAGTGCCTTGCCCACTACACCACCTAGCCGCCCATAGAGAAGGCATCACTGTTATTAATGATCATAGTATAATATCCCCCAACTGTATGTGTGGAAATTCAGACTATGGTTCGAATCAAATGAGCTGCTCTGGCAGAACCATTCAGTGAAGATCTTAAGACTTATGAACTTGCACCCAAGCTGAAATGCTTAAATGTGGGCTCGTCCAGGATTTGAAGCCAGGACCTCTCGCACCCTAAGCGAGAATCATACCCCTAGACCAACGAGCCACTGCTGAGTAGCTTGGCTTTACTTTTCGAGAGTAAAGACCTGGGTCCTGTTGGTGGATCATCCTGTATTTCTGTGATTGAGTGCACCCCGTTGCTGTAGTTTGTTTGGTCAAGTGCGGCGGGTAGGAGCCTTCTTCTAGTGAAGTTCCACAGCCACTGCTGTATTCTCCTCTAAACAGAAACTGCTGGAGCTTCCATCGCACAAACGAATCTTGGATGCAGTGACACGCTGAAATAGCACAGTGGACATGTTCAAACGCTATATCGAGCAGCAAGCAGCCATAGCAGTAGCTTCCGTGAGTACAGCTGTTTGATTGTTGATGCCTTTGTGCAACTGAAAATGTGACCCGGGAACGATATGTTCCAGCGTGAATTATGTAATTGCAAGCACGTGACTAAAAGGACAACTTGATCCTTATCAACGGCCTGGATAGCTCAGTCGGTAGAGCATCAGACTTTTAATCTGAGGGTCCAGGGTTCAAGTCCCTGTTCAGGCTTGTCTTCACACTTTGCTTGGAAATTCTCCATTGAGTGAAATACCGATGTCAACTTGGAAATTATTCATTCGGGTAAAAAAACAATGTTACATCCTTCAGCTGTTTTGCAAGCGTAAAGCTTCACATTTCCCACCTCACTGGCAAGGAATTGCACAATAGCAGCTCGCAAAGTTGTAAAAACAAGTAAGAAGCCTGGGCCACTACTAGCTGATCTGGAGTCAGAAAAGCTACTTGCACTCCAAGGGTTATGAGCAATCAGGTCATACAATTCAGTGACATTAGTTACTAAGAGAAGGCATCACTGTTATTAATGATCATAGTATAATATCCCCCAACTGTATGTGTGGAAATTCAGACTATGGTTCGAATCAAATGAGCTGCTCTGGCAGAACCATTCAGTGAAGATCTTAAGACTTATGAACTTGCACCCAAGCTGAAATGCTTAAATGTGGGCTCGTCCAGGATTTGAAGCCAGGACCTCTCGCACCCTAAGCGAGAATCATACCCCTAGACCAACGAGCCACTGCTGAGTAGCTTGGCTTTACTTTTCGAGAGTAAAGACCTGGGTCCTGTTGGTGGATCATCCTGTATTTCTGTGATTGAGTGCACCCCGTTGCTGTAGTTTGTTTGGTCAAGTGCGGCGGGTAGGAGCCTTCTTCTAGTGAAGTTCCACAGCCACTGCTGTATTCTCCTCTAAACAGAAACTGCTGGAGCTTCCATCGCACAAACGAATCTTGGATGCAGTGACACGCTGAAATAGCACAGTGGACATGTTCAAACGCTATCTCGAGCAGCAAGCAGCCATAGCAGTAGCTTCCGTGAGTACAGCTGTTTGATTGTTGATGCCTTTGTGCAACTGAAAATGTGACCCGGGAACGATATGTTCCAGCGTGAATTATGTAATTGCAAGCACGTGACTAAAAGGACAACTTGATCCTTATCAACCGCCTGGATAGCTCAGTCGGTAGAGCATCAGACTTTTAATCTGAGGGTCCAGGGTTCAAGTCCCTGTTCAGGCTTGTCTTCACACTTTGCTTGGAAATTCTCCATTGAGTGAAATACCGATGTCAACTTGGAAATTATTCATTCGGGTAAAAAAACGAAGTTACATCCTTCAGCTGTTTTGCAAGCGTAAAGCTTCACATTTCCCACCTCACTGGCAAGGAATTGCACAATAGCAGCTCGCAAAGTTGTAAAAACAAGTAAGAAGCCTGGGCCACTACTAGCTGATCTGGAGTCAGAAAAGCTACTTGCACTCCAAGGGTTATGAGCAATCAGGTCATACAATTCAGTGACATTAGTTACTAAGAGAAGGCATCACTGTTATTAATGATCATAGTATAATATCACCCAACTGTATGTGTGGAAATTCAGACTATGGTTCGAATCAAATCAGCTGCTCTGGCAGAACCATTCAGTGAAGATCTTAAGACTTATGAACTTGCACCCAAGCTGAAATGCTTAAATGTGGGCTCGTCCAGGATTTGAACCCGGGACCTCTCGCACCCTAAGCGAGAATCATACCCCTAGATCAACGAGCCACTGCTGAGTAGCTTGGCTTTACTTTTCGAGAGTAAAGACCTGGGTCCTGTTGGTGGATCATCCTGTATTTCTGTGATTGAGTGCACCCCGTTGCTGTAGTTTGTTTGGTCAAGTGCGGCGGGTAGGAGCCTTCTTCTAGTGAAGTTCCACAGCCACTGCTGTATTCTCCTCTAAACAGAAACTGCTGGAGCTTCCATCGCACAAACGAATCTTGGATGCAGTGACACGCTGAAATAGCACAGTGGACATGTTCAAACGCTATCTCGAGCAGCAAGCAGCCATAGCAGTAGCTTCCGTGAGTACAGCTGTTTGATTGTTGATGCCTTTGTGCAACTGAAAATGTGACCCGGGAACGATATGTTCCAGCGTGAATTATGTAATTGCAAGCACGTGACTAAAAGGACAACTTGATCCTTATCAAGGGCCTGGATAGCTCAGTCGGTAGAGCATCAGACTTTTAATCTTAGGGTCCAGGGTTCAAGTCCCTGTTCAGGCTTGTCTTCACACTTTGCTTGGAAATTCTCCATTGAGTGAAATACCGATGTCAACTTGGAAATTATTCATTCGGGTAAAAAAACAATGTTACATCCTTCAGCTGTTTTGCAAGCGTAAAGCTTCACATTTCCCACCTCACTGGCAAGGAATTGCACAATAGCAGCTCGCAAAGTTGTAAAAACAAGTAAGAAGCCTGGGCCACTACTAGCTGATCTGGAGTCAGAAAAGCTACTTGCACTCCAAGGGTTATGAGCAATCAGGTCATACAATTCAGTGACATTAGTTACTAAGAGAAGGAATCACTGTTATTAATGATCATAGTATAATATCGCCCAACTGTATGTGTGGAAATTCAGACTATGGTTCGAATCAAATCAGCTGCTCTGGCAGAACCATTCAGTGAAGATCTTAAGACTTATGAACTTGCACCCAAGCTGAAATGCTTAAATGTGGGCTCGTCCAGGATTTGAACCCGGGACCTCTCGCACCCTAAGCGAGAATCATACCCCTAGACCAACGAGCCACTGCTGAGTAGCTTGGCTTTACTTTTCGAGAGTAAAGACCTGGGTCCTGTTGGTGGATCATCCTGTATTTCTGTGATTGAGTGCACCCCGTTGCTGTAGTTTGTTTGGTCAAGTGCGGCGGGTAGGAGCCTTCTTCTAGTGAAGTTCCACAGCCACTGCTGTATTCTCCTCTAAACAGAAACTGCTGGAGCTTCCATCGCACAAACGAATCTTGGATGCAGTGACACGCTGAAATAGCACAGTGGAAATGTTCAAACGCTATCTCGAGCAGCAAGCAGCCATCGCAGTAGCTTCCGTGAGTACAGCTGTTTGATTGTTGATGCCTTTGTGCAACTGAAAATGTGACCCGGGAACGATATGTTCCAGCGTGAATTATGTAATTGCAAGCACGTGACTAAAAGGACAACTTGATCCTTATCAAGGGCCTGGATAGCTCAGTCGGTAGAGCATCAGACTTTTAATCTTAGGGTCCAGGGTTCAAGTCCCTGTTCAGGCTTGTCTTCACACTTTGCTTGGAAATTCTCCATTGAGTGAAATACCGATGTCAACTTGGAAATTATTCATTCGGGTAAAAAAACAATGTTACATCCTTCAGCTGTTTTGCAAGCGTAAAGCTTCACATTTCCCACCTCACTGGCAAGGAATTGCACAATAGCAGCTCGCAAAGTTGTAAAAACAAGTAAGAAGCCTGGGCCACTACTAGCTGATCTGGAGTCAGAAAAGCTACTTGCACTCCAAGGGTTATGAGCAATCAGGTCATACAATTCAGTGACATTAGTTACTAAGAGAAGGAATCACTGTTATTAATGATCATAGTATAATATCGCCCAACTGTATGTGTGGAAATTCAGACTATGGTTCGAATCAAATCAGCTGCTCTGGCAGAACCATTCAGTGAAGATCTTAAGACTTATGAACTTGCACCCAAGCTGAAATGCTTAAATGTGGGCTCGTCCAGGATTTGAACCCGGGACCTCTCGCACCCTAAGCGAGAATCAT
>NC_140178.1:80082932-80085432 GCF_963971535.1 Notolepis coatsorum | reverse complement strand
TTAAGACTTATGAACTCGCACCCAAGCTGAAATGCTTAAATTTGGGCTCGTCCGGGATTTGAACCCGGGACCTCTCGCACCCTAAGCGAGAATCATACCCCTAGACCAACGAGCCACGGCTGAGTAGCTTGGCTTTACTTTTTGAGAGTAAAGACATGGGTCCTGTTGGTGGATCATCCTGTATTTCTGTGATTGAGTGCACCCCGTTGCTGTAGTTTGTTTGGTCAAGTGCGGCGGATAGGAGCCTTCTTCTAGTGAAGTTCCACAGCCACTGCTGTATTCTCCTCTAAACAGAAACTGCTGGAGCTTCCATCGCACAAACGAATCTTGGATGCAGTGACACGCTGAAGTAGCACAGTGGACATGTTCAAACGCTATCTCGAGCAGCAAGCAGCCATAGCAGTAGCTTCCGTGAGTACAGCTGTTTGATTGTTGATGCCTTTGTGCAACTGAAAATGTGACCCGGGAACGATATGTTCCAGCGTGAATTATGTAATTGCAAGCACGTGACTAAAAGGACAACTTGATCCTTATCAAGGGCCTGGATAGCTCAGTCGGTAGAGCATCAGACTTTTAATCTGAGGGTCCAGGGTTCAAGTCCCTGTTCAGGCTTGTCTTCACACTTTGCTTGGAAATTCTCCATTGAGTGAAATACCGATGTCAACTTGGAAATTATTCATTTGGGTAAAAAAACAATGTTACATCCTTCAGCTGTTTTGCATTGTAAATCTTCACATTTCCCACCTCACTGGCAAGGAATTGCACAATAGCAGCTCGCAAAGTTGTAAAAAGAAGTAAGAAGCCTGGGCCACTACTAGCTGATCTGGAGTCAGAAAAGCTACGTGCACTCTAAGGGTTATGAGCAATCAGGTCATACAATTCAGTGACATTAGTTACTAAGAGAAGGCATCACTGTTATTAATGATCATAGTATAATATCCCCCAACTGTATGTGTGGAAATTCAGACTATGGTTCGAATCAAATCAGCTGCTCTGGCAGAACCATTCAGTGAAGATCTTAAGACTTATGAACTCGCACCCAAGCTGAAATGCTTAAATTTGGGCTCGTCCGGGATTTGAACCCAGGACCTCTCGCACCCTAAGCGAGAATCATACCCCTAGACCAACGAGCCACGGCTGAGTAGCTTGGCTTTACTTTTCGAGAGTAAAGACATGGGTCCTGTTGGTGGATCATCCTGTATTTCTGTGATTGAGTGCACCCCGTTGCTGTAGTTTGTTTGGTCAAGTGCGGCGGGTAGGAGCCTTCTTCTAGTGAAGTTCCACAGCCACTGCTGTATTCTCCTCTAAACAGAAACTGCTGGAGCTTCCATCGCACAAACAAATCTTGGATGTAGTGACACGCTGAAATAGCACAGTGGACATGTTCAAACGCTATCTCGAGCAGCAAGCAGCCATAGCAGTAGCTTCCGTGAGTACAGCTGTTTGATTGTTGATGCCTTTGTGCAACTGAAAATGTGGCCCGGGAACGATATGTTCCAGCGTGAATTATGTAATTGCAAGCACGTGACTAAAAGGACAACTTGATCCTTATCAAGGGCCTGGATAGCTCAGTCGGTAGAGCATCAGACTTTTAATCTGAGGGTCCAGGGTTCAAGTCCCTGTTCAGGCTTGTCTTCACACTTTGCTTGGAAATTCTCCATTGAGTGAAATACCGATGTCAACTTGGAAATTATTCATTCGGGTAAAAAAACGAAGTTACATCCTTCAGCTGTTTTGCAAGCATAAAGCTTCACATTTCCCACCTCACTGGCAAGGAATTGCACAATAGCAGCTCGCAAAGTTGTAAAAACAAGTAAGAATCCTGGGCCACTACTAGCTGATCTGGAGTCAGAAAAGCTACTTGCACTCCAAGGGTTATGAGCAATCAGGTCATACAATTCAGTGACATTAGTTACTAAGAGAAGGCATCAGTGTTATTAATGATCATAGTATAATATCCCCCAACTGTATGTGTGGAAATTCAGACTATGGTTCGAATCAAATCAGCTGCTCTGGCAGAACCATTCAGTGAAGATCTTAAGACTTATGAACTTGCACCCAAGCTGAAATGCTTAAATGTGGGCTCGTCCGGGATTTGAACCCGGGACCTCTCGCACCCTAAGCGAGAATCATACCCCTAGACCAACGAGCCACGGCTGAGTAGCTTGGCTTTACTTTTCGAGAGTAAAGACCTGGGTCCTGTTGGTGGATCATCCTGTATTTCTGTGATTGAGTGCACCCCGTTGCTGTAGTTTGTTTGGTCAAGTGCGGCGGGTAGGAGCCTTCTTCTAGTCAAGTTCCACAGCCACTGCTGTATTCTCCTCTAAACAGAAACTGCTGGAGCTTCCATCGCACAAACGAATCTTGGATGCAGTGACACGCTGAAATAGCACAGTGGACATGTTCAAACGCTATCTCGAGCAGCAAGCAGCCATAGCAGTAGCTTCCGTGAGTACAGCTGTTTGATTGTTGATGCCTTTGTGCAACTGAAAATGTGACC
>NC_140178.1:80047932-80052932 GCF_963971535.1 Notolepis coatsorum | reverse complement strand
ATTCAGACTATGGTTCGAATCAAATCAGCTGCTCTGGCAGAACCATTCAGTGAAGATCTTAAGACTTATGAACTCGCACCCAAGCTGAAATGCTTAAATGTGGTCTCGTCCGGGATTTGAACCCGGGACCTCTCGCACCCTAAGCGAGAATCATACCCCTAGACCAACTAGCCACTGCTGAGTAGCTTGGCTTTACTTTTCGAGAGTAAAGACATGGGTCCTGTTGGTGGATCATCCTGTATTTCTGTGATCGAGTGCACCCCTGTTGCTGTAGTTTGTTTGGTCAAGTGCGGCGGGTAGGAGCCTTCTTCTAGTGAAGTTCCACAGCCACTGCTGTATTCTCCTCTAAACAGAAACTGCTGGAGCTTCCATCGCACAAACGAATCTTGGATGCAGTGACACGCTGAAATAGCACAGTGGACATGTTCAAACGCTATCTCGAGCAGCAAGCAGCCATAGCAGTAGCTTCCGTGAGTACAGCTGTTTGATTGTTGATGCCTTTGTGCAACTGAAAATGTGACCCGGGAACGATATGTTCCAGCGTGAATTATGTAATTGCAAGCACGTGACTAAAAGGACAACTTGATCCTTATCAAGCGCCTGGATAGCTCAGTCGGTAGAGCATCAGACTTTTAATCTGAGGGTCCAGGGTTCAAGTCCCTGTTCAGGCTTGTCTTCACACTTTGCTTGGAAATTCTCCATTGAGTGAAATACCGATGTCAACTTGGAAATTATTCATTCGGGTAAAAAAACAATGTTACATCCTTCAGCTGTTTTGCAAGCGTAAAGCTTCACATTTCCCACCTCACTGGCAAGGAATTGCACAATAGCAGCTCGCAAAGTTGTAAAAACAAGTAAGAAGCCTGGGCCACTACTAGCTGATCTGGAGTCAGAAAAGCTACGTGCACTCTAAGGGTTATGAGCAATCAGGTCATACAATTCAGTGACATTAGTTACTAAGAGAAGGCATCACTGTTATTAATGATCATAGTATAATATCCCCCAACTGTATGTGTGGAAATTCAGACTATGGTTCGAATCAAATCAGCTGCTCTGGCAGAACCATTCAGTGAAGATCTTAAGACTTATGAACTCGCACCCAAGCTGAAATGCTTAAATTTGGGCTCGTCCGGGATTTGAACCCGGAACCTCTCGCACCCTAAGCGAGAATCATACCCCTAGACCAACGAGCCACGGCTGAGTAGCTTGGCTTTACTTTTCGAGAGTAAAGACATGGGTCCTGTTGGTGGATCATCCTGTATTTCTGTGATTGAGTGCACCCCGTTGCTGTAGTTTGTTTGGTCAAGTGCGGCGGGTAGGAGCCTTCTTCTAGTGAAGTTCCACAGCCACTGCTGTATTCTCCTCTAAACAGAAACTGCTGGAGCTTCCATCGCACAAACGAATCTTGGATGTAGTGACACGCTGAAATAGCACAGTGGACATGTTCAAACGCTATCTCGAGCAGCAAGCAGCCATAGCAGTAGCTTCCGTGAGTACAGCTGTTTGATTGTTGATGCCTTTGTGCAACTGAAAATGTGGCCCGGGAACGATATGTTCCAGCGTGAATTATGTAATTGCAAGCACGTGACTAAAAGGACAACTTGATCCTTATCAAGGGCCTGGATAGCTCAGTCGGTAGAGCATCAGACTTTTAATCTGAGGGTCCAGGGTTCAAGTCCCTGTTCAGGCTTGTCTTCACACTTTGCTTGGAAATTCTCCATTGAGTGAAATACCGATGTCAACTTGGAAAGTATTCATTCGGGTAAAAAAACGAAGTTACATCCTTCAGCTGTTTTGCAAGCATAAAGCTTCACATTTCCCACCTCACTGGCAAGGAATTGCACAATAGCAGCTCGCAAAGTTGTAAAAACAAGTAAGAATCCTGGGCCACTACTAGCTGATCTGGAGTCAGAAAAGCTACTTGCACTCCAAGGGTTATGAGCAATCAGGTCATACAATTCAGTGACATTAGTTACTAAGAGAAGGCATCACTGTTATTAATGATCATAGTATAATATCCCCCAACTGTATGTGTGGAAATTCAGACTATGGTTCGAATCAAATCAGCTGCTCTGGCAGAACCATTCAGTGAAGATCTTAAGACTTATGAACTTGCACCCAAGCTGAAATGCTTAAATGTGGGCTCGTCCGGGATTTGAACCCGGGACCTCTCGCACCCTAAGCGAGAATCATACCCCTAGACCAACGAGCCACGGCTGAGTAGCTTGGCTTTACTTTTTGAGAGTAAAGACATGGGTCCTGTTGGTGGATCATCCTGTATTTCTGTGATTGAGTGCACCCCGTTGCTGTAGTTTGTTTGGTCAAGTGCGGCGGATAGGAGCCTTCTTCTAGTGAAGTTCCACAGCCACTGCTGTATTCTCCTCTAAACAGAAACTGCTGGAGCTTCCATCGCACAAACGAATCTTGGATGCAGTGACACGCTGAAGTAGCACAGTGGACATGTTCAAACGCTATCTCGAGCAGCAAGCAGCCATAGCAGTAGCTTCCGTGAGTACAGCTGTTTGATTGTTGATGCCTTTGTGCAACTGAAAATGTGACCCGGGAACGATATGTTCCAGCGTGAATTATGTAATTGCAAGCACGTGACTAAAAGGACAACTTGATCCTTATCAAGGGCCTGGATAGCTCAGTCGGTAGAGCATCAGACTTTTAATCTGAGGGTCCAGGGTTCAAGTCCCTGTTCAGGCTTGTCTTCACACTTTGCTTGGAAATTCTCCATTGAGTGAAATACCGATGTCAACTTGGAAATTATTCATTTGGGTAAAAAAACAATGTTACATCCTTCAGCTGTTTTGCATTGTAAATCTTCACATTTCCCACCTCACTGGCAAGGAATTGCACAATAGCAGCTCGCAAAGTTGTAAAAAGAAGTAAGAAGCCTGGGCCACTACTAGCTGATCTGGAGTCAGAAAAGCTACGTGCACTCTAAGGGTTATGAGCAATCAGGTCATACAATTCAGTGACATTAGTTACTAAGAGAAGGCATCACTGTTATTAATGATCATAGTATAATATCCCCCAACTGTATGTGTGGAAATTCAGACTATGGTTCGAATCAAATCAGCTGCTCTGGCAGAACCATTCAGTGAAGATCTTAAGACTTATGAACTCGCACCCAAGCTGAAATGCTTAAATTTGGGCTCGTCCGGGATTTGAACCCAGGACCTCTCGCACCCTAAGCGAGAATCATACCCCTAGACCAACGAGCCACGGCTGAGTAGCTTGGCTTTACTTTTCGAGAGTAAAGACATGGGTCCTGTTGGTGGATCATCCTGTATTTCTGTGATTGAGTGCACCCCGTTGCTGTAGTTTGTTTGGTCAAGTGCGGCGGGTAGGAGCCTTCTTCTAGTGAAGTTCCACAGCCACTGCTGTATTCTCCTCTAAACAGAAACTGCTGGAGCTTCCATCGCACAAACAAATCTTGGATGTAGTGACACGCTGAAATAGCACAGTGGACATGTTCAAACGCTATCTCGAGCAGCAAGCAGCCATAGCAGTAGCTTCCGTGAGTACAGCTGTTTGATTGTTGATGCCTTTGTGCAACTGAAAATGTGGCCCGGGAACGATATGTTCCAGCGTGAATTATGTAATTGCAAGCACGTGACTAAAAGGACAACTTGATCCTTATCAAGGGCCTGGATAGCTCAGTCGGTAGAGCATCAGACTTTTAATCTGAGGGTCCAGGGTTCAAGTCCCTGTTCAGGCTTGTCTTCACACTTTGCTTGGAAATTCTCCATTGAGTGAAATACCGATGTCAACTTGGAAATTATTCATTCGGGTAAAAAAACGAAGTTACATCCTTCAGCTGTTTTGCAAGCATAAAGCTTCACATTTCCCACCTCACTGGCAAGGAATTGCACAATAGCAGCTCGCAAAGTTGTAAAAACAAGTAAGAATCCTGGGCCACTACTAGCTGATCTGGAGTCAGAAAAGCTACTTGCACTCCAAGGGTTATGAGCAATCAGGTCATACAATTCAGTGACATTAGTTACTAAGAGAAGGCATCAGTGTTATTAATGATCATAGTATAATATCCCCCAACTGTATGTGTGGAAATTCAGACTATGGTTCGAATCAAATCAGCTGCTCTGGCAGAACCATTCAGTGAAGATCTTAAGACTTATGAACTTGCACCCAAGCTGAAATGCTTAAATGTGGGCTCGTCCGGGATTTGAACCCGGGACCTCTCGCACCCTAAGCGAGAATCATACCCCTAGACCAACGAGCCACGGCTGAGTAGCTTGGCTTTACTTTTCGAGAGTAAAGACCTGGGTCCTGTTGGTGGATCATCCTGTATTTCTGTGATTGAGTGCACCCCGTTGCTGTAGTTTGTTTGGTCAAGTGCGGCGGGTAGGAGCCTTCTTCTAGTCAAGTTCCACAGCCACTGCTGTATTCTCCTCTAAACAGAAACTGCTGGAGCTTCCATCGCACAAACGAATCTTGGATGCAGTGACACGCTGAAATAGCACAGTGGACATGTTCAAACGCTATCTCGAGCAGCAAGCAGCCATTGCAGTAGCTTCCGTGAGTACAGCTGTTTGATTGTTGATGCCTTTGTGCAACTGAAAATGTGACCCGGGAACGATATGTTCCAGCGTGAATTATGTAATTGCAAGCACGTGACTAAAAGGACAACTTGATCCTTATCAAGGGCCTGGATAGCTCAGTCGGTAGAGCATCAGACTTTTAATCTGAGGGTCCAGGGTTCAAGTCCCTGTTCAGGCTTGTCTTCACACTTTGCTTGGAAATTCTCCATTGAGTGAAATACCGATGTCAACTTGGAAATTATTCATTCGGGTAAAAAAACAATGTTACATCCTTCAGCTGTTTTGCAAGCGTAAATCTTCACATTTCCCACCTCACTGGCAAGGAATTGCACAATAGCAGCTCGCAAAGTTGTAAAAACAAGTAAGAAGCCTGGGCCACTACTAGCTGATCTGGAGTCAGAAAAGCTACGTGCACTCTAAGGGTTATGAGCA
>NC_140178.1:80025432-80027932 GCF_963971535.1 Notolepis coatsorum | reverse complement strand
TTGATCCTTATCAAGGGCCTGGATAGCTCAGTCGTTAGAGCATCATACTTTTAATCTGAGGGTCCAGGGTTCAAGTCCCTGTTCAGGCTTGTCTTCACACTTTGCTTGAAAATTCTCCATTGAGTGAAATACCGATGTCAACATGGAAATTCTTCATTCGGGTAAAAAAACGAAGTTACATCCTTCAGCTGTTTTGCAAGCGTAAAGCTTCACATTTCCCACCTCACTGGCATGGAATTGCACAATAGCAGCTCGCAAAGTTGTAAAAACAAGTAAGAAGCATTGGCCACTACTAGCTGATCTGGAGTCAGAAAAGCTACTTGCACTCCGAGGGTTATGAGCAATCAGGTCATACAATTCAGTGACATTAGTTACTAAGAGAAGGCATCACTGTTATTAATGATCATAGTATAATATCCCCCAACTGTATGTGTGGAAATTCAGACTATGGTTCGAATCAAATCAGCTGCTCTGGCAGAACCATTCAGTGAAGATCTTAAGACTTATGAACTTGCACCCAAGCTGAAATGCTTAAATGTGGGCTCGTCCGGGATTTGAACCCGGGACCTCTCGCACCCTAAGCGAGAATCATACCCCTAGACCAACGAGCCACTGCTGAGTAGCTTGGCTTTACTTTTCGAGAGTAAAGACCTGGGTCCTGTTGGTGGATCATCCTGTATTTCTGTGATTGAGTGCACCCCGTTGCTGTAGTTTGTTTGGTCAAGTGCGGCGGGTAGGAGCCTTCTTCTAGTGAAGTTCCACAGCCACTGCTGTATTCTCCTCTAAACAGAAACTGCTGGAGCTTCCATCGCACAAACGAATCTTGGATGCAGTGACACGCTGAAATAGCACAGTGGACATGTTCAAACGCTATCTCGAGCAGCAAGCAGCCATAGCAGTAGCTTCCGTGAGTACAGCTGTTTGATTGTTGATGCCTTTGTGCAACTGAAAATGTGACCCGGGAACGATATGTTCCAGCGTGAATTATGTAATTGCAAGCACGTGACTAAAAGGACAACTTGATCCTTATCAAGCGCCTGGATAGCTCAGTCGGTAGAGCATCAGACTTTTAATCTGAGGGTCCAGGGTTCAAGTCCCTGTTCAGGCTTGTCTTCACACTTTGCTTGGAAATTCTCCATTGAGTGAAATACCGATGTCAACTTGGAAATTATTCATTCGGGTAAAAAAACAATGTTACATCATTCAGCTGTTTTGCAAGCATAAAGCTTCACATTTCCCACCTCACTGGCAAGGAATTGCACAATAGCAGCTCGCAAAGTTGTAAAAACAAGTAAGAATCCTGGGCCACTACTAGCTGATCTGGAGTCAGAAAAGCTACTTGCACTCCAAGGGTTATGAGCAATCAGGTCATACAATTCAGTGACATTAGTTACTAAGAGAAGGCATTAATGATCATAGTATAATATCCCCCAACTGTATGTGTGGAAATTCAGACTATGGTTCGAATCAAATCAGCTGCTCTGGCAGAACCATTCAGTGAAGATCTTAAGACTTATGAACTTGCACCCAAGCTGAAATGCTTAAATGTGGGCTCGTCCGGGATTTGAACCCGGGACCTCTCGCACCCTAAGCGAGAATCATACCCCTAGACCAACGAGCCACTGCTGAGAAGCTTGGCTTTACTTTTCGAGAGTAAAGACCTGGGTCCTGTTGGTGGATCATCCTGTATTTCTGTGATTGAGTGCACCCCGTTGCTGTAGTTTGTTTGGTCAAGTGCGGCGGGTAGGAGCCTTCTTCTAGTCAAGTTCCACAGCCACTGCTGTATTCTCCTCTAAACAGAAACTGCTGGAGCTTCCATCGCACAAACTAATCTTGGATGCAGTGACACGCTGAAATAGCACAGTGGACATGTTCAAACGCTATCTCGAGCAGCAAGCAGCCATAGCAGTAGCTTCCGTGAGTACAGCTGTTTGATTGTTGATGCCTTTGTGCAACTGAAAATGTGACCCGGGAACGATATGTTCCAGCGTGAATTATGTAATTGCAAGCAAGTGACTAAAAGGACAACTTGATCCTTATCAAGGGCCTGGATAGCTCAGTCGTTAGAGCATCATACTTTTAATCTGAGGGTCCAGGGTTCAAGTCCCTGTTCAGGCTTGTCTTCACACTTTGCTTGAAAATTCTCCATTGAGTGAAATACCGATGTCAACATGGAAATTCTTCATTCGGGTAAAAAAACGAAGTTACATCCTTCAGCTGTTTTGCAAGCGTAAAGCTTCACATTTCCCACCTCACTGGCATGGAATTGCACAATAGCAGCTCGCAAAGTTGTAAAAACAAGTAAGAAGCATTGGCCACTACTAGCTGATCTGGAGTCAGAAAAGCTACTTGCACTCCAAGGGTTATGAGCAATCAGGTCATACAATTCAGTGACATTACTTACTAAGAGAAGGCATCACTGTTATTAATGATCATAGTATAATATCCCCCAACTGTATGTGTAGAAATTCAGACTATGGTTCGAATCAAATCAGCTGCT
>NC_140178.1:80020432-80022932 GCF_963971535.1 Notolepis coatsorum | reverse complement strand
TGCCTTTGTGCAACTGAAAATGTGGCCCGGGAACGATATGTTCCAGCGTGAATTATGTAATTGCAAGCACGTGACTAAAAGGACAACTTGATCCTTATCAAGGGCCTGGATAGCTCAGTCGGTAGAGCATCAGACTTTTAATCTGAGGGTCCAGGGTTCAAGTCCCTGTTCAGGCTTGTCTTCACACTTTGCTTGGAAATTCTCCATTGAGTGAAATACCGATGTCAACTTGGAAAGTATTCATTCGGGTAAAAAAACGAAGTTACATCCTTCAGCTGTTTTGCAAGCATAAAGCTTCACATTTCCCACCTCACTGGCAAGGAATTGCACAATAGCAGCTCGCAAAGTTGTAAAAACAAGTAAGAATCCTGGGCCACTACTAGCTGATCTGGAGTCAGAAAAGCTACTTGCACTCCAAGGGTTATGAGCAATCAGGTCATACAATTCAGTGACATTAGTTACTAAGAGAAGGCATTAATGATCATAGTATAATATCCCCCAACTGTATGTGTGGAAATTCAGACTATGGTTCGAATCAAATCAGCTGCTCTGGCAGAACCATTCAGTGAAGATCTTAAGACTTATGAACTTGCACCCAAGCTGAAATGCTTAAATGTGGGCTCGTCCGGGATTTGAACCCGGGACCTCTCGCACCCTAAGCGAGAATCATACCCCTAGACCAACGAGCCACTGCTGAGAAGCTTGGCTTTACTTTTCGAGAGTAAAGACCTGGGTCCTGTTGGTGGATCATCCTGTATTTCTGTGATTGAGTGCACCCCGTTGCTGTAGTTTGTTTGGTCAAGTGCGGCGGGTAGGAGCCTTCTTCTAGTCAAGTTCCACAGCCACTGCTGTATTCTCCTCTAAACAGAAACTGCTGGAGCTTCCATCGCACAAACTAATCTTGGATGCAGTGACACGCTGAAATAGCACAGTGGACATGTTCAAACGCTATCTCGAGCAGCAAGCAGCCATAGCAGTAGCTTCCGTGAGTACAGCTGTTTGATTGTTGATGCCTTTGTGCAACTGAAAATGTGACCCGGGAACGATATGTTCCAGCGTGAATTATGTAATTGCAAGCAAGTGACTAAAAGGACAACTTGATCCTTATCAAGGGCCTGGATAGCTCAGTCGTTAGAGCATCATACTTTTAATCTGAGGGTCCAGGGTTCAAGTCCCTGTTCAGGCTTGTCTTCACACTTTGCTTGAAAATTCTCCATTGAGTGAAATACCGATGTCAACATGGAAATTCTTCATTCGGGTAAAAAAACGAAGTTACATCCTTCAGCTGTTTTGCAAGCGTAAAGCTTCACATTTCCCACCTCACTGGCATGGAATTGCACAATAGCAGCTCGCAAAGTTGTAAAAACAAGTAAGAAGCATTGGCCACTACTAGCTGATCTGGAGTCAGAAAAGCTACTTGCACTCCGAGGGTTATGAGCAATCAGGTCATACAATTCAGTGACATTAGTTACTAAGAGAAGGCATCACTGTTATTAATGATCATAGTATAATATCCCCCAACTGTATGTGTGGAAATTCAGACTATGGTTCGAATCAAATCAGCTGCTCTGGCAGAACCATTCAGTGAAGATCTTAAGACTTATGAACTTGCACCCAAGCTGAAATGCTTAAATGTGGGCTCGTCCGGGATTTGAACCCGGGACCTCTCGCACCCTAAGCGAGAATCATACCCCTAGACCAACGAGCCACTGCTGAGTAGCTTGGCTTTACTTTTCGAGAGTAAAGACCTGGGTCCTGTTGGTGGATCATCCTGTATTTCTGTGATTGAGTGCACCCCGTTGCTGTAGTTTGTTTGGTCAAGTGCGGCGGGTAGGAGCCTTCTTCTAGTGAAGTTCCACAGCCACTGCTGTATTCTCCTCTAAACAGAAACTGCTGGAGCTTCCATCGCACAAACGAATCTTGGATGCAGTGACACGCTGAAATAGCACAGTGGACATGTTCAAACGCTATCTCGAGCAGCAAGCAGCCATAGCAGTAGCTTCCGTGAGTACAGCTGTTTGATTGTTGATGCCTTTGTGCAACTGAAAATGTGACCCGGGAACGATATGTTCCAGCGTGAATTATGTAATTGCAAGCACGTGACTAAAAGGACAACTTGATCCTTATCAAGCGCCTGGATAGCTCAGTCGGTAGAGCATCAGACTTTTAATCTGAGGGTCCAGGGTTCAAGTCCCTGTTCAGGCTTGTCTTCACACTTTGCTTGGAAATTCTCCATTGAGTGAAATACCGATGTCAACTTGGAAATTATTCATTCGGGTAAAAAAACAATGTTACATCATTCAGCTGTTTTGCAAGCATAAAGCTTCACATTTCCCACCTCACTGGCAAGGAATTGCACAATAGCAGCTCGCAAAGTTGTAAAAACAAGTAAGAATCCTGGGCCACTACTAGCTGATCTGGAGTCAGAAAAGCTACTTGCACTCCAAGGGTTATGAGCAATCAGGTCATACAATTCAGTGACATTAGTTACTAAGAGAAG
>NC_140178.1:79990432-80002932 GCF_963971535.1 Notolepis coatsorum | reverse complement strand
CCCTAAGCGAGAATCATACCCCTAGACCAACGAGCCACTGCTGAGTAGCTTGGCTTTACTTTTCGAGAGTAAAGACCTGGGTCCTGTTGGTGGATCATCCTGTATTTCTGTGATTGAGTGCACCCCGTTGCTGTAGTTTGTTTGGTCAAGTGCGGCCGGTAGGAGCCTTCTTCTAGTCAAGTTCCACAGCCACTGCTGTATTCTCCTCTAAACAGAAACTGCTGGAGCTTCCATCGCACAAACTAATCTTGGATGCAGTGACACGCTGAAATAGCACAGTGGACATGTTCAAACGCTATCTCGAGCAGCAAGCAGCCATAGCAGTAGCTTCCGTGAGTACAGCTGTTTGATTGTTGATGCCTTTGTGCAACTGAAAATGTGACCCGGGAACGATATGTTCCAGCGTGAATTATGTAATTGCAAGCACGTGACTAAAAGGACAACTTGATCCTTATCAAGGGCCTGGATAGCTCAGTTGGTAGAGCATCAGACTTTTAATCTGAGGGTCCAGGGTTCAAGTCCCTGTTCAGGCTTGTCTTCACACTTTGCTTGGAAATTCTCCATTGAGTGAAATACCGATGTCAACTTGGAAATTATTCATTCGGGTAAAAAAACAATGTTACATCCTTCAGCTGTTTTGCAAGCGTAAAGCTTCACATTTCCCACCTCACTGGCAAGGAATTGCACAATAGCAGCTCGCAAAGTTGTAAAAACAAGTAAGAAGCCTGGGCCACTACTAGCTGATCTGGAGTCAGAAAAGCTACGTGCACTCTAAGGGTTATGAGCAATCAGGTCATACAATTCAGTGACATTAGTTACTAAGAGAAGGCATCACTGTTATTAATGATCATAGTATAATATCCCCCAACTGTATGTGTAGAAATTCAGACTATGGTTCAAATCAAATCAGCTGCTCTGGCAGAACCATTCAGTGAAGATCTTAAGACTTATGAACTTGCACCGAGGCTGAAATGCTTAAATGTGGGCTCGTCCGGGATTTGAACCCGGGACCTCTCGCACCCTAAGCGAGAATCATACCCCTAGACCAACGAGCCACTGCTGATTAGCTTGGCTTTACTTTTCGAGAGTAAAGACCTGGATCCTGTTGGTGGATCATCCTGTATTTCTGTGATTGAGTGCACCCCGTTGCTGTAGTTTGTTTGGTCAAGTGCGGCGGGTAGGAGCCTTCTTCTAGTCAAGTTCCACAGCCACTGCTGTATTCTCCTCTAAACAGAAACTGCTGGAGCTTCCATCGCACAAACTAATCTTGGATGCAGTGACACGCTGAAATAGCACAGTGGACATGTTCAAACGCTATCTCGAGCAGCAAGCAGCCATAGCAGTAGCTTCCGTGAGTACAGCTGTTTGATTGTTGATGCCTTTGTGCAACTGAAAATGTGACCCGGGAACGATATGTTCCAGCGTGAATTATGTAATTGCAAGCACGTGACTAAAAGGACAACTTGATCCTTATCAAGGCCCTGGATAGCTCAGTCGGTAGAGCATCAGACTTTTAATCTGAGGGTCCAGGGTTCAAGTCCCTGTTCAGGCTTGTCTTCACACTTTGCTTGGAAATTCTCCATTGAGTGAAATACCGATGTCAACTTGGAAATTATTCATTCGGGTAAAAAAACAATGTTACATCCTTCAGCTGTTTTGCAAGCGTAAAGCTTCACATTTCCCACCTCACTGGCAAGGAATTGCACAATAGCAGCTCGCAAAGTTGTAAAAACAAGTAAGAAGCCTGGGCCACTACTAGCTGATCTGGAGTCAGAAAAGCTACGTGCACTCTAAGGGTTATGATCAATCAGGTCATACAATTCAGTGACATTAGTTACTAAGAGAAGGCATCACTGTTATTAATGATCATAGTATAATATCCCCCAACTGTATGTGTGGAAATTCAGACTATGGTTCGAATCAAATCAGCTGCTCTGGCAGAACCATTCAGTGAAGATCTTAAGACTTATGAACTCGCACCCAAGCTGAAATGCTTAAATTTGGGCTCGTCCGGGATTTGAACCCGGGACCTCTCGCACCCTAAGCGAGAATCATACCCCTAGACCAACGAGCCACGGCTGAGTAGCTTGGCTTTACTTTTCGAGAGTAAAGACATGGGTCCTGTTGGTGGATCATCCTGTATTTCTGTGATTGAGTGCACCCCGTTGCTGTAGTTTGTTTGGTCAAGTGCGGCGGGTAGGAGCCTTCTTCTAGTGAAGTTCCACAGCCACTGCTGTATTCTCCTCTAAACAGAAACTGCTGGAGCTTCCATCGCACAAACGAATCTTGGATGTAGTGACACGCTGAAATAGCACAGTGGACATGTTCAAACGCTATCTCGAGCAGCAAGCAGCCATAGCAGTAGCTTCCGTGAGTACAGCTGTTTGATTGTTGATGCCTTTGTGCAACTGAAAATGTGGCCCGGGAACGATATGTTCCAGCGTGAATTATGTAATTGCAAGCATGTGACTAAAAGGACAACTTGATCCTTATCAAGGGCCTGGATAGCTCAGTCGGTAGAGCATCAGACTTTTAATCTGAGGGTCCAGGGTTCAGGTCCCTGTTCAGGCTTGTCTTCACACTTTGCTTGGAAATTCTCCATTGAGTGAAATACCGATGTCAACTTGGAAATTATTCATTCGGGTAAAAAAACGAAGTTACATCCTTCAGCTGTTTTGCAAGCATAAAGCTTCACATTTCCCACCTCACTGGCAAGGAATTGCACAATAGCAGCTCGCAAAGTTGTAAAAACAAGTAAGAATCCTGGGCCACTACTAGCTGATCTGGAGTCAGAAAAGCTACGTGCACTCCAAGGGTTATGAGCAATCAGGTCATACAATTCAGTGACATTAGTTACTAAGAGAAGGCATCACTGTTATTAATGATCATAGTATAATATCCCCCAACTGTATGTGTGGAAATTCAGACTATGGTTCAAATCAAATCAGCTGCTCTGGCAGAACCATTCAGTGAAGATCTTAAGACTTATGAACTTGCACCGAGGCTGAAATGCTTAAATGTGGGCTCGTCCGGGATTTGAACCCGGGACCTCTCGCACCCTAAGCGAGAATCATACCCCTAGACCAACGAGCCACTGCTGAGTAGCTTGGCTTTACTTTTCGAGAGTAAAGACCTGGATCCTGTTGGTGGATCATCCTGTATTTCTGTGATTGAGTGCACCCCGTTGCTGTAGTTTGTTTGGTCAAGTGCGGCGGGTAGGAGCCTTCTTCTAGTCAAGTTCCACAGCCACTGCTGTATTCTCCTCTAAACAGAAACTGCTGGAGCTTCCATCGCACAAACGAATCTTGGATGTAGTGACACGCTGAAATAGCACAGTGGACATGTTCAAACGCTATCTCAAGCAGCAAGCAGCCATAGCAGTAGCTTCCGTGAGTACAGCTGTTTGATTGTTGATGCCTTTGTGCAACTGAAAATGTGGCCCGGGAACGATATGTTCCAGCGTGAATTATGTAATTGCAAGCACGTGACTAAAAGGACAACTTGATCCTTATCAAGGGCCTGGATAGCTCAGTCGGTAGAGCATCAGACTTTTAATCTGAGGGTCCAGGGTTCAAGTCCCTGTTCAGGCTTGTCTTCACACTTTGCTTGGAAATTCTCCATTGAGTGAAATACCGATGTCAACTTGGAAATTATTCATTCGGGTAAAAAAACAATGTTACATCCTTCAGCTGTTTTGCAAGCGTAAAGCTTCACATTTCCCACCTCACTGGCAAGGAATTGCACAATAGCAGCTCGCAAAGTTGTAAAAACAAGTAAGAATCCTGGGCCACTACTAGCTGATCTGGAGTCAGAAAAGCTACTTGCACTCCAAGGGTTATGAGCAATCAGGTCATACAATTCAGTGACATTAGTTACTAAGAGAAGGCATCACTGTTATTAATGATCATAGTATAATATCCCCCAACTGTATGTGTGGAAATTCAGACTATGGTTCGAATCAAATCAGCTGCTCTGGCAGAACCATTCAGTGAAGATCTTAAGACTTATGAACTTGCACCCAAGCTGAAATGCTTAAATGTGGGCTCGTCCGGGATTTGAACCCGGGACCTCTCGCACCCTAAGCGAGAATAATACCCCTAGACCAACGAGCCACTGCTGAGTAGCTTGGCTTTACTTTTCGAGAGTAAAGACCTGGGTCCTGTTGGTGGATCATCCTGTATTTCTGTGATTGAGTGCACCCCGTTGCTGTAGTTTGTTTGGTCAAGTGCGGCGGGTAGGAGCCTTCTTCTAGTCAAGTTCCACAGCCACTGCTGTATTCTCCTCTAAACAGAAACTGCTGGAGCTTCCATCGCACAAACTAATCTTGGGTGCAGTGACACGCTGAAATAGCACAGTGGACATGTTCAAACGCTATCTCGAGCAGCAAGCAGCCATAGCAGTAGCTTCCGTGAGTACAGCTGTTTGATTGTTGATGCCTTTGTGCAACTGAAAATGTGACCCGGGAACGATGTGGTCCAGCGTGAATTATGTACTTGCAAGCACATGACTAAAAGGACAACTAGATCCTCATCAAGGGCCTGGATAGCTCAGTCGGTAGAGCATCAGACTTTTAATCTGAGGGTCCAGGGTTCAAGTCCCTGTTCAGGCGTGTCTTTACACTTTGCTTGGAGATCCCCTATTGAGTGAAATACCGATGTCAACATGGAAATTCTTCATTCGGGTAAAAAAACGAAGTTACATCCTTCAGTGGTTTTGCAAGCGTAAAGCTTCACATTTCCCACCTCACTGGCATGGAATTGCACAATAGCAGCTCGCAAAGTTGTAAAAACAAGTAAGAAGCCTTGGCCACTACTAGCTGATCTGGAGTCAGAAAAGCTACTTGCACTCCAAGGGTTATGAGCAATCAGGTCATACAATTCAGTGACATTACTTACTAAGAGAAGGCATCACTGTTATTAATTATCATAGTATAATATCCCCCAACTGTATGTGTAGAAATTCAGACTATGGTTCGAATCAAATCAGCTGCTCTGGCAGAACCATTCAGTGAAGATCTTAAGACTTATGAACTTGCACCCAAGCTGTGTGATGTACGTGGGTTGGTCATTATCATTATTACTGTATTTGGAAGACCATGTGAACATCAGATTAGTATCATGAGTATGGGTTATGTTATTCCTGGTTGTGTGATGTGTCATCTTCTAATCCTGTTTCTTTTCTCTTTTCCCAGATACCTCTCATCCTCCTGATTGAGCTGATTGCACCTGCTTGGTTACACCTGTGGGCAGTCAGTTGGATGAGTGGATATAACCTGGAAGATGGCACACACACGAGGCGCCTCATTGGGAGTCACTGCCACGTCTCAGAGTGGAGTGAGGAGGCTGCCTTCTCTCTTAGCTGTCGCGTTGGAAGCGATATAGTGGTGGCGCGGTATTAGTGATCACTGGTTGTGGATCGATCCCCAAATGGTGGTGGTGTTTTATGAAGGATACACAGTTCACTTGTTTATTGTTTTTTTGTCTGTATGTGTACCGTGTTTGTTCTCCCCTTACCTTTTTCCCTTTGTGTGATCTGGGTTGAAATCCCCCCCTTTGGGAAAAGGCCGTGGGTTGGAAGCCCCATACATAATAAATCTGATTTGCCATTTGAAAACGTCTCTGTTTACTATCTGCCTACCCGGGACTGTTTGAGAAGCATTTTTCTACTGAGGGGGTTGTTTTTTTGCTCATGTAACACCTGCCCAGATTACTATCTTGTATGGTCAATAGACCTCTGTACATGACATGGGGGCTCGTTAAGTTTGCGCAATTGTATGGTTCCTTGTTGGTAAAATAACGGGGTGACTTGTCGATTGAAGCATGTCAGGTGTAATAAGATAGCGTTTTCTAAATTGGTATTGGTAGGGGTCCATTGTCCGTGCACAGTTGATTGATGTAAACCATTATTGTTGTGATGCTCTTAACCATTCTATTTTTCTGCCACATAGGTAACGGGGGGGTCACCTGCTTGGCTAGAGGGTGGGGGGCACGAGTCGTGATTCCGGTGGAGTGCGCAATGAAATCGGTAAGCGACTGAAGATATTTGTAGCCTTTCATCCATCTAGTGGAGTAGTTTATCTGGGATAGGCTAGAGTGACACAGGTGACTCCTAGTTGAGTGGTTAGGACCATTTGTTATTATTTTCATTTAGTAGATGTGGTCAGTTGGATTGTTTTGGTTAAGAGGTATGAAAGCAGAATGTGTCTATTATTATTGTGCACGGTCATGGTTAATTAAGTGAGGACGTGATATATATGTATATATTTTTTTTTTCTCACACACACATAAAAACATAATATGGCTGTGTCTGTATTTGTTTTTGAAGCCTTTATAGTGGATCCGACAGAGGGTCAAGTGGAAGGTTGCTCTAAGGCGGAATTAGGGCTTATTGCTAGGCATTATGCTATTGCTGTACAAAATTCCCAATCCAAGGCGGATATGAAGGCAGCTGTTATAGCGTGGTTGGTGGAGCAACAGGTGTTTAGCCCGGCTCAGGGAGTAGTGAGTCATAGTGATCAGGAGGTTGTACACACTGGCGAATGGGTTAACTCTCCCTTACGTGATCTTAACATGGATGGTGGTGCTATTAGGAAGGATGGTAGTACGGCCGGAGCTGAAAACTAAAGACTCCACGTCTTCTGGCCATGCGCGCTCTAGTCTGCGTTTGGCCCGTCTCCAGATGGAGGAGAGAGCGCTGTTGCGCAGAGAGGACAGAGACAGGGAGGACAGAGCAGCTGACAGAGAGGACAGAGCAGCTGAGAGAGATAGACAGGACAGAGCAGCTGAGAGAGACAGGGAAGCTGTACGAGAGAGAGAGGACAGAGCAGCTGAGAGAGACAGGGAAGAGAGGGAGAGATATAGAGAGCTCCAGATTACACTGAAGAGGATGGAGCTGGGGAGTGTTGGCTCTTCTTCACCCTCATCTGAAGGTGGCCATGGCAGTTTTAATGTTGGGCAACATATTGCTATGGTTCCTGTTTTTCGAGAATCTGAGGTGGAGAAATGTTTTTTGAATTTTGAGCGGGTAGCGGGGGCTGCGAATTGGCCGGAGGATCAGTGGGCACTATTAGTGCAATATAGGCTCACGGGTAGGGCTCAAGACGCATGCCCGTTTTTATCAAAGGAGGACAGCATGGTATATGAGAAAGTAAAGGGTGCTGTCTTGCGCGTGTATGAACTGGTGCCGGAGGCTTATAGGCAGCGGTTTAGGGGACTAAGTAAAGCCCCCTCGCAAACACATGTCGCATCTTCCCATGAACAACGGATGGTGTTCAATCGTTGGTGTGAAGCGTGTAAGGTGGATGGACTCGAGGCTTTGCGCGAATTAATCCTCATGGAACAATTTAAAAAATTTGTGCCCGAACACATGATAATACAGTTGGAGGAGCGAAAGGTTTCTACCCTCCAGGAAGCTGCGGTGTTGTGTGACGAGTTGGCAATGATCCACAGAAATCGTGTTTCTGTGCGAAATGATGTGTATGTAGGAGGCGACGAGCGATCATTTCGACCTCGCACACCGCCGTCTAGGAGGGTCCCTGTGTGTGATTATTGTAAAAAGAAGGGTCATTTGGTGTCGGACTGTTATGCATTTCAAAATCTGCAAGATGCTAGGGGACCAGCTCAGAAACCGAAGGGGGTGGGGTTGATTGGCCCTGTATCATGCCCAGAGGAGCAGGAGAAACCAGACGGTTGTTTTGAACCTTTTATTTTTTCTGGTTTTGTGTCAGTGTCGGGTGAAGTCTGTGATCAACGGAAGGTGCAAATCCTTTGTGATACGGGTGCTTCGCAGTCTTTTATCCTGGCCGATGTGTTGCCATTAAGTGAGTAGTCATCTTGCAAGTTGAGTACTGTTGTGCAGGGTATCGACATGAGTTATACACCCGCACCCTTACATAGGATACATGTGCAATCAGATTTAGTCACAGGTTGTTTTTCCGTGGCGGTTCGCCCCTTTTTTCCCGTGGCGGGGATTGATTTTATCATGGGGAATGATATAGCGGGGGGAAAGGTAATTCCTGTTCTGAAGGTGGTGAACGCCCCAGTGGCTGAGGGTCTGTGCGATGCATTGAGTAAAAGTTACCCGCATGTTTTTCCTGTTTGTGCTGTCACTAGAGCTAAGGAGAGGGAGCGGCTTCAAGCAGTATCGCTGGGTGATTATATCGAGGCTCTGGCTGGAGACAGGTGGCCATCTAGTGGCGCGATGGAGGAGAGTGTGAGTGGTGTTCAGAGGATACGGGTGGAGTCAAAATTCCCTGACGTGCCCTTGCCACTTACACGTCAGGCATTGATTGATGCCCAGCGGAATGATCCCTCACTAACAAGCTGTTTCGCGGCAGTAGCCAGTACAGCTGGTAGTAAGAAGCACACCTTTTTGATGGAAGAGGGAGTGTTGATGCGCACCTGGGTAGCTAGGCCAGGTGTGATGGGCTTGCAGTCTGGAGAAGACTGGAATATGGTGCATCAAGTGGTGTTGCCAGTAGAGAGTAGGCGGCAGGTCTTGATGCTGGCACATGAGCATATCTGGTCGGGGCATTTGGGTATATCTAAAACTTATGACAAGATACTGCAGAATTTTTTTTGGCCCGGCTTGAAGGCCGATGTGGTAGACTTTTGTGGTACATGCAGTACATGTCAAATAGTGGGGAAACCAAATCAGGGGGTTCCTCCAGCTCCTCTACACCCTGTTCCAGCAATTGGGGAACCTTTTGAGCATGTGATCATAGACTGTGTGGGCCCTTTACCTAGAACAAAGTCGGGAAACCAGTATATGTTAACTATTATGTGTCTTGCCACCCGTTTTCCTGAGGCCATACCTTTGAGGACGATTACAGCCCCTGTAATTACTAAAGCATTAAACAGATTTTTTGCTACTTTCGGGCTACCAAAAACTGTACAAAGCGATCAAGGCACCAATTTCATGGCTAAAACATTTAATCAGTCATTACAGGCTTTGGGTATCAGTCACACAGTTTCAAGTGCATATCATCCTGAATCGCAGGGGGCGCTAGAGCGCTGGCACCAGACGCTAAAGGCGATGCAAAAAAAATACTGTATTGATACAGGTTGTGGCTGGGACGAAGGAGTGCCATTCGTGCTGTTTGCCATTAGGGACGCTAAGCAGGAGTCGCTTGGGTTTAGTCCTGCCGAGCTGGTGTTTGGTCGCAGTGTCCGTGGGCCATTGAAGATGCTCAAGGAGAAAATGTTGTCTGTTTCCGTTCCCACGTCGAACGTGTGTGATTTTGTCTCCCGCTGTAAGGAGCGGCTCCACGGTGTGTCCTCGTTGGCTAGGGTGGCCCTTGCCTCTGCCCAGGGGGAGATGAAGGTGAGGTTTGACAGGAAGGCGGTGGCGCGGCGGTTCGAGGCTGGCGATGAGGTACTGGTGTTGCTGCCCACGCCTGGGTCAGCGCTCTCTGCCCGGTTTTCGGGGCCCTATAGAGTGGAGAAAAAGATATCAGACACCAATTATGTGATATGTACGCCCGAGAGGCGCAGAAAGAAGCGGTTATGTCATATAAACATGTTAAAAAAATATCTCACCCGAACAGGTGGGGGTACGCAGGAGGGGCAGTCTGGGAGCTCGGGAGTTGTTCCGGCTGTTGTCTTGTCATGTGTGCACCCCCCGCCGGACGATGATTTAAAGGTATTGTCCGAGGGTCAGCAGACAGGGCGGTTGACTAACTCAGAATTCATGAGTGACGTCACAGCTCGTCTATTGTACCTGCCCGAGGCACAGGGGGGTGATGTGGGGAAACTGTTGTTGACATATCCAGTGTTGTTTTCTGATGTACCGTATAGGACTTCTGTCCTGGAGCACGACATTGACGTTGGGGGTGCGACTCCCATCAAACAGCATGCGTATCGTTGTCCAATGGCGAAGAGGGATGTGATGAAAAAGGAGGCTCTGTATCTTCTTGAAAATGGGATGGCTAAATCAAGCCGGAGTCCATGGAGCTCCCCTTGCCTATTGGCTCCGAAGGCTGATGGCTCTCCCCGTTTTTTTACAGACTACCGGAAGGTAAACGCGGTGACGGTGCCTGACTCATTCCTGTTGCCCAGGATGGATGACTGCATAGATAGTATTGGGCCCGCGGTATTTATCACGAAGCTCGATCTTCTGACGGGGTACTGGCAGGTTCCCCTGACGGAGCGGGCCTCGGATATTTCTGCGTTTGTTACCCCTGATCATTTTATGCAGTACACCGTCATGGCCTTCGGGATGAGAAATGCTCCGGCCACGTTTCAGCGTCTGATGCACATGGTGTTGGGAGGGGTGCCTAAATGCAATGTGTATCTGGATGACGTGGTGGTGTACTCTGACACGTGGGAGGAACACATTGCGAATTTGGGGGTGGTGTTTGCACGCTTAGCTGGGGCATCTCTGACCTTGAACCTCGCTAAGTGTGAGTTCGGTAAGGCTGTTGTAACCTACTTGGGCAAGCAGGTGGGGCATGGGCAGGTTCGTCCGGTGGACGCTAAGGTCTCGGCGATCCTCGCATATCCGGCCCCTTCCACGCGGCGCGAGTTACGTCGCTTCCTAGGGATGGCGGGTTATTACCGTTGTTTCTGTAGTAATTTTTCGGTGGTGGTTGCCCCTCTCACCTCTTTATGCAGTCCCATTGTGCCTTTCGTGTGGTCCGCGGAATGTCGGTGCGCCTTCGAGGCTGCTAAGTCCCTCTTGTGCAGTGCTCCTGTTCTGGCGGCTCCTGACTTTGCTTCTCCTTTTCAGTTGGAGGTCGACGCAAGTGCTGCTGGAGCTGGGGCTGTGCTGTTGCAGGGGGGGGAGGGCGGTGTGCATCACCCGGTGTGTTACTTCTCGGTGAAATTCAAGCAGCATCAGTTGAATTATTCAACCATTGAGAAGGAGACGCTGGCGATGCTCCTCGCCCTCCAGCACTTTGAGGTGTATGTGGGGTCTAGCTCTCTTCCAGTGCTGATATACACGGACCACAATCCCCTTGTGTTTCTAGCTCAGATGTACAACCACAACCAACGGTTGATGCGTTGGGCCCTACTGGTACAGGGCTATAATATTGTCATTCGTCACAGGAAGGGCGTAGACAATATTGTGGCTGATGCCTTGTCCAGGGGGTAGGTCTGGGGTAGATCTGGGGGTGGGGCTAGTTGGTTTTGTGGTATAGGCTGCTGTTTTGTCTGTGGACTTTTCTATTTTTATTTTTATTTTTTTTGTGATGCTAATCGAATGTTGGTTGATAACGGGTGATAATGTTTTGCTAACCCTGCGGGTTCGCTCTTATGGGGGGAGGTGTGATGTACGTGGGTTGGTCATTATCATTATTACTGTATTTGGAAGACCATGTGAACATCAGATTAGTATCATGAGTATGGGTTATGTTATTCCTGGTTGTGTGATGTGTCATCTTCTAATCCTGTTTCTTTTCTCTTTTCCCAGATACCTCTCATCCTCCTGATTGAGCTGATTGCACCTGCTTGGTTACACCTGTGGGAAGTCAGTTGGATGAGTGGATATAACCTGGAAGATGGCACACACACGAGGCGCCTCATTGGGAGTCACTGCCACGTCTCAGAGTGGAGTGAGGAGGCTGCCTTCTCTCTTAGCTGTCGCGTTGGAAGCGATATAGTGGTGGCGCGGTATTAGTGATCACTGGTTGTGGATCGATCCCCAAATGGTGGTGGTGTTTTATGAAGGATACACAGTTCACTTGTTTATTGTTTGTTTGTCTGTATGTGTACCGTGTTTGTTCTCCCCTTACCTTTTTCCCTTTGTGTGATCTGGGTTGAAATCCCCACTGACAACATCCCCTTTTCCCTTTGGGAAAAGGCCGTGGGTTGGAAGCCCCACACATAATAAATCTGATTTGCCATTTGAAAACGTCTCTGTTTACTATCTGCCTACCCGGGACTGTTTGAGAAGCATTTTTCTACTGAGGGGGTTGTTTTTTTGCTCATGTAACACCTGCCCAGATTACTATCTTGTATGGTCAATAGACCTCTGTACATGACAAGCTGAAATGCTTAAATGTGGGCTCGTCCGGGATTTGAACCCGGGACCTCTCGCACCCTAAGCGAGAATCATACCCCTAGACCAACGAGCCACTGCTGAGTAGCTTGGCTTTACTTTTCGAGAGTAAAGACCTGGGTCCTGTTGGTGGATCATCCTGTATTTCTGTGATTGAGTGCACCCCGTTGCTGTAGTTTGTTTGGTCAAGTGCGGCGGGTAGGAGCCTTCTTCTAGTGAAGTTCCACAGCCACTGCTGTATTCTCCTCTAAACAGAAACTGCTGGAGCTTCCATCGCACAAACGAATCTTGGATGCAGTGACACACTGAAATAGCACAGTGGACATGTTCAAACGCTATCTCGAGCAGCAAGCAGCCATAGCAGTAGCTTCCGTGAGTACAGCTGTTTGATTGTTGATGCCTTTGTGCACGATATGTTCCAGCGTGAATTAGCTAATTGCAAGCACGTGACTAAAAGGACAACTTGATCCTTATCAAGGGCCTGGATAGCTCAGTCGGTAGAG
>NC_140178.1:79950432-79952932 GCF_963971535.1 Notolepis coatsorum | reverse complement strand
AGTGACACGCTTAAATAGCACCGTGGACATGTTCAAACGCTATCTCGAGCAGCAAGCAGCCATAGCAGTAGCTTCCGTGAGTACAGCTGTTTGATTGTTGATGCCTTTGTGCAACTGAAAATGTGACCCGGGAACGATATGTTCCAGCGTGAATTATGTAATTGCAAGCACGTGACTAAAAGGACAACTTGATCCTTATCAAGGGCCTGGATAGCTCAGTCGGTAGAGCATCAGACTTTTAATCTGAGGGTCCAGGGTTCAAGTCCCTGTTCAGGCTTGTCTTCACACTTTGCTTGGAAATTCTCCATTGAGTGAAATACCGATGTCAACTTGGAAATTATTCATCCGGGTAAAAAAACGAAGTTACATCCTTCAGCTGTTTTGCAAGCGTAAAGCTTCACATTTCCCACCTCACTGGCAAGGAATTGCACAATAGCAGCTCGCAAAGTTGTAAAAACAAGTAAGAAGCCTGGGCCACTACTAGCTGATCTGGAGTCAGAAAAGCTACTTGCACTCCAAGGGTTATGAGCAATCAGGTCATACAATTCAGTGACATTAGTTACTAAGAGAAGGCATCACTGTTATTAATGATCATAGTATAATATCCCCCAAATGTATGTGTGGATATTCAGACTATGGTTCGAATCAAATCAGCTGCTCTGGCACAACCATTCAGTGAAGATCTTAAGACTTATGAACTTGCACCCAAGCTGAAATGCTTAAATGTGGGCTCGTCCGGGATTTGAACCCGGGACCTCTCGCACCCTAAGCGAGAATCATACCCCTAGACCAACGAGCCACTGCTGAGTAGCTTGGCTTTACTTTTCGAGAGTAAAGACATGGGTCCTGTTGGTGGATCATCCTGTATTTCTGTGATTGAGTGCACCCCGTTGCTGTAGTTTGTTTGGTCAAGTGCGGCGGGTAGGAGCCTTCTTCTAGTGAAGTTCCACAGCCACTGCTGTATTCTCCTCTAAACAGAAACTGCTGGAGCTTCCATCGCACAAACGAATCTTGGATGCAGTGACACGCTGAAATAGCACAGTGGACATGTTCAAACGCTATCTCGAGCAGCAAGCAGCCATAGCAGTAGCTTCCGTGAGTACAGCTGTTTGATTGTTGATGCCTTTGTGCAACTGCAAATGTGACGCGGGAACGATATGTTCCAGCGTGAATTATCTAATTGCAAGCACGTGACTAAAAGGACAACTTGATCCTTATCAAGGGCCTGGATAGCTCATTCGGTAGAGCATCAGACTTTTAATCTGAGGGTCCAGGGTTCAAGTCCCTGTTCAGGCTTGTCTTCAGACTTTGCTTGGAAATTCTCCATTGAGTGAAATACCGATGTCAACTTGGAAATTATTCATTCGGGTAAAAAAACGAAGTTACATCCTTCAGCTGTTTTGTAAGCGTAAAGCTTCACATTTCCCACCTCACTGGCATGGAATTGCACAATAGCAGCTCGCAAAGTTGTAAAAACAAGTAAGAAGCCTTGGCCACTACTAGCTGATCTGGAGTCAGAAAAGCTACATGCACTCCAAGGGTTATGAGCAATCAGGTCATACAATTCAGTGACATTAGTTACTAAGAGAAGGCATCACTGTTATTAATGATCATAGTATAATATCCCCCAACTGTATGTGTGGAAATTCAGACTATGGTTCGAATCAAATCAGCTGCTCTGGCAGAACCATTCAGTGAAGATCTTAAGACTTATGAACTCACACCCAAGCTGAAATGCTTAAATGTGGGCTCGTCCGGGATTTGAACCCGGGACCTCTCGCACCCTAAGCGAGAATCATACCCCTAGACCAACGAGCCACTGCTGAGTAGCTTGGCTTTACTTTTCGAGAGTAAAGACATGGGTCCTGTTGGTGGATCATCCTGTATTTCTGTGATTGAGTGCACCCCGTTGCTGTAGTTTGTTTGGTCAAGTGCGGCGGGTAGGAGCCTTCTTCTAGTGAAGTTCCACAGCCACTGCTGTATTCTCCTCTAAACAGAAACTGCTGGAGCTTCCATCGCACAAACTAATCTTGGATGCAGTGACACGCTTAAATAGCACAGTGGACATGTTCAAACGCTATCTCGAGCAGCAAGCAGCCATAGCAGTAGCTTCCGTGAGTACAGCTGTTTGATTGTTGATGCCTTTGTGCAACAGAAAATGTGACCCGGGAACGATATGTTCCAGCGTGAATTATGTAATTGCAAGCACGTGACTAAAAGGACAACTTGATCCTTATCAAGGGCCTGGATAGCTCAGTCGGTAGAGCATCAGACTTTTAATCTGAGGGTCCAGTGTTCAAGTCCCTGTTCAGGCTTGTCTTCACACTTTGCTTGGAAATTCTCCATTGAGTGAAATACCGATGTCAACTTGGAAATTATTCATCCGGGTAAAAAAACGAAGTTACATCCTTCAGCTGTTTTGCAAGCGTAAAGCTTCACATTTCCCACCTCACTGGCAAGGAATTGCACAATAGCAGCTCGCAAAGTTGTAAAAACAAGT
>NC_140178.1:79882932-79945432 GCF_963971535.1 Notolepis coatsorum | reverse complement strand
TCCTTCAGCTGTTTTGCAAACGTAAAGCTTCACATTTCCCACCTCACTGGCAAGGAATTGCACAATAGCAGCTCGCAAAGTTGTAAAAACAAGTAAGAAGCCTGGGCCACTACTAGCTGATATGGAGTCAGAAAAGCTACTTGCACTCCAAGGGTTATGAGCAATCAGGTGATACAATTCAGTGACATTAGTTACTAAGAGAAGGCATCACTGTTATTAATGATCATAGTATAATATCCCACAACTGTATGTGTGGAAATTCAGACTATGGTTCGAATCATATCAGCTGCTCTGGCAGAACCATTCAGTGAAGATCTTAAGACTTATGAACTCGCACCCAAGCTGAAATGCTTATATGTCGTCTTGTCCGGGATTTGAACCCGGGACCTCTCGCACCCTAAGCGAGAATCATACCCCTAGACCAACGAGCCACTGCTTAGTAGCTTGGTTTTACTTTTCGAGAGTAAAGACCTGGGTCCTGTTGGTGGATCATCCTGTATTTCTGTGATTGAGTGCACCCCGTTGCTGTAGTTTGTTTGGTCAAGTGCGGCGGGTAGGAGCCTTCTTCTAGTAAAGTTCCACAGCCACTGCTGTATTCTCCTCCAAACAGAAACTGCTGGAGCTTCCATCACACAAACGAATCTTGGATACAGTGACACGTTGAAATAGCACAGTGGACATGTTCAAACGCTATCTCGAGCAGCAAGCAGCCATAGCAGTAGCTTCCGTGAGTACAGCTGTTTGATTGTTGATGCCTTTGTGCAACTGCAAATGTGACCCGGGAACGATATGTTCCAGCGTGAATTATCTAATTGCAAGCACGTGACTAAAAGGACAACTTGATCCTTATCAAGGGCCTGGATAGCTCATTCGGTAGAGCATCAGACTTTTAATCTGAGGGTCCAGGGTTCAAGTCCCTGCTCAGGCTTGTCTTCAGACTTTGCTTGGAAATTCTCCATTGAGTGAAATACCGCTGTCAACTTGGAAATTATTCATTCGGGTAAGAAAACGAAGTTACATCCTTCAGCTGTTTTGTAAGCGTAAAGCTTCACATTTCCCACCTCACTGGCATGGAATTGCACAATAGCAGCTCGCAAAGTTGTAAAAACAAGTAAGAAGCCTTGGCCACTACTAGCTGATCTGGAGTCAGAAAAGCTACATGCACTCCAAGGGTTATGAGCAATCAGGTCATACAATTCAGTGACATTAGTTACTAAGAGAAGGCATCACTGTTATTAATGATCATAGTATAATATCCCCCAACTGTATGTGTGGAAATTCAGACTATGGTTCGAATCAAATCAGCTGCTCTGGCAGAACCATTCAGTGAAGATCTTAAGACTTATGAACTCACACCCAAGCTGAAATGCTTAAATGTGGGCTCGTCTGGGATTTGAACCCGGGACCTCTCGCACCCTAAGCGAGAATCATACCCCTAGACCAACGAGCCACTGCTGAGTAGCTTGGCTTTACTTTTCGAGAGTAAAGACATGGGTCCTGTTGGTGGATCATCCTGTATTTCTGTGATTGAGTGCACCCCGTTGCTGTAGTTTGTTTGGTCAAGTGCGGCGGGTAGGAGCCTTCTTCTAGTGAAGTTCCACAGCCACTGCTGTATTCTCCTCTAAACAGAAACTGCTGGAGCTTCCATCGCACAAACGAATCTTGGATGCAGTGACACGCTGAAATAGCACAGTGGACATGTTCAAACGCTATCTCGAGCAGCAAGCAGCCATAGCAGTAGCTTCCGTGAGTACAGCTGTTTGATTGTTGATGCCTTTGTGCAACTGCAAATGTGACGCGGGAACGATATGTTCCAGCGTGAATTATGTAATTGCAAGCACGTGACTAAAAGGACAACTTGATCCTTATCAAGGGCCTGGATAGCTCAGTCGGTAGAGCATCAGACTTTTAATCTGAGGGTCCAGGGTTCAAGTCCCTGTTCAGGCTTGTCTTCACACTTTGCTTGGAAATTCTCCATTGAGTGAAATACCGATGTCAACTTGGAAATTATTCATTCGGGTAAAAAAATGAAGTTACATCCTTCAGCTGTTTTGCAAGCGTAAAGCTTCACATATCCCACCTCACTGGCAAGGAATTGCACAATAGCAGCTCGCAAAGTTGTAAAAACAAGTAAGAAGCCTGGGCCACTACTAGCTGATCTGGAGTCAGAAAAGCTACTTGCACTGCAAGGGTTATGAGCAATCAGGTCATACAATTCAGTGACATTAGTTACTAAGAGAAGGCATCACTGTTATTAATGATCATAGTATAATATCCCCCAACTGTATGTGTGGAAATTCAGACTATGGTTCGAATCATATCAGCTGTTCTGGCAGAACCATTCAGTGAAGATCTTAAGACTTATGAACTCGCACCCAAGCTGAAATGCTTATATGTCGTCTTGTCCGGGATTTGAACCCGGGACCTCTCGCACCCTAAGCGAGAATCATACCCCTAGACCAACGAGCCACTGCTTAGTAGCTTGGTTTTACTTTTCGAGAGTAAAGACCTGGGTCCTGTTGGTGGATCATCCTGTATTTCTGTGATTGAGTGCACCCCGTTGCTGTAGTTTGTTTGGTCAAGTGCGGCGGGTAGGAGCCTTCTTCTAGTAAAGTTCCACAGCCACTGCTGTATTCTCCTCCAAACAGAAACTGCTGGAGCTTCCATCACACAAACGAATCTTGGATACAGTGACACGTTGAAATAGCACAGTGGACATGTTCAAACGCTATCTCGAGCAGCAAGCAGCCATAGCAGTAGCTTCCGTGAGTACAGCTGTTTGATTGTTGATGCCTTTGTGCAACTGAAAATGTGACCCGGGAACGATATGTTCCAGCGTGAATTATGTAATTGCAAGCATGTGACTAAAAGGACAACTTGATCCTTATCAAGGGCCTGGATCGCTCAGTCAGTAGAGCATCAGACTTTTAATCTGAGGGTCCAGGGTTCAAGTCCCTGTTCAGGCTTGTCTTCACACTTTGCTTGGAAATTCTCCATTGAGTAAAATACCGATGTCAACTTGGAAATTCCTCATTCGTTTAAAAAAACGATGTTACATCCTTCAGCTGTTTTGCAAGCGTAAAGCTTCACATTTCCCACCTCACTGGCAAGGAATTGCACAATAGCAGCTTGCAAAGTTGTAAAAACAAGTAAGAAGCCTGGGCCACTACTAGCTGATCTGGAGTCAGAAAAGCTACTTGCACTCCAAGGGTTATGAGCAATCAGGTCATACAATTCAGTGACATTAGTTACTAAGAGAAGGCATCACTGTTATCAATGATCATAGTATAATATCCCCCAACTGTATGTGTGGAAATTCAGACTATGGTTCGAATCAAATCAGCTGCTCTGGCAGAACCATTCAGTAAATATCTTAAGACTTATGAACTCGCACCCAAGCTGAAATGCTTATATGTGGGCTTGTCCGGGATTTGAACGCGGGACCTGTCGCATCCTAAGCGAGAATCATACCCCTAGACCAACGAGCCACTGCTTAGTAGCTTGGTTTTACTTTTCGAGAGTAAAGACCTGGGTCCTGTTGGTGGATCATCCTGTATTTCTGTGATTGAGTGCACCCCGTTGCTGTAGTTTGTTTGGTCAAGTGCGGCGGGTAGGCGCCTTCTTCTAGTAAAGTTCCACAGCCACTGCTGTATTCTCCTCCAAACAGAAACTGCTTGAGCTTCCATCACACAAACGAATCTTGGATGCAGTGACACGCTGAAATAGCACAGTGGACATGTTCAAACGCTATCTCGAGCAGCAAGCAGCCATAGCAGTAGCTTCCGTGAGTACAGCTGTTTGATTGTTGATGGCTTTGTGCAAATGCAAATGTGACCCGGGAACGATATGTTCCAGCGTGAATTATGTAATTGCAAGCACGTGACTAAAAGGACAACTTGATCCTTTTCAAGGGCCTGGATAGCTCAGTCGGTAGAGCATCAGACTTTTAATCTGAGGGTCCAGGGTTCAAGTCCCTGTTCAGGCTGCGTGATGCTTTCTAACAGCGGAGGAGTGCAAGAATGTGACCATGTGAGAGCGGCAGTGCGGAAATAGGCTGTCTATTGCCATTCTCTAAGACAAACGCTAACCTTAACCAGCTCCTTAACAGCGCCTAAACTTAACCGTTCTAACCTTAACCAACTCTGAAACAATGCCTAACCTTAACCTTAACCATAGAAAGAATATTGCCATTCTCTAAGACAAACTCTAACCTTAACCAGCTCCTTAACAGCGCCTAAACTTAACCGCTCTAACCTTAACCAACTCCGAAACAATGCCTAACCTTAACCTTAACCTTAACCATGCCTAACCTTAACCGGCGAAAGAATACACGTTAAAAAAAAATTTGATGGGATTCGAAATTGTCAACAACGGACCGCAGGACCGCAGGACCGCTGCGCTGCCAGGTGAGCTGAGCTTCGAATGAAAATCATGGCGGATTAGGGCGGTTACATAATGCCGCAAGCTCTGCCGCCCCGCTCCCCGGCTATCTGCGGTTGCCGCGCCTGCCGCGGGGCGTGTCGCAGCCAATCAGGGAAAACGCGGAAGCAACGGCAGCACTGCTCCGCTCTTATTAAGCAATAGGCGTTCAGGCTTGTCTTCACACTTTGCTTGGAAATTCTCCATTGAGTAAAATACCGATGTCAACTTGGAAATTCCTCATTCGGGTAAAAAAACGATGTTACATCCTTCAGCTGTTTTCCAAACGTGAAGCTTCACATTTCCCACCTCACTGGCAAGGAATTGCACAATAGCAGCTCGCAAAGTTGTAAAAACAAGTAAGAAGCCTGGGCCACTACTAGCTGATCTGGAGTCAGAAAAGCTACTTGCACTCCAAGGGTTATGAGCAATCAGGTCATACAATTCAGTGACATTAGTTACTAAGAGAAGGCATCACTGTTATTAATGATCATAGTATAATATCCCCCAACTGTATGTGTGGAAATTCAGACTATGGTTCGAATCAAATCAGCTGCTCTGGCAGAACCATTCAGTGAAGATCTTAAGACTTATGAACTCGCACCCAAGCTGAAATGTGGGCTCGTCCGGGATTTGAACCCGGGACCTCTCGCACCCTAAGCTAGAATCATACCCCTAGACCAACAAGCCACTGCTGAGTAGCTTGGCTTTACTTTTCGAGAGTAAAGACCTGGGTCCTGTTGGTGGATCATCCTGTATTTCTGTGATTGAGTGCACCCCGTTGCTGTAGTTTGTTTGGTCAAGTGCGGCGGGTAGGAGCCTTCTTCTAGTGAAGTTCCACAGCCACTGCTGTATTCTCCTCTAAACAGAAACTGCTGGAGCTTCCATCGCACAAACGAATCTTGGATGCAGTGACACGCTGAAATAGCACAGTGGACATGTTCAAACGCTATCTCGAGCAGCAAGCAGCCATAGCAGTAGCTTCCGTGAGTACAGCTGTTTGATTGTTGATGCCTTTGTGCAACTGCAAATGTGACCCGGGAACGATATGTTCCAGCGTGAATTATGTAATTGCAAGCATGTGACTAAAAGGACAACTTGATTCTTATCAAGGGCCTGGATCGCTCAGTCAGTAGAGCATCAGACTTTTAATCTGAGGGTCCAGGGTTCAAGTCCCTGTTCAGGCTTGTCTTCACACTTTGCTTGGAAATTCTCCATTGAGTAAAATACCGATGTCAACTTGGAAATTCCTCATTCGGGTAAAAAAACGATGTTACATCCTTCAGCTGTTTTCCAAACGTGAAGCTTCACATTTCCCACCTCACTGGCAAGGAATTGCACAATAGCAGCTCGCAAAGTTGTAAAAACAAGTAAGAAGCCTGGGCCACTACTAGCTGATCTGGAGTCAGAAAAGCTACTTGCACTCCAAGGGTTATGAGCAATCAGGTCATACAATTCAGTGACATTAGTTACTAAGAGAAGGCATCACTGTTATTAATGATCATAGTATAATATCGCCCAACTGTATGTGTGGAAATTCAGACTATGGTTCGAATCAAATCAGCTGCACTGGCAGAACCATTCAGTGAATATCTTAAGACTTATGAACTCGCACCCAAGCTGAAATGCTAAATGTGGGCTCGTCCGGGATTCGAACCCGGGACCTCTCGCACCCTAAGCGAGAATCATACCCCTAGACCAACGAGCCACTGCTGTGTAGCTTGGCTTTACTTTTCGAGAGTAAAGATCTGGGTCCTGTTGGTGGATCATCCTGTATTTCTGTGATTGAGTGCACCCCGTTGCTGTAGTTTGTTTGGTCTAGTGCGGCGGGTAGGAGCCTTCTTCTAGTGAAGTTCCACAGCCACTGCTGTATTCTCCTCTAAACAGAAACTGCTGCAGCTTCCATCGCACAAACAAATTTTGGATGCAGTGACACGCTGAAATAGCACAGTGGACATGTTCAAACGCTATCTCGAGCAGCAAGCAGCCATAGCAGTAGCTTCCGTGAGTACAGCTGTTTGATTGTTGATGCCTTTGTGCAACTGCAAATGTGACCCGGGAACGATATGTTCCAGCGTGAATTATGTAATTGCAAGCACGTGACTAAAAGGACAACTTGATCCTTATCAAGGGCATGGATAGCTCAGTCGGTAGAGCAGCATACTTTTAATCTGAGCGTCCAGGGTTCAAGTCCCTGTTCAGGCTTGTCTTCACACTTTGCTTGGAAATTCTCCATTGAGTAAAATACCGATGTCAACTTGGAAATTCCTCATTCGGGTAAAAAAACGATGTTACATCCTTCAGCTGTTTTGCAAGCGTGAAGCTTCACATTTCCCACCTCACTGGCAAGGAATTGCACAATAGCAGCTCGCAAAGTTGTAAAAACAAGTAAGAAGCCTGGGCCACTACTAGCTGATCTGGAGTCAGAAAAGTTACTTGCACTCCAAGGGTTATGAGCAATCAGGTCATACAATTCAGTGACATTAGTTACTAAGAGAAGGCATCACTGTTATTAATGATCATAGTATAATATCCCCCAACTGTATGTGTAGAAATTCAGACTATTGTTCGTATCAAATCAGCTGCTCTGGCAGAACCATTCAGTGAAGATCTTAAGACTTATGAACTTGCAACCAAGCTCAAATGCTTAAATGTGGGCTCGTCCGGGATTTGAACCCGGGACCTCTCGCACCCTAAGCGAGAATCATACCCCTAGACCAACGAGCCACTGCTGAGTAGCTTGGCTTTACTTTTCGAGAGTAAATACCTGGGTCCTGTTGGTGGATCATCCTGTATTTCTGTGATTGAGTGCACCCCGTTGCTGTAGTTTGTTTGGTCAAGTGCGGCAGGTAGGAGCCTTCTTCTAGTGAAGTTCCACAGCCACTGCTGTATTCTCCTCTAAACAGAAACTGCTGGAGCTTCCATCGCACAAACGAATCTTGGATGCAGTGACACGCTGAAATAGCACAGTGGACATGTTCAAACGCTATCTCGAGCAGCAAGCAGCCATAGCAGTAGCTTCCGTGAGTACAGCTGTTTGATTGTTGATGCCTTTGTGCAACTGCAAATGTGACCCGGGAACGATATGTTCCAGCGTGAATTATGTAATTCCAAGCACGTGACTAAAAGGACAACTTGATCCTTATCAAGGGCCTGGATAGCTCAGTCGGTAGAGCATCAGACTTTTAATCTGAGGTTCCAGGGTTCAAGTCCCTGTTCAGGCTTGTCTTCACACTTTGCTTGGAAATTCTCCATTGAGTAAAATACCGATGTCAACTTGGAAATTCCTCATTCGGGTAAAAAAAACTATGTTACATCCTTCAGCTGTTTTGCAAACGTAAAGCTTCACATTTCCCACCTCACTGGCAAGGAATTGCACAATAGCAGCTCGCAAAGTTGTAAAAACAAGTAAGAAGCCTGGGCCACTACTAGCTGATATGGAGTCAGAAAAGCTACTTGCACTCCAAGGGTTATGAGCAATCAGGTCATACAATTCAGTGACATTAGTTACTAAGAGAAGGCATCACTGTTATTAATGATCATAGTATAATATACCCCAACTGTATGTGTGGAAATTCAGACTATGGTTCGAATCAAATCAGCTGCTCTGGCAGAACCATTCAGTGAAGATCTTAAGACTTATGAACTCACACCCAAGCTGAAATGCTTATATGTGGGCTTTTCCGGGATTTGAAGCCAGGACCTCTCGCACCCTAAGCTAGAATCATACCCCTAGACCAACGAGCCACTGCTGAGTAGCTTGGCTTTACTTTTCGAGAGTAAAGACCTGGGTCCTGTTGGTGGATCATCCTGTATTTCTGTAATTGAGTGCACCCCGTTGCTGTAGTTTGTTTGGTCAAGTGCGGCGGGTAGGAGCCTTCTTCTAGTGAATTTCCACAGCCACTGCTGTATTCTCCTCTAAACAGAAACTGCTGGAGCTTCCATCGCACAAACTAATCTTGGATGCAGTGACACAATGAAATAGCACAGTGAACATGTTCAAACGCTATCTCGAGCAGCAAGCAGCCATAGCAGTAGCTTCCGTGAGTACAGCTGTTTGATTGTTGATGCCTTTGTGCAACTGCAAATGTGACCCGGGAACGATATGTTCCAGCGTGAATTATGTAATTGCAAGCACGTGACTAAAAGGACAACTTGATCCTTATCAAGGGCCTGTATAGCTCAGTCGGTAGAGCATCAGACTTTTAATCTGAGGGTCCATGGTTCAAGTCCCTGTTCAGGCTTGTCTTCACACTTTGCTTGGAAATTCTCCATTGAGTAAAATACCGATGTCAACTTGGAAATTCCTCATTCGGGTAAAAAAACCATGTTACAGATACAGCCGGGAAAAGTCCTGGTACAGCTGTTTGCCGGCCGGTTTGTCGCCGTTTTGGTGTGGTTAATGTTAACAATGACCAGCGGGGGCGCTCTCATACAGCTGGTGACAACGTGCTGGACGAGCTCCGCCCTCCCTCGGCAAACTGAGAGAGAAGCAGAGGAAGTAAATATCGCGTCTCGTCTGTTGGCAGTGGATTTAGCTCTCAATCGGTAAACTCTTAATATACATTACTATTGAAATGCATTTTTACTTAACTTTACAGCATTATTCAAACATGATAGGAAGTTATGAGTCATCAGCCGTTTATATGCAGTACGTTTTTGCCTACAGATTATACAGTACATGGCAAATGGTGTAGCCGGCTCACATATTTCACGTTACTTTCTCAGATAGCAATCTGTGTGTGTGTGTACTTATGTGTTGTACTAATTGTACTAATAATAGTGTTTACGTTCCATGTGTCCATATCCTGGCTGCCTAGAGGTGCGAAAGCAAAACAAAGCATCTACTGTATTACTGTGTGTTTATATTGTGAGCAAGTCAAGCAAGTGTAATTGAACACAATACATGCCTTTTTGAAATCAACCAAGATAATGGAGAAATATCAGTCAAGTCCGAAATCGACACATAACAAGACCTGAGTGGTTACTTGTGATTAAGTATGAATCATTATGTTTATTGTGCAGGGAGGACAAATCAAGCTAACCCTGGCTGGAGACGACAAGGATGTCTTCGCCGTAGTTCCTGTGTTTACCGTTGCAGAAAGCGCAACTCAAGTTCAACTCATGGTCCAAAAACCCTTGGAGCTGGATTTTGAAAAGAAAGAATTTATGGTTGTGCAGGTAAGGAGATGGAAAATGTAAGAATTGAAATATCAAAGTTGCTTTATGTAGAGTAATCATTAAAACATCACTACTTCATACAGTATGCTGTTCGGTTGGTACTGTGTACAGTCAGTACATCACTACTTCATATGTTCTGTTGGTACTGTGTACATTCAGTACATCACTACTTCATATGTTCTGGTGGTACTGTGTACAGTCAGTACATCACTACTTCATACAGTATGTTGTTCTGTTGGTAATGTGTACAGTCAGTACATCACTACTTCATACAGTATGTTGTTCCGTTGGTACTGTGTACAGTCAGTACATCACTACTTCAGTGTTGTAGTCGAGTCACTAAATATCGAGTCTGAGTCGAGTGTCGAGTCCCCAGTGTTTGAGTCAGAGTCCAAGTCCAAGTCACCAAAGAAGAGCCCAAGTCGAGTCCCCATTACCCGAGTCCGAGTCCAAGTCATCAAGGTTGAGTCCACTACACTCTGGCAGTCGAAGAGCTGACATACAAATAAAAAAAGGTCTACATTAAACATAAATGACACAGCGTTCACCATTTAAAATGGAGTTTATTTACTTTGTGACACAATAGCCACAATAAATATACACAATAAAGAAATCTAACCCTAACTAACCTTACTGTCATGCACTTGTCCTAATAAACTAACCTACACTGTAGCACTCAACACTTTGATGAACATTGTTACTCAGCTGATAGAGTTGTACCCTTCCTGATGACTTGTCGTACAGAACTTGTAAGTCGCTTTGGATAAAAGCGTCAGCTAAATGACTAAATGTAAATGTAAATAGCCAAACAAATGCACTAGCCATCAATATCTTATTACAAATGATTAGGGCCTATTACCAAAAAATAACTAAATAAATGTATCAATTCACAAGTCCTTGTCTGCACCTTCCGAGTCCGAATGCAGTCAATGCTCGAGTCCATGTCCAAGTCCGAGTCCTCAGTGCACAAGTCCAAGTCGAGTCACAAGTCCTGAAAATCAGTCCAGTACTCGGACTCAAGTCCAAGTCCTGGACCCGAGTACTACAACACTGCACTACTTCATATGTTGTTCCGTTGTCAAGATCTTAAGCCGTTTTGAGCCTGGGCTCCAACCACAATGGTAACTGTGCTTAGTGTGTGAGTCTCAACATGCAGCTGAGTCTCTGACATCACAAATCAGCACATTTTCAGATGACTCAGTTCAGTGAGGGTGAATATTGTGAGAGGAGAATTGGAAGAATGCGCCAATATGAGAATTAGAGACATAGATCATATTAAAGGGGAACTATTTTACTATTTCTTTCACTATTTGGGCACTTTTACACAATTCCTGTGAGTCTATGGAACACCTCTGTAATATATATTTTTTTTTATTCATTGTTTGGATGGATAAGGGGAGAGGGATGAGGGGGAGAGAAAGAAATGAGACAAATTATTTCTATTTCTTTTTTCTTTCGCTGCAGCTCCCACTGTTGCAGCGACCACAGACCAACCCAACAACATCCCTGCCTGCACATCCAGAGCTTTGATCTTGAGGAACCAAGACAACTACAACTGCAAATGACGGGACAGGCTGCATGTCCACTGTGGCACAAGGAGCGAGAGGGCAGGCAAAAGTGTTGCCACTAGTCATAGCAAATAATGGAGGTCAAAGTGGTAAATAAGCCAGTTAACGTGTAACCTTGTATCTTGTAATTTGTGTGTGTGTGTTTTAATACAATTCTGAACTCTTGACTTGACTGACAACTGCTGTTACTGTACTTACAATAAAGATGCAAATAATTGTTATCTCTTGTCCAATCAGAATAATTTTTTTTATGTCATGATATGATTTCAGGCTGCCAATAAATTTGGAAAAACCTGGAGTGCGTGCCTGGACATTGTTTCCCTATTTTTATGTGTGGTACAATACACCATTCCCATCAGAACACTTGAATAACAGAAGAGACAGTTTTGTATGTAACGTTGTGTTTAATAACAATAACAAAACGCACCAATAAAAATTGCATAAATAGCAGCATTAACAACAATATAATCTCTCATTTACATAACATAACTCGCTGTGGCAGAGGCTGGTGTTGTGCTTGTCGTCTTTCCTGTGACAAAATGGCATCCAAGGTAATACAAAAAGTCAACCAATTAACTAGATTCTTGTACCGGATCTCCTCTCTGGTAAACAAGAATACCCTGAAGACTCTGGCAGGAGCACTCATTCAAGGGTACTACGACTATGCTTGCACCTCATGGTACCAAAGCACCTCAAAAGTGCTAAAAACAAGATTACAAACATCACAAAACAAACTGGTCAAACTTCTACTTGACCTTACCCCTAGAACCCACCTCACCCCTGCCCACTTTGACAACCTAGGATGGCTTAGAGTAGACGACAGAGTACAGCATTTATATAGAGCTTTTATCCAAAGTGCTTTAGTAGTGGGGGTGGGGTGGGGTGGGGGTAGTAGAGTGACTATACTGTGTATGAACTGTAGGTGTGACATGGAATGCGGCCCCCACACACACAAACACACACACACAAACACACCATTGAAATGCTAATTGTTGGGGCATTTCCATTCCCCCCAAGGTTGAGAAGAAACCACAGTACGGGGAGATTGATTGAACATTCTATTAACAGATTGCAGAATGGGTACAGTCAGGGCCGCCTGGGAGAAATGCGAGGCCCTGTGCAAGGTTTAACGCGAGCCAAAAGGTTAAAAAAATAAAAAAAATTATATATATATATATATATATATATATATTTATTTTTATTTTTTCATACAGTCAACATATTCTTAAATAATAGCGCTGCCCGAGGCGGGGCATGATACAGTCAACATATAGCAAAAGAGAGAGCGAGAGAGAGCTCCCGTTCTACAGTCAATATACAGTGTACAGAGAGAGAGAGAGAGAGAGAGAGAGAGAGACACATTGGAAAGAAATTGAAATGCTATTTGGCCCTAAACAGAGAGTACACAGTGGCAGAATACCTGAGCACTGTGACTGAAGATCCTTGACTATACAGACTCAGCGAGCACAGCCTAGCCATCGAGAAAGGCCGCCATAGGCAGACTGTGTGTGTTAGAAAGAGAGAGAGAGAGAGAGAGCATGTGTGTTAGAGAGAGAGCATGTATGAGAGAGAGAGAGAGAGAGAGAGCATGTGTGTGTGTGTTAGAGAGAGAGCATGTATGAGAGATCCAAAAGGACAAAGATCAACACTTAAATCCAAGAGAGAGAGAGAGAGAGAGAGAGAGAGACACATTGGAAAGAAATTGAAATGCTATTTGGCCCTAAACAGAGAGTACACAGTGGCAGAATACCTGAGCACTGTGACTGAAGATCCTTGACTATACAGACTCAGCGAGCACAGCCTAGCCATCGAGAAAGGCCGCCATAGGCAGACTGTGTGTGTTAGAAAGAGAGAGAGAGAGAGAGAGAGAGCATGTGTGTTAGAGAGAGAGCATGTATAAGAGAGAGAGAGAGAGAGAGAGAGAGAGAGAGAGCATGTGTGTGTGTTAGAGAGAGAGCATGTATGAGAGATCCAAAAGGACAAAGATCAACACTTAAATCCAAAGAGAAGAGGGTCTATACCAGAGAAACCAAAGCAGCAAGGAGCCAATGGCCGACATCAGCTAAATAGGCTAGCCAGGTACTGTGACACACACAGCTTTGGCCAACGGCCCAACGCTACCCAAGCTACACAAACGACCAAGACATTCACACACAGCACATGTCGTATCTCCAAATGTTGTGAAGTAGCATATGTTTTGCCTGGAAAAAAACATCGTTATTAACAAAACATTCGGGAGGGGAAGGAAGGAAGAGTGGGGTAATGTTATGACATTTTCATTAATCTTACCTGCACCAAGGAACGCAGGGCGAAAGGCCGTAACACAGGTCTCCACGTTGACGAAAGGCCTCTCGCTGTCGGGACAAAAATAAGCTGCTGCCAGAGCCTTGTCATGGTGCAGGCCCGACTACATCTTCTGTCCAAGATGATGTCCTAGTCATAGTGCCAGAACCCCCTGCTATTCTCATGGCTAATGTCAATGGTCGTAGCACAAGCTAACAGCTAACTCAAGGCTAACTGATAGCATCAAACGAACGTTCCCAGCCGAGCGCAGCCGGCAGTTAACGTCGAAGCTAAACAGCTAACTGGCTAACAGTTAGCTCAACCAGGCTATCGCTAACCATTAGCTAACGCAGAAGCAAGCTATGCGGCTACATACAGCCAGGTGCTGACACCAGGCACACACAGTTAGCTACTAGTAGTACATTTACATTTACATTTAGTCATTTAGCTGACGCTTTTATCCAAAGCGACTTACAAGTTCTGTACGACAAGCCATCAGGAAGAGCACAACTCTATCAGCTGAGTAACAATGTTCATCAAAGTGTTGAGTGCTACAGTGTAGGTTAGTTTATTAGGACAAGTGCATGACAGTATGGTTAGTTAGGGTTAGGTTTTTCTTTTTTTTTTTTTTTTTTTAATTCAGATAATGGTTGAAGAAGTGAGTCTTTAGTCGACGGCGAAAGATTGGACGTGTTTCGGCTGTCCTAACTGGGGTGGGTAGTTCATTCCACCATTGTGGGGCAAGGACTGAGAATAGGCGACTTCTCTTTGATGACCCTCCCGGAGCTTGGATAGGAGTAGGTCTGAGGCGGCCAGAAGATGCAGAGCGTAGGGGTCTTGAGGGTGTGTAGTTAGAGACCATTGACCGGAGGTAGGCGGGAGCAGTTCCCTTTGCCGCACGGTATGCTAGGTCAAGGGCCTTGAAGCGGATTCGTGCAGCAATGGGGAGCCAGTGCAGGTCCCTAAGAAGTGGGGTGACATGGGCCGACTTCGGTAGGTTTGAGATCAGGCGGGCCGCTGCGTTCTGAATGAGTTGAAGAGGCTTAGTGGCAGTGGCCGGGAGGCCAGCGAGCAGTGCGTTGCAGTAGTCGAGGCGGGAGATGACTGTTGATTGGACGAGGAGTTGGGTGGCTTCTTTTGTCAGGAAGGGGCGTATCCTTCTGACGTTGCTCAGGAGGAATCGGCAGGTTCTGGTTGTCGCTGCGATGTGAGCAGAGAAGTTCAACTGGTCGTCGAGGACAACACCAAGGTTCTTGGCGGTCGGGGACGCGGTCACAGCTGCATTCTCGACTGTGATGGAAAGGTCGGTCAGGGGGGAGGATTTGGCCGGCAGGTGGAGCAATTCTGTTTTGCTTAGGTTCAGTTTGAGGTGGTTGGTCGTCATCCAGGCGGAGATGTCGGACAGACAGGCCGAGATCCGCTCAGAGACGTGGATATCTGAGGGAGGGAAGGAGAGGAAGAGTTGAGTATCGTCGGCATAACAGTGGTAGGAGAAGCCATGAGACGTGATAATGTTACCCAGTGATTTAGTGTAGAGGGAGAAGAGAAGGGGTCCTAAAACCGAGCCCTGGCCCTGGCCGACTATTAGCTAGTCGGCCAGTTTAGCTCCAGAGAGTGAGAGAGAGAGAGAGAGCGATGTCCACGGCGGGAATAGAATAGATTTAATAGAATAGGTTAAAAACTCACCAAACGTCCAAGAGGATGGAGACAACCGCGTGGAGTTGACGAAGTTCATCTGCCAAACGACCCTCTTCATCCTTGGCTGCAGGTTAGCTAACGCTAGATAGCCTTTAGCTAAGCTAGCTACTAGCCGACATCATCATGGGCCATGGCCTATATCCCGACTGCATCATGACAAGGCTCCGGCCATTTGTCCCGCCTTTCGTCAACGTTCCTTGGTGACTGACCGACTGATAATGACCGACCATGGCTGGCATAACTAAGCATAATAGTCAAAAGCTGCACGCGCGAAATATTCAAACGCAGCTGATTCTTCTTCTTCTTCTTCTTCGTTTAAGTTTCCGGCGGCGTACTATGATGTAAGTAACCACTCCCTTCGTTGAAACCAATGCCTGCTGCAGAGCACCAGAGCTCCAATAGTGACCCAGGTGCAGACCCAGGAACAAGTCAGACACATTCTACAAACGTGTCTAATGTGAAATATATAAGCATATAAGCAAAACTAGATTTTAGGTATGTGATGAAAAAGGGCCTCGCGGGAAGGGGGGCCTCGCAAAAAAAAAAAGTTTTATTTTTTTTGCGAGGCCCCCCTTCCCGCGAGGCCCTGTGCGACCGCACTGCTCGCACACCCCCTGAGGCGGCCCTGGGTACAGTACAGTACAGCTCAATACATACAATTGCTAAGGGGATGCAGACCAGAGAAAGACTTTCATCTTGTTTACATCAGGGTCCCCCATTTTCAATTCATCATAACATATATGACATACATGACATACAGATAGACAGTACTGCTACATCTATGACATACCAGATTTGCAAATACAGTACTGTTTGTGATACGAAAAGAGTCCAGAAAAGAGAGTATATACATTTGACATAGAAACTGTACATTGGAGGATGTTGGGGGGGGAGGTTGGGTAGGAAGAGTGGGTGGGGGACACTGTACAACTGAACAAGCAAAACTGTACATTGGAATATTGACTCCCTCCCAGCAGAATTATATTGTGACATGTACATGGGTACTTTGGTCGTGTAGTGTATCTTGTAGACCAGGCCCATTGCATTTTGTAATGTACAAACCCTACAAATGTCCTAAATATGTACTTTCTCAGTCAGTGCTAAATGCAGTCCTCTTATGCAGCATCACTTTTCACATCAAAACAAAAGTAGAACTGTAATGTGGACTGTATCACAGGTCAATCACAAATGTCTCTCTAATCCTTGAAAACAATGCTGTTTACATAGCATTTAACATAGCATTAGTTGGGTTTTTTTATTATCCTTTGGCGGAATTATAGGTCAACGTGTAACTTTAATATTTCCGTTGGTGTATACTATACTACTGCCGTCCGTCACTGGACCATGCGTGTCCCGACACCGACGCCTGCTGCGCCTGCTGTGTGCTGTGAGTGTCAGTGTTGCTACAGTACAGTCACAGTCGTCAGTCAGTCACACTTATTTAACATGATCAAATAATTATTATAATATTTTTTACTTCACATTGAAATATTATAGTGAAATGTTTTGCAATGTTGTCGCATTTATCTTGTTGAAATCCTCCAACAGGCTCTTTTTTGTAAGTTGACTGGTTTGCACACCAATAATACAGTGCAATAATAGAATAGTAGAATAGATAGTAAAATTATGCAATAGAATGGCCAGAGTAAAATAGTGCTACAGTACAATCAACAGCGGGGTGTATTAGAAGGCTATGGTGAAGAGGTACGTTTTTAGCTTATTTCTGAAAATATTAAGAGATCTAGCTTCCCTAATGTCCATAGGTAGTGTGTTCCATAACTTTGGTGCATAGTTAGCAAAGGCTGCATCACTGATTTTCTTTAGACTGTGGCTCGGAACCTTCAATAGTAGATGATCGCAATGTTTATACTTTGTATATAAGGAGGAGGACCTTGAAATCAATTCTAAATGTTACCGATGATTACTGATGTAAACAGGGGGATCCTGATGTAAACAAGACGAAAGTCTTTCTCTGGTTTGCATCCCCTTAACAATTGTATGTATAATTGTATGTAATTGACAAGGGTGATAAATAGCTGATCTATGAGTGAGATTATGGTGCTCCTTGTCTTCTCTGTGTGCAAGAAAGAAAACAAGTGCTGAAGCACTGGCCAGGTAACACCTGTCATCATCTTGCATTTGGTGTCGTTGCTGTCCACAGATGAAGCGGTCAAGGAGCTTGACTCGACCTTGGTTCTCTGTTGGTCACCATTTTTCACGCCGCTCATGGCGACTGATGTTTGTTGACGTAGATGGTGTAGACTGTGATGTTGAAGGGAATACAGATGGTATGTAGTCTGGGTGTGTTTGGTCATTGACCTTTGCTCCTGAATGAATGAATGAAAACGTTATTAACAGATTGCAGAATGGGTACAATACAGTACGGCTCAATACACACAATTGTTAAGGGGATGCAGACCAGAGAAAGACTTTCGTCTTGTTTACATCAGGGTCCCCCATGCGAGTTCTCTCTCTCTCTCTTGGATCACATAACAAACTCAGCAAGGCCAACGGCTTCTCTGTTACAGTGGGTGACAATATTGTCACAAGGAAAGATGAAATTACCTACCTGGGTTCCATCCTAGAGGCAAATCTTTCCTGTGACAAAATGGCAACCAATGTAATAAAAAAAAGTCAACCAACGAACAAGATTCTTGTACCGGATCTCCTCTCTGGTAAACAAGAATACCCTGAAGACCCTGTCTATCTGTATGTCATGTATGTCATATATGTTATGATGAATTGAAAATGGGGGACCCTGATGTAAACAAGACGAAAGTCTTTCTCTGGTCTGCATCCCCTTAACAATTGTATGTATTGAGCTGTACTGTAATGTACCCATTCTGCAATCTGTTAATAAACTTTTCAATCAATCAATCAATCAAGTATTGATTTTTTTTTATATCACGTTAACAATCAAATGGCTAGCAAGCTCACCTGTGACATACTGTACAGTGCAAAATACTTTCGTCTTGTTTACATCAGGGTCCCCCATTTTCAATTCATAATGACATACATGACATACAGGTAGACAGTACTGCTACTGTACATCTATACATTTATGACATATCAGTTTTGCAAATACAGTACTGTTTGTGATACAAAGTAGTACCTGATGCATCGCTACTGTACAGTAACTCCGCCATCACAACCATTGAACTATTATAACTCTGTTACACCTATACACGGCTGGCCCATAGTAGGTAGTAATAGATAGTAATACATACTGTACTGTAGTCAGAAATAAACGTTACCAAAATAATAACGTTTAGGCAAATCACAGACGCGGATACTACCACGTCTCTCTGTTGTGCCACGCAATAGGTTGAATCGTAGTGAGATAAGTTCAAGGTGTTTCATGTTTCATAAAAATACGAATTTCATAATATATTATAGCTTACTTGAATGAACAATCTCCCTCCCCACTTTACCAGCATATTTTAAATTCACAATAAAGTCTCTCTGTCTCGCGCAGTCCCAACGTTGACAGTGGCTCGTGTTATTGACACAAAGGCAGTGTTGAATGAGGAATCAATAGACCGCCGCCGCGCCGGGCGACTGTGCGCCTCCTGGCGGCATAAAACAGAACAGCAGCCTGGGTCACAATTAATTAAAACGACGTGATATAACCGTGCGCGAGTCGCGGCAAAGCGCCCAGGAATACTAAAAGCTTCATCTGTACATCCTTCAGCTGTTTTGCAAACGTAAAGCTTCACATTTCCCACCTCACTGGCAAGGAATTGCACAATAGCAGCTCGCAAAGTTGTAAAAACAAGTAAGAAGCCTGGGCCACTACTAGCTGATATGGAGTCAGAAAAGCTACTTGCACTCCAAGGGTTATGAGCAATCAGGGCCCCGTTCCCCGTACCTGGATAACTGAGTTAGCCGGATAACTTTCGGTCAAGCCTGACTTAAGCCGGACCTTCCCATTCCCCGACGCGCGATTGTCTAAATCACCATGACAACAGATCAAAAAGTTTGAGCCTGGTCGAGAGCAGGGTTAAGTTCAAGTTAGCCGGATGAACCATGGCCACGCCCCCACAAAGAAGTGACAGCTCGTTTCCTGAAATGATTCTCACAGTCTAGGATCTGCATTATACCATTCTGAATTACGTTTTTGTGCTCCATTCTTCCAGAGGGGGCTTTTGAAATGTAAAATAGACCCAAAATGCTGATACTAAATTCACTTTGTCCTAAATAATGCACGTTATATATACCGTGGCGCTCGCTAGGTGCGATGTACACATTATGTGGTTATTTTAACAACGCGCAGCATTGCAAATGTGAATCCCGCGGGGATATCCTTAATGATTGAAACCTATCGCTCGTTTGGCTCTGATTCCTTTCATATTCTCCGCTGTGGATGAGGAGCGAGGAAGGAGAGGAGCGCCTGGATTTTGTTTCATTCAAGCATGAAATTGAAGTGTCTATGCGTGGATTGTGGATTTTGTGTGATATTGTAACTGGGATTAAAATGTCTGATGAGATGCGCTGTTTGACGGATTTGAGAAATTGAATGAGCCGTTGACGTCACATTAATGCATTTGAGAATAAAGAGATAAAACTTCATTCAAAAGAAAAAATATTCTAAACACGGGTCTCTCGTTCATTAATGTATAAACAATGAATTTATCTCATCTGGCACAGTGGCGCAGCGGTAGTGCTCAATCCTGGCAACCGGGTGACCGGTGTTCGAAACCCTGCGTTTCCAATATAATTTTTTGGAATATAATATTAATGATCATACGCAAAAGTAGCCTAGTTTTAAGTTAAAATATTATAAATCTACATGCATTGAGGATGTCATTCTTTATATAGCTCTCAACGTGCACCAAATTGAATTATTCCTACATTGCAAAAAGAAGGAAAAGACTAGGAGAAGTGGGATTCGAACCCGGGCCGCCTGTGTGAAAGTCAAAAGCAGAAACCGTTACACCACAGGGTAGATAAGTGAAAGATCCACCATACATCAATCAATGGGTAAGAGAGCCGTATCCTTATTCATAACAGTTTAACTAATTATTTTCGCTAGCAAGATCTCATTTGATTATCCATTCCATAAACCTACTGCGAGCAGGCAAGTTTAAAGAAATATAATCTGATTGATTGGGGTAATGAGGGACTTAAAATTAGCCTATAGATAACGCATTTAACTTGTCGGCGAGGCGATTGAGCCGTATTGCAATCTGTTAATAAAGTTTTAAATCAATTAATCAATCAATGCCGTTAGAAAATCAGGATCTCTGCTATCGATACGTGCTGGCTTTTCAACTGAAGCGGCCGCGCGCACTTATCCTGGGTCTCAAGTCTGAATCGAGTTAACGAGACTGAATCCACCTTCGAGGAACAGGAAAATCCCGGCTTCAAACATCGGGTTAACTGAATCTGGATAATGGGACTCTTGATCGACTTAGTTGAACCAGGTACGGGGAATAGGGCCCAGGTCATACAATTCAGTGACATTAGTTACTAAGAGAAGGCATCACTGTTATTAATGATCATAGTATAATATCCCCCAACTGTATGTGTGGAAATTCAGACTATGGTTCGAATCAAATCAGCTGCTCTGGCAGAACCATTCAGTGAAGATCTTAAGACTTATGAACTCACACCCAAGCTGAAATGCTTATATGTGGGCTTGTCCGGGATTTGAACCCGGGACCTCTCGCACCCTAAGCGAGAATCATACCCCTAGACCAACAAGCCACTGCTTAGTAGCTTGGTTTTACTTTTCGAGAGTAAAGATCTGGGTCCTGTTGGTGGATCATCCTGTATTTCTGTGATTGAGTGCACCCCGTTGCTGTAGTTTGTTTGGTCAAGTGCGGCGGGTAGGAGCCTTCTTCTAGTAAAGTTCCACAGCCACTGCTGTATTCTCCTACAAACAGAAACTGCTGGAGCTTCCATCACACAAACGAATCTTGGATGCAGTGACACGCTGAAATAGCACAGTGGACATGTTCAAACGCTATCTCGAGCAGCAAGCAGCCATAGCAGTAGCTTCCGTGAGTACAGCTGTTTGATTGTTGATGCCTTTGTGCAACTGCAAATGTGACCCGGGAACGATATGTTCCAGCGTGAATTATGTAATTGCAAGCATGTGACTAAAAGGACAACTTGATCCTTATTAAGGGCCTGGATAGCTCAGTCGGTAGAGCATCAGACTTTTAATCTGAGGGTCCAGGGTTCAAGTCCCTGTTCAGGCTTGTTTTCACACTTTGCTTGGAAATTCTCCATTGAGTAAAATACCGATGTCAACTTGGAAATTCCTCATTCGGGTAAAAAAACTATGTTACATCCTTCAGCTTTTTTGCAAACGTAAAGCTTCACATTTCCCACCTCACTGGCAAGGAATTGCACAATAGCAGCTCGCAAAGTTGTAAAAACAAGTAAGAAGCCTGGGCCACTACTAGCTGATATGGAGTCAGAAAAGCTACTTGCACTCCAAGGGTTATGAGCAATCAGGGCCCTGTTTCTTGTACCTGGTTCAACTAAGTCGATCAAGATGTCATTATCCAGCTTCAGTTAACCCGATGTTCGAAGCCGGGATTTTCCTGTTCCTCGAAGGTGGATTCAGTCTCGTTAACTCAAGCCAGACTTGCGACTCAGGCTAAATGCGGGCGGCCGCTTCAGGCGAAAAGCCAGCACATATCGATGGCAGAGATCCTGATTCTCTAACGGCATTGATTGATTAATTGATTTAAAACTTTATTGACAGATTGCAATACGGCTCAATCGCCTCGCCGACAAGTTAAATGCGTTATCTATAGGCTAATTTTAAGTCCCTCATTACCTCAATCAATCAGATTATATTTCTTTAAACTTGCCTGCTGGATTGAATAATCAAATGAGATCTTGCTAGCGAAAATAATTAGTTAAACTTATACAGAATTACGATACGGCTCTCTTACCCATTGATTGATGTATAGTCGATCTTTAACTTATCTCCAATGTGGTCTAACGGGTTGTTGTTTTGACTATCACGCAGACGACCGGGGTTCGAGACCCTAGTCTTTTCCTTCTTTTTGCAATATAGGAATAATTCAATTTGGTGCACGTTGAGAGCTATATAAAGAATGACATCCTCAATGCATGTAGATTTATAATATTTTAACTTAAAACCAGGCTACTTTGGCGTATAATCATTAATATTATATTCAAAAAAATCATATTGGAAACACCAGGTTTTGAACCCCGGTCGCTGGGTTGGCAGGCTTGAGCACTACCGCTGCACCACTGTGCCAGATGGGATAAATTTATTGTTTATACATTAATGAACGAGAGACCCGTGTTTAGAATATCCTTTGTTTTGAATGAAGTTTATCTCTTTATCCTCATTCATTAATGTGACGTCAACGGCTCATTCAATTTCTCAAATCCGTCAAACAGCGCATCTCATCAGACATCTTAATCCCAGTTACAATTAAAATAACCACATAATGTGTACATCGCACGAGCGAGCGCCACGGTATATATAACGTGCATTATTTAGGACAAAGTGAATTTAGTATCAGCATTTTGGGTCTATTTTACATTTCAAAAGCCCCCTCTGGAAGAATGGAGCACAAAAACGTAATTCAGAATGGTATAATGCAGATCGTAGACTGTGGGAATAGTTTCAGGAAACGGGCTGTCACTTCTTTGCGGGGGCGTGGCGATGGTTCAGGCTAACTTGAACTTAAACTCTGCTTTCGACCAGGCTCAAACTTTTGGATCTGTTGTCATGGTGATTTGGAAAATCCACGTACGGGGAACCGGAAAGTCCGGCTAACTCAGTTATCCAGTTAAAGTTATCCGGCTAACTCAGTTATCCAGGTACAAGGAACGGGGCGCAGGTCATACAATTCAGTGACATTAGTTACTAAGAGAAGGCATCACTGTTATCAATGATCATAGTATAATATGCCCCTACTGTATGTGTGGAAATTCAGACAATGGTTCGAATCAAATCAGCTGCACTGGCAGAACCATTCAGTGAAGATCTTAAGACTTATGAACTCGCACCCAAGCTGAAATGCTTAAATGTGGGCTCGTCCGGGATTTGAACCAAGGACCTCTCGCACCCTAAGCGAGAATCATACCCCTAGACCAACGAGCCACTGCTGAATAGCTTGGCTTTACTTTTCGAGAGTAAAGACCTGGGTCCTGTTGGTGGATCATCCTGTATTTCTGTGATTGAGTGCACCCCGTTGCTGTAGTTTGTTTGGTCAAGTGCGGCGGGTAGGAGCCTTCTTCTAGTGAAGTTCCACAGCCACTGCTGTATTCTCCTCTAAACAGAAACTGCTGGAGCTTCCATCGCACAAACGAATCTTGGATGCAGTGACACGCTGAAATAGCACAGTGGACATGTTCAAACGCTATCTCGAGCAGCAAGCAGCCATAGCAGTAGCTTCCGTGAGTACAGCTGTTTGATTGTTGATGCCTTTGTGCAACTGCAAATGTGACCCGGGAACGATATGTTCCAGCGTGAATTATGTAATTGCAAGCACGTGACTAAAAGGACAACTTGATCCTTATCAAGGGCCTGGATAGCTCATTCGGTAGAGCATCAGACTTTTAATCTGAGGGTCCAGGGTTCAAGTCCCTGCTCAGGCTTGTCTTCAGACTTTGCTTGGAAATTCTCCATTGAGTGAAATACCGCTGTCAACTTGGAAATTATTCATTCGGGTAAAAAAACGAAGTTACATCCTTCAGCTGTTTTGTAAGCGTAAAGCTTCACATTTCCCACCTCACTGGCATGGAATTGCACAATAGCAGCTTGCAAAGTTGTAAAAACAAGTAAGAAGCCTTGGCCACTACTAGCTGATCTGGAGTCAGAAAAGCTACATGCACTCCAAGGGTTATGAGCAATCAGGTCATACAATTCAGTGACATTAGTTACTAAGAGAAGGCATCACTGTTATTAATGATCATAGTATAATATCCCCCAACTGTATGTGTGGAAATTCAGACTATGGTTCGAATCAAATCAGCTGCTCTGGCAGAACCATTCAGTGAAGATCTTAAGACTTATGAACTCACACCCAAGCTGAAATGCTTAAATGTGGGCTCGTCCGGGATTTGAACCCGGGACCTCTCGCACCCTAAGCGAGAATCATACCCCTAGACCAACGAGCCACTGCTGAGTAGCTTGGCTTTACTTTTCGAGAGTAAAGACATGGGTCCTGTTGGTGGATCATCCTGTATTTCTGTGATTGAGTGCACCCCGTTGCTGTAGTTTGTTTGGTCAAGTGCGGCGGGTAGGAGCCTTCTTCTAGTGAAGTTCCACAGCCACTGCTGTATTCTCCTCTAAACAGAAACTGCTGGAGCTTCCATCGCACAAACGAATCTTGGATGCAGTGACACGCTGAAATAGCACAGTGGACATGTTCAAACGCTATCTCGAGCAGCAAGCAGCCATAGCAGTAGCTTCCGTGAGTACAGCTGTTTGATTGTTGATGCCTTTGTGCAACTGCAAATGTGACGCGGGAACGATATGTTCCAGCGTGAATTATGTAATTGCAAGCACGTGACTAAAAGGACAACTTGATCCTTAGCAAGGGCCTGGATAGCTCAGTCGGTAGAGCATCAGACTTTTAATCTGAGGGTCCATGGTTCAAGTCCCTGTTCAGGCTTGTCTTCACACTTTGCTTGGAAATTCTCCATTGAGTAAACTACCGATGTCAACTTGGAAATTCCTCATTCTGGTCAAAAAACTATGTTACATCCTTCAGCTGTTTTGCAAGCGTAAAGCTTCACATTTCCCACCTCACTGGCAAGGAATTGCACAATAGCAGCTCGCAAAGTTGTAAAAACAAGTAAGAAGCCTGGGCCACTACTAGCTGATCTGGAGTCAGAAAAGCTACTTGCACTCCAAGGGTTATGAGCAATCAGGTCATACAATTTAGTGACATTAGTTACTAAGAAAAGGCATCACTGTTATTAATGATCATAGTATAATATCCCCCAACTGTATGTGTGGAAATTCAGACTATGGTTCGAATCAAATCAGCTGCTCTGGCAGAACCATTCAGTGAAGATCTTAAGACTTATGAACTCGCACCCAAACTGAAATGCTTAAATGTGGGCTCGTCCGGGATTTGAAGCCGGGACTTCTCGCACCCTAAGCGAGAATCATATCCCTAGACCAACGAGCCACTGCTGAGTAGCTTGGCTTTACTTTTCGAGAGTAAAGACCTGGGTCCTGTTGGTGGATCATCCTGTATTTCTGTGATTGAGTGCACCCCGTTGCTGTAGTTTGTTTGGTCAAGTGCGGCGGGTAGGAGCCTTCTTCTAGTGAATTTCCACAGCCACTGCTGTATTCTCCTCTAAACAGAAACTGCTGGAGCTTCCATCGCACAAACTAATCTTGGATGCAGTGACACGCTGAAATAGCACAGTGGACATGTTCAAACGCTATCTCGAGCAGCAAGCAGCAAGCAGCCATAGCAGTAGCTTCCGTGAGTACAGCTGTTTGATTGTTGATGCCTTTGTGCAACTGCAAATGTGACCCGGGAACGATATGTTCCAGCATGAATTATGTAATTGCAAGCACGTGACTAAAAGGACAACTTGATCCTTATCAAGGGCCTGGATAGCTCAGTCGGTAGAGCATCAGAATTTTAATCTGAGGGTCCAGGGTTCACGTCCCTGTTCAGGCTTGTCTTCACACTTTGCTTGGAAATTCTCCATTGAGTAAAATACCGATGTCAACTTGGAAATTCCTCATTCGTTTAAAAAAATTATGTTACATCCTTCAGCTGTTTTGCAAGCGTAAAGCTTCACATTTCCCACCTCACTGGCAAGGAATTGCACAATAGCAGCTCGCAAAGTTGTAAAAACAAGTAAGAAGCCTGGGCCACTACTAGCTGATCTGGAGTCAGAAAAGCTACTTGCACTCCAAGGGTTATGAGCAATCAGGTTATACAATTCAGTGACATTAGTTACTAAGAGAAGGCATCACTGTTATTAATGATCATAGTATAATATCCCCCAACTGTATGTGTGGAAATTCAGACTATGGTTCAAATCAGCTGCTCTGGCAGAACCATTCAGTGAAGATCTTAAGATTTATGAACTCGCACCCAAGCTGAAATGCTTAAATGAGGGCTCGTCCGGGATTTGAACCCGGGACCTCTCGCACCCTAAGCGAGAATCATACCCCTAGACCAACGAGCCACTGCTGAATAGCTTGGCTTTACTTTTCGAGAGTAAAGACCTGGGTCCTGTTGGTGGATCATCCTGTATTTCTGTGATTGAGTGCACCCCGTTGCTGTAGTTTGTTTGGTCAAGTGCGGCGGGTAGGAGCCTTCTTCTAGTGAAGTTCCACAGCCACTGCTGTATTCTCCTCTAAACAGAACTGCTGGAGCTTCCATCGCACAAACAAATCTTGGATGCAGTGACACACTGAAATAGCACAGTGGACATGTTCAAACGCTATCTCGAGCAGCAAGCAGCCATACCAGTAGCTTCCGTGAGTACAGCTGTTTGATTGTTGATGCCTTTGTGCAACTGCAAATGTGACCCGGGAACGATATGTTCCAGCGTGAATTATGTAATTGCAAGCACGTGACTAAAAGGACAACTTGATCCTTATCAAGGGCCTGGATAGCTCAGTCGGTAGAGCATCAGACTTTTAATCTGAGGGTCCAGGGTTCAAGTCCCTGTTCAGGCTTGTCTTCACACTTTGCTTGGAAATTCTCCATTGAGTAAAATACCGATGTCAACTTGGAAATTCCTCATTCGGGTAAAAAAACAATGTTACATCCTTCAGCTGTTTTGCAAGCGTAAAGCTTCACATTTCCCACCTCACTGGCAAGGAATTGCACAATAGCAGCTCTCAAAGTTGTAAAAACAAGTAAGAAGCCTGGGCCACTACTAGCTGATCTGGAGTCAGAAAAGCTACTTGCACTCCAAGGGTTATGAGCAATCAGGTTATACAATTCAGTGACATTAGTTACTAAGAGAAGGCATCACTGTTATTAATGATCATAGTATAATATCCCCCAACTGTATGTGTGGAAATTCAGACTATGGTTCAAATCAGCTGCTCTGGCAGAACCATTCAGTGAAGATCTTAAGACTTATGAACTCGCACCCAAGCTGAAATGCTTAAATGAGGGCTCGTCCGGGATTTGAACCCGGGACCTCTCGCACCCTAAGCGAGAATCATACCCCTAGACCAACGAGCCACTGCTGAGTAGCTTGGCTTTACTTTTCGAGAGTAAAGACCTGGGTCCTGTTGGTGGATCATCCTGTATTTCTGTGATTGAGTGCACCCCGTTGCTGTAGTTTGTTTGGTCAAGTGCGGCGGGTAGGAGCCTTCTTCTAGTGAAGTTCCACAGCCACTGCTGTATTCTCCTCTAAACAGAAACTGCTGGAGCTTCCATCGCACAAACTAATCTTGGATGCAGTGACACGCTGAAATAGCACAGTGGACATATTCAAACGCTATCTCGAGCAGCAAGCAGCCATAGCAGTAGCTTCCGTGAGTACAGCTGTTTGATTGTTGATGCCTTTGTGCAACTGCAAATGTGACCCGGGAACGATATGTTCCAGCGTGAGTTATGTAATTGCAAGCACGTGACTAAAAGGACAACTTGATCCTTATCAAGGGCCTGGATAGCTCAGTCGGTAGAGCATCAGACTTTTAATCTGAGGGTCCAGGGTTCAAGTCCCTGTTCAGGCTTGTCTTCACACTTTGCTTGGAAATTCTCCATTGAGTTAAATACCGATGTCAACTTGGAAATTCCTCATTCGGGTAAAAAAACTATGTTACATACTTCAGCTGTTTTGCAAACGTAAAGCTTCACATTTCCCACCTCACTGGCAAGGAATTGCACAATAGCAGCTCGCAAAGTTGTAAAAACAAGTAAGAAGCCTGGGCCACTACTAGCTGATCTGGAGTCAGAAAAGCTACTTGCACTCCAAGGGTTATGAGCAATCAGGTTATATAATTCAGTGACATTAGTTACTAAGAGAAGGCATCACTGTTATTAATGATCATAGTATAATATCCCCCAACTGTATGTGTGGAAATTCAGACTATGGTTCAAATCAGCTGCTCTGGCAGAACCATTCAGTGAAGATCTTAAGACTTATGAACTCGCACCCAAGCTGAAATGCTTAGATGAGGGCTCGTCCGGGATTTGAACTCCGGGACCTCTCGCACCCTAAGCGAGAATCACACCCCTAGACCAACGAGCCACTGCTGAGTAGCTTGGCTTTACTTTTCGAGAGTAAAGACCTGGGTCCTGTTGGTGGACCATCCTGTATTTCTGTGATTGAGTGCACCCCGTTGCTGTAGTTTGTTTGGTCAAGTGCGGCGGGTAGGAGCCTTCTTCTAGTGAATTTCCACAGCCACTGCTGTATTCTCCTCTAAACAGAAACTGCTGGAGCTTCCATCGCACAAACTAATCTTGGATGCAGTGACACGCTGAAATAGCACAGTGGACATGTTCAAACGCTATCTCGAGCAGCAAGCAGCCATAGCAGTAGCTTCCGTGAGTACAGCTGTTTGATTGTTGATGCCTTTGTGCAACTGCAAATGTGACCCGGGAACGATATGTTCCAGCATGAATTATGTAATTGCAAGCACGTGACTAAAAGGACAACTTGATCCTTACCAAGGGCCTCGATAGCTCAGTCGGTAGAGCATCAGACTTTTAATCTGAGGGTCCAGGGTTCAAGTCCCTGTTCAGGATTTTTTTCACACTTTGCTTGGAAATTCTCCATTGAGTAAAATACCGATGTCAACTTGGAAATTCCTCATTCGGGTAAAAAAACGATGTTACATCCTTCAGCTGTTTTCCAAACGTGAAGCTTCACATTTCCCACCTCACTGGCAAGGAATTGCACAATAGCAGCTCGCAAAGTTGTAAAAACAAGTAAGAAGCCTGGGCCACTACTAGCTGATCTGGAGTCAGAAAAGCTACTTGCACTCCAAGTGTAACTGAGGGGTACAATTCCCTGACTGTATTGAGAGTATGGTATCATTAAACCACTACTTAGTTATGTACTTTAATTACTGGCCATACAGTGAAGAGCATCAATAGTAGATTACAGTATTGAGAATTAGGATTAGGAAGAATGTGCATAAATAGGTCAAGAGCGTAAGTCCATGAGCATATTACGATGGGGATAATTAATACCACCTGTAGCATAAGAATTATATAAGGCACACTCGTAGGTCAGCTGGAGATACTAATGGGGTTCCCTCCGGTTGTAAGCCAGCAGGGGAGAGGAATTGTCGGGAGCAAAAGTCTGGATCAACGAGGAATAAAGAGACTCCAGGTACAGGAGACGGTGCAATAATCCCTTGGTCCTTAGACAAAGCAACAGCTATACTCCGGTATGCATTGCAGCATGGATGAAAGCTAGCCAGCCTCTGGGTCCTAGAGGCGGGCTCGACGGGGCTCCTCACAGGGTAGATCCCACACGGTAGTGGGGTAGACGGTTCTCTGCTCCAGCAGCCACAGTACCAAAGTAATATAATCCAGCCGAAAAGGGCTCTGCATTCGTCGGTGTAGGTTATCCAGTGTACATATCCACACGGTTCTCGTCTAGGACTCCTCGGATGGTGGCACAAGGTTAGGCCGCCCAGCCTGGATAAGCACACTAGCTCGGTACGATGAACCGGTGGTAATGCTGGTCACTGTAGAACGGTAGCCGCACGATACACTATACATAATAGACTATTACTTTATAATAGAATAAGTCGAACTCGACGATACAGCGTTAAACTCTGACACTTTAGCTATCAATTCGCACGCGGCCTCAAGGCTCTATTTAGGGGCAAAACGGGCCCACTTCACAGCACGTTGTATCGTGGTGAAGGCTCCAACTTTTAGTTACTAAGTCTAAGGATAAGTGCTTCTGTATCCACCTGCGACGTATTTATACGTAAGGTGAATAATCTAGTGCCAACCTTATGTCTCGTATTACTGCGCAAACCTGGGCATGTTGAGACATGTCTTAGCGGTGACTTTGAACTAGACATTGGGGGTATGGCCGTTGGCGCCTAGGGGGTCGCTGTCCAATAGGAGAACGAATATTATGGTCTGGCCTGTACCTAGGTAAAGGGATATTCCGTGTATATGTACAAAGAATATACAAGGGATATCAGACGATATACAAATATTATACAATATATCTCAAGTAATAAATATATATATTCGGTTTAATCTGACCCTTTGTAACAGCCGCCTCCTAATTAGTCCGCACCTAATTAGATAAGCAGAGACAGATTAACCGCCTTGTCCACTACTCAATGTCCGTTGTGAGGAGTAGGGCAATTCATAAAGTCAGTGGGTCATGGTCGTCATTAAGAGAGTCAGGGAGCCTTGGCAACTCTATCAGCCTCGCCACGGGTCGGGTGTATGTCCATCCCTGGACGAGCACTTCTGCCGCTCTGACCTTTCCGTCGGCACCAGTGATCACTTTGCTTACGCGGCCGGCCGGCCACATAGCTCGGGGTAGTGACTGGTCTATAATCATGACGACTGTGCCCTCCGTCAAATTGTCTCTTTCTTTTACCCATTTCTGGCGGGTCTGTAGAGACGGTAGATAGTGGAGGAGGAAACTGTTCCAAAACTTGTCAGCCAATACTTGACTGTACCTCCACATTCTTCGGCCGTTCGCTTCCTCAGGTCTGTACACTGTCTGTGGGAGCGCGGGGTCCAGCCGCCCCATCAAGAGAGTGTTGGGGGTGACTGGGTCGACATCTGCTACATCACTTGAGACGTAACTTTGAGGGGCTTTGAGTTCAATACTCCCTCGATCTCCGTGAGGACTGTCGTGAGGACTTCTTCCGCCACGGTCTGGGCCCCAAGCACGGCGTACAGGGCTGTCTTTATTGAACATACTTCTCGTTCCCAAGTTCCCCCGAAGTGAGGGGCGTTCGGGGGGTTAAACTGGAAATCAATCTGAGAGGGAGCGAGGTGGGTCTTAAGTTCTGGGCCCATAGCTTGGAAGCTCTCTCTCAGCTCTCTTTCTCCGCCTTTGAAGTTTGTCCCATGATCAGACAATAATATAGACGGTTTTCCTTTCCGCGCTGTGAATCTCCGGAAGGCCATAAGGAATGAGTCCGTACTCATGGTTGGAAGGAGTTCTATGTGTATCGCTCGGGTGGTCATGCATTTGAATACAATACCCCACCGCTTCTCCGTCCCTCTTCCTTTCTTCACATACAGCGGGCCGAAGCAGTCCATACCGGTGGAGTGAAAGGGCTTGTCGCCGAGTCGAAGGCGACAGGGGGGTAGGTCAACCATCCTGGGTATACTGGGCTGTGCTCGCCACTTGCGACAGTCTAGACAGGTCCGCTGGAAGCGTCGTACTGCTTCTCTTCCTTGCAGTATCCAATAGCGACGTCTGATCTCAGCGAAGACTCTCTCTGCCCCGGCGTGGTGCACGTCCTCATCGTATTTCTTTATGATGAGCTCTGTGACCTTGTGTCGGCTGTTGAGAACTATCGGGAACTTGACGTCATCCGCTAAGTCCGGGGCCCTTCTCAGACGACCACCCACTCTGATGAGATTATGGGCGTCGCGCTCAGGGGCCAAGTGGAGCAGTCTGCTGTCTGACGGGACTGGCTTTGATCCCTTCAGACAGTCTAGCTCGTCTGGGAACGAGTCTCTTTGGGCTCGCTGTAGCAGAAGGAGTTCTGCTTCTTCGTAGTTAGCTGCATTAATGTCAGTTGTGGAGGGAACCTCAGGGTGGTGCCACAGGAATGTCTTTAACTGCGCACTCTCAAGGGTAGGGCAGTCGTCTATGTTGGGATCTGTGGGGACTTGTGTGTGCGTCAACCCACAGAACATAGATTTCTTCATCTCTGCCTCCTCTTGACTAGCCTCCCGTGGGGTGGGTGTAGGCCACTCTTCTTCCGGGAGCTTGAGGAACTCGGGACCGTCACTATAGAGATTGTGACGTGTGAGGTCATCCAGGGACATTCCCCGTGTGATGACGTCTGCTGGGTTCTGTTTTGTGTCCACGTACCTCCAGCATGCTGATTCTGTTAAATCTTGGATCTCTGTGATTCTGACTCCCACGAAGACCTTGTATCTACACGAATCGGACTGGATCCATGTGAGTACGGTCATGGAGTCTGACCACAGGATTGTTCTTTGCACCGGGATGGTGAGTTCACGTTGGATTAACGTGGCGAGTTGCGCTCCTACTAGGGCTGCGCAGAGCTCTAGACGCGGGATCGATTGTTGCTTGCGGGGGGCTATTCTTGAACGAGCCAGGATGAAGGCGGTATGTATTTATCCTCCCTCCTCTCGGGCCCGCAAGTAGGCCACCGAACCGTAGGCTACTTCGGAGGCGTCGCTGAAGACGTGCAGGTCCATCTGACACGTCTCCAGCCGCACTGTGGGTGGGAAGTAGCTGCGGCGTGTGTTGACACCTGGGAGCGAGCTGAGTTCTGTTTCCCACTCTCTCCATGTGGAAGCAAGGTGGTCGGGTATGGGGTCGTCCCAGCCCTGGTCCTTGTCCCACAGCTCTCGTACAATCATCTTTGCCCTGGTGGTGTAAGGTAGAATACATCCCAACGGGTCATATTGTCTGGCGAGTGTTCTGTATACACTCCGTCTTGTGGTCGGTAGTGAAATCGACCTTCCCTGCTCCTTGGTCAGGGGTGTGTGTCTATAATGGAGCGAGTCTGTTTTGAAGCGCCAGACTAGTCCTAATATCATTTCTTGGGCTTCACCTGGGATGGTCGCCATCCAGGTCTCGCTGCTTGCTGCCTTATCCTCTGGGGAGAGGCTGCGCAGTACTTGAGGGTCGCTGCTGGACATGTTTTTGCAGTGCGAACGTAGCACAGCATGGGCTGCATGTGGTTCCGAAAGGGAGGACTTCCCATTGATAGATGGATGGTTGCTCATCCCCGATCCTCTCTCTCCATAAGAACCGCAGCAGGGGCTTGTCCTCTTCCACTAGTCGCACCTGCAGGAACATCCCTTTGATGTCGCCGCTGATGGCCACCTTGTTCTGGCGGAAACGTAGCAACACGCCTAGTAGAGAGGGGCCGAGTGTTGGGCCGGGCAAGAGCTCTTTATTCAGATTTTGTGATCCGATCTGGTAGCTGCAGTTAAACACAATACGATCCTTGCCGTTGTGGTGGACCTTGTGGTGGGGCACGTACCATGATTCGGTCGTCTGATCGGCCTTTTGAATGTCAATTCTCTTTATGTGTCCCGCTGTGATTAGCTTGTCAATCTCAGCGCGGTACACAGTGGCTTGAGCGGGGTCTCTGGCTAGGCGCTGCTCTGTGTTCAGTAGATATCGCTCCGTCGCTTCTTTTGAGGCGTGGAAGGTAGGCATACCCTCTCGCCTCAGGAGTGGAGTTGCGTATCTCATCACTCCATTGACTTTGACTCTCTTTGTCCCCTGCTCGAGGAGGGCTATGGCATAAATGTCTTCCTTGGAACGAATGTGTTTCTTTTCGTTCTTAAAGGGCATTGTCTCTAGTGTCCATAGCCTCTCGACGTGCTGTAAGAGGGTGGTGTCTTCTTCTGTCACTCTGGAGTGGAGGCAGCTAGTGGCTGCTGTTCGGTTGGGAGACCTGGAGAGGGGGCCTTGTAGTGTCCATCCTAGGCGGGTCTCGACTGCTGCTGGACAGCCTCTGGGCCCAATGTGGACCCGGTCCGTCGGGACGATGAGGTGTGCGTGGTCGGATCCTATGAGCAGGGTCGGGGTGGCGCCGTCGATGAGCGGTATAGGTAGTTGACGCAGGTGCACGTATTTATCCATCAGCTTGGCGATGGGGTAGGTGTACCGCGACAGGCCTATGTCTTGGCTGGTGAAAGCGTTAGTGATCCTATACCGCCTCTCTGGCTGCCCGCTTGCTGCGATAGTGAAGGAGACGTGCTCACCCTTTATCGTCTTCAGGTCTCTTCTTATAGTACGAATCGTCATCGTTTCTTCGCTCCCCCGCAGACCCAGCTGGGCTGCAGCGGATGCGAGGAGGAGAGTCTTTTCTGACCCGTCGTCAAGGACGGCGTAAGTGTCCATGACCTTGTCCTCGTAGCTTAATGTCACTCGGACCACCTTCAAGAGCACCCGGGAGCCCCCGCTGCTGGCGGGGTCAATATACATGACGCTTACTCTGGTGCTGCTTGAGGGTGCGGGTTTCTTCCTGTTGCTGTCATGCAAGACGTCCAAGTGGGCTCCGTCACACCGACTACACCTCTTCTTCAAGCGGCACTCGGCTGCCATATGGCTGCGCGCACAGCGGTAACAGCGGCGGTTGGACTTTATCCAATGACTCACCTCGTCGGCGGTCATCTTCTTGAACGTGTCACATTGTGACAGCCAATGTTCTTTCTTGCAGTACTGGCATACAATCTTCCACTTCTCTTTCGTCGAGGGGGTGCTGTGGTTCTTGTTACGCGGTACTGATTCGGCTTGGTGCCTGACGGTCACCAGCCTGCGGTTATCGTTGGATCTCCGAGGTCCCTCTCTGGGGCTTGGTCCACTCCGCACGAACGTATCCAGTCGTAGGCTGCTGACTTCTCTCGCGAGGAAGTCAGCCAGGTCTAGGAGGGATGGCTCGGGACCGTTGGGATCACGGTGGTCTCTTTGCCGCCTGAAGCGCTCTTGTCGGGCGGGAGGAAGCTTCTCTAATATCCTTTCAACATTAGAGTTAGCGTACAGTTTGTGCCTACCCTTTTCCTTTTGTGCCCCCAGCATCCCTACCAGGGATTGTACCTTGATAGAGAGGTCATCCAATGAGCGATTGTCTGTGGCTGGGGGGAGACGGTCAATATTCCTTATCTCTTGTATCACGTAGTCCCATATGCGTCCATAACGTTGGTCGAGGGCTACTAGAGCCGCGGTGTATGGGGTACTTGAGTTGGAATATGCCAGCGCTATATTATGCGCTCTGGACACCTTCAGGTGCTTGAGGAGGATAGCATATTTGTACGTCTCATCGGGGACATCGGACATCATAGTCTCTAAGCACATCCGTAGTTCCGTGTACTGTGCTCTGTCCTCGTGTGTGAAATCCGGGAACGTCGGTGTGCCAAGGTACGATGCCATGGATGGCTGGCACATCGGTGAGCGTTGGGGGAGAGGCCTCCTGGGCGAGTCTCCCCGTATGTGTCATCGTGGGCTGGTACTTGGTGGGTACCAAAGCCCGGGTACCCAGGTGCTGTTCCTCGGGGCTGGCGCTGCGTCAAACTCACCCTTGAGTTGAGTCGGGGGTCTGTAACGCAGGGCCTCGGGGGTAAAGTCTGGGCTGTACTGGACCTCCTGGTCCTGTGGAGTACGATGCTGCTGGTGGGCTTGACTTTCCTCCTCTTCCTCTTCCTCTTCCTCTTCCTCTGCTAGGTCTTCTAGATCTTGCAATCGTCTATTCAGTCTCTCGGCGGCATAGGCCGGTTCTTCCCGGTTGCTGGGTCTCGCATGGACCGGTCGGGGAGGGGTTTCGGAGACGTGTATAGGCTCTTTCTGTTGGCCGGGCTCCGGGTCGCTTGGTCGGGTAGGGGAAGGCGCCCTAGACCCTTGTCTTGACGATGCCCTGGAGCTCCGAGCGGAGAGAGGGGGAGTCGCCCTGGCAATCATTTGCTCCATTATCTGCGCTTGTAGTCGGTCGCGCTCGGCTTCGCGCTTGATGTGAGCGAGGTCGCGCTCTGCTTCGCGCTGGGCTTGGGCTGCGTCGCGCTGTGCATTGGCGGCGTCGCGCTGTGCATCGGCGGCGGCGCGCTGGGTTTCAATATTCTCTTCCGTCTGGAGGCGTCTGGTCTCCAGGCGTATGCGGTCGTCTTCACTCCTTTGCTGCGCCTGGAAGCGATCTCGCTGGGTCGCAGAGTGTTCGCGTTCACTAAGGGCTTGCGCTTGGAGTTGCGCGTGAAGGCGCTCTCTTTGGTCTGCAGATTGTTCGCGCTCACTCAGTTGTTGAGCCTGCAGGCGTTCTCTTTCCATGGTAGAGTGTTCGTGCTCACTTATCTGTTGTGCCCGGAGGCGCTCTTGTTCCATGGAAGAATGTTCGCGCTCGCTAAGCGTCTGTGCTTGGAGTCGATCGCGTTCAGTGGAGGCTGCCAGGGTGGCGATGAATGCCTGCGCCAGCATCTTGTCCGCCTCGCTGGGGAAAGACACTGATGGAGGTGATCGGCTTCTGACAGTGCTCGTTGGAGATCCGTTCTCCTGGCGCGCTCCGAGGAGGTCTATCTCCTGGGTGCGCTTCTCTTCTGGTAGTGGGTCGGGTTCCGTCCCTGGAGCGCCTTCTTTATCCTGGAGCTCTCCGGGGACTGTCCCGTTGACGTTGTCGGGGGGTATAGTCATGTCATGTCCCTCCTGGTCCCCCCCGTGAGCTTGGTCAGTTACGTTAGAACCCACTAGGGTCTCTACTGGCAAGGTCGCCTGGTCGTTAGGGTTTGACATGCTTTTACTATCCGCTTTTCCCGCATTTAACGTCTGTATAAAGCTAGGTAGTAGACTGGCAGCGTAGTCCTCTAAGTAAGGAGGTGGCTGCCGTCTGCGCTGCGGGCGTTCTAGCTTAGGAGAGCCGTTTGTGGAGTGTTCACCGCTGGCCATGGTTAATATCAATATTATATTTAGATATTACACTGATATTCCTCCGGCTCGAAGGACCAATTGTAACTGAGGGGTACAATTCCCTGACTGTATTGAGAGTATGGTATCATTAAACCACTACTTAGTTATGTACTTTAATTACTGGCCATACAGTACACGGTATATATGATGAACACCCACACAATAACACGGCTTAACAAAGAAAGTCCTGTTTAGAATATTTATTAGAAGAGCATCAATAGTAGATTACAGTATTGAGAATTAGGGTCGCGCTTGTATGGCGAAGAATGTGCATAAATAGGTCAAGAGCGTAAGTCCATGAGCATATTACGATGGGGATAATTAATACCACCTGTAGCATAAGAATTATATAAGGCACACTCGTAGGTCAGCTGGAGATACTAAGGGGGTTCCCTCCGGTTGTAAGCCAGCAGGGGAGAGGAATTGTCGGGAGCAAAAGTCTGGATCAACGAGGAATAAAGAGACTCCAGGTACAGGAGACGGTGCAATAATCCCTTGGTCCTTAGACAAAGCAACAGCTATACTCCGGTATGCATTGCAGCATGGATGAAAGCTAGCCAGCCTCTGGGTCCTAGAGGCGGGCTCGACGGGGCTCCTCACAGGGTAGATCCCACACGGTAGTGGGGTAGACGGTTCTCTGCTCCAGCAGTACCAAAGTAATATAATCCAGCCGAAAAGGGCTCTGCATTCGTCGGTGTAGGTTATCCAGTGTACATATCCACACGGTTCTCGTCTAGGACTCCTTGGATGGCGGCACAAGGTTAGGCCGCCCAGCCTGGATAAGCACACTAGCTCGGTACGATGAACCGGTGGTAATGCTGGTCACTGTAGAACGGTAGCCGCACGATACACTATACATAATAGACTATTACTTTATAATAGAATAAGTCGAACTCGACGATACAGCGTTAAACTCTGACACTTTAGCTATCAATTCGCACGCGGTCTCAAGGCTCTATTTAGGGGCAAAACGGGCCCACTTCATTTACATTTACATTTAGTCATTTAGCTGACGCTTTTATCCAAAGCGACTTACAAGTTCTGTGCGACAAGACAGCAAGAAGGGTATAACTCTATCAGCTGAGTAACAATGTTCATCAAAGTGTTGCGTGTTACAGTGTAGGTTAGTTTATTAGGACAAGTGCATGACAGTAAGGTTAGTCGGGGTTAGATTTTTTTATTTTTTTTTATTATTTCAGATAATGGTTGAAGAAGTGCGTCTTTAGTCGACGGCGAAAGATTGGACGGGATTCGGCTGTCCTAACTGGGATGGGTAGTTCATTCCACCATTGTGGGGCAAGGACTGAGAATACGCGGCTTCTCTTTGATGACCCTCCGGGAGCTTGGATAGGAGTAGATCTGAGGCGGCCAGAAGATGCAGAGCGTAGGGGTCTTGAGGGTGTGTAGTTAGAGACCATTGACCGGAGGTAGGCGGGAGCGGTTCCCTTTGCCGCACGGTATGCTAGGTCGAGGGCCTTGAAGCGGATACGTGCAGCAATGGGGAGCCAGTGCAGGTCCCTAAGAAGTGGGGTGACATGGGCCGACTTCGGTAGGTTTGAGATCAGGCGGGCCGCTGCGTTTTGAATGAGTTGAAGAGGCTTGGTGGCAGTGGCCGGGAGGCCAGCTAGCAGTGCGTTGCAGTAGTCGAGGCGGGAGATGACTGTTGATTGGACGAGGAGTTGTATCGTGGTGAAGGCTCGTGGTGAAGGCTCCAACTTTTAGTTACTAAGTCTAAGGATAAGTGCTTCTGTTTGATTGATTGATTGATTGAAAAGTTTATTAACAGATTGCAGAATGGGTACAGTACAGTACATCTCAATACATACAATTGTTAAGGGGATGCAGACCAGAGAAAGACTTTCGTCTTGTTTACATCAGGGTCCCCCATTTTCAATTCATCATAACATATATGACATACATGACATACAGATAGACAGTACTGCTACATCTATACATTTATGACATATCAGATTTGCAAATACAGTACTGTTTGTGATACAAAAGTGTCCAGAAAAGGAGTGTATATACATTTGGCGTAGAAACTGTACATTGGAGGAGGTTGGTGGGGTGGGGTTGGGTGGGTTGGGTGAGGGCTGTACATTGGAGGTGGGGGGGGGGGGTTGGGTAGGGGACACACACACATTTTACACTGTACATTGGAATATTGACAAAGCCTTACTTGGTCATTTACTGTACAACTAGGTTAGGACATTTGTAGGGGCCAGTTTCGAATTGCAGTCTCACGTAGGTGTTTTTTGAGAGTGTTTTTGAAGGTGGGTAGTGATTCACATTCCTTTACAGCTTTAGGCAGGGCGTTCCACATTGATGTGGCATAATTGCGAAACGTGTTTAGTCCCTTGTTTGAGCCGAATCTGGGTTTTACATGATTTGTGGAGCTCCCTCTGGTGTTGTGATCGTGGTATTCACTGACCTTTGGGAAGTATTTTGACATGTACATGGGTACCTTGGTCGCGTAGTGTATCTTGTAGACCAGGCCCATTGCAAGTTGCTGTACTCTGTCGTCTACTCTAAGCCATCCTAGGTTGTCAAAGTGGGCAGGGGTGAGGTGGGTTTTAGGAGTCAGGTCAAGTAGTAGTCTGACTAGCTTGTTTTGAGATGTTTGTAATTTGTTTTTTAGTGCCTTTGAGGTGCTTTGGTACCATGAGGTGCAAGCATAGTCGTAGTACCCTTGAATGAGTGCTCCTGCTAGAGTCTTCAGGGTATTCTTGTTTACCAGAGAGGAGATCCGGTACAAGAATCGCGTTCGTTGGTTGACTTTTTTTATTACATTGGATGCCATTTTGTCACAGGAAAGATTAGCCTCTAGGATGGAACCCAGGTAGGTAATTTCATCTTTCCTTGTGATAATATTGTCACCCACTGTAACCGAGAAGCCGTCGGTCTTGCTGAGTTTGTTATTTGAACCGAAGAGAATGGACTCTGTTTTGCCCATGTGTAATGATAGTTTGTTGTCGGCGAGCCATATGCAGATTTTGCCTAGTTCCGAGCTGAGGGCTTTTTCAACCTGTAACTTGTTCTTGTCAGAGACCAGCAGGGCTGAGTCGTCCGCAAACAGGAACAAGTTGCAGTCACAAGCTGACGACATGTCATTTGCATAAATTAGGAATAGTAGCGGTCCTAGTATGCTTCCTTGTGGAACACCACAGCTCACTGTGAGGGGGGGGGATAGGGTACCGTTTACTTCCACCATCTGTTCCCTCCCCTCCAGGTAGGATTGTATCCAGCTCACTGATAAACTATCAAAACCAATTGCTTTTAGCTTGTCAATCAGAATGGTGTGATTGACAGTGTCGAAGGCCTTTTGTAGGTCCAGCATGACCATGCCGCAGTATTTGCCCGCGTCCACCTCTTGTTTGATGTGGTCGTTCAAGTAGAGAAGGCATGTGTCAGTGGAGTGGGATGTTCTGAAGCCAGATTGGAATTCGTAGATTAGATTTTTTTCCGCGAGGTACTTTTCGATCTGTTCGTATACTATTTTTTCCATGACTTTCGAGATGGATGTAAGGATAGAAACAGGGCGGTAGTTACCCGGGTCTAATTTGCTGCCCTTTTTGTGCAGGGGTGTTACTCTCGCAATTTTGAAGTCCTTGGGGACGTGTCCCTGTTTTATGGAGAGGTTTATTATGTGTGTGATGACTGGGGTGATGGCTGCTGCTGAGTCTCTGAGGAATTTGGAGGGGATGTTGTCATGGCCAGTGGCCTTGTTTGGTTGGAGGGCGCTCAGTTTTTTGAGTACCTCATCTGTAGTTACTATTTCCAGTTTGAAGTCGTCTTTGTGGACGCCTAGGTTCATGTATCCACCTGCGACGTATTTATACGTAAGGTGAATAATCTAGTGCCAACCTTATTTCTGTCTCGTATTACTGCGCAAACCTGGGCATGTTGAGACATGTCTTAGCGGTGACTTTGAACTAGACATTGGGGGTATGGCCGTTGGCGCCTAGGGGGTCGCTGTCCAATAGGAGAACGAATATTATGGTCTGGCCTGTACCTAGGTAAAGGGATATTCCGTGTATATGTACAAAGAATATACAAGGGATATCAGACGATATACAAATATTATACAATATATCTCAAGTAATAAATATATATATTCGGTTTAATCTGACCCTTTGTAACACCAAGGGTTATGAGCAATCAGGTTATACAATTCAGTGACATTAGTTACTAAGAGAAGGCATCACTGTTATTAATGATCATAGTATAATATCCCCCAACTGTATGTGTGGAAATTCAGACTATGGTTCAAATCAAATCAGCTGCTCTGGCAGAACCATTCAGTGAAGATCTTAAGACTTATGAACTCGCACCCAAGCTGAAATGCTTAAATGAGGGCTCGTCCGGGATTTGAACCCGGGACCTCTCGCACCCTAAGCGAGAATCATACCCCTAGACCAACGAGCCACTGCTGAGTAGCTTGGCTTTACTTTTCGAGAGTAAAGACCTGGGTCCTGTTGGTGGATCATCCTGTATTTCTGTGATTGAGTGCACCCCATTGCTGTAGTTTGTTTGGTCAAGTGCGGCCGGTAGGAGCCTTCTTCTAGTGAAGTTCCACAGCCACTGCTGTATTCTCCTCTAAACAGAAACTGCTGGAGCTTCCATCGCACAAACGAATCTTGGATGCAGTGACACGCTGAAATAGCACAGTGGACATGTTCAAACGCTATCTCGAGCAGCAAGCAGCCATAGCAGTAGCTTCCGTGAGTACAGCTGTTTGATTGTTGATGCCTTTGTGCAACTGCAAATGTGACCCGGGAACGATATGTTCCAGCATGAATTATGTAATTGCAAGCACGTGACTAAAAGGACAACTTGATCCTTATCAAGGGCCTGGATAGCTCAGTCGGTAGAGCATCAGACTTTTAATCTGAGGGTCCAGGGTTCAAGTCCCTGTTCAGGCTTTTGTTCACACTTTGTTTGGAAATTCTCCATTGAGTAAAATACCGATGTCAACTTGGAAATTCCTCATTCGTTTAAAAAAACGATGTTACATCCTTCAGCTGTTTTGCAAGCGTAAAGCTTCACATTTCCCACCTCACTGGCAAGGAATTGCACAATAGCAGCTCGCAAAGTTGTAAAAACAAGTAAGAAGCCTGGGCCACTACTAGCTGATCTGGAGTCAGAAAAGCTACTTGCACTCCAAGGGTTATGAGCAATCAGGTTATACAATTCAGTGACATTAGTTACTAAGAGAAGGCATCACTGTTATTAATGATCATAGTATAATATCCCCCAACTGTATGTGTGGAAATTCAGACTATGGTTCAAATCAAATCAGCTGCTCTGGCAGAACCATTCAGTGAAGATCTTAAGACTTATGAACTCGCACCCAAGCTGAAATGCTTAAATGAGGGCTCGTCCGGGATTTGAACCCGGGACCTCTCGCACCCTAAGCGAGAATCATACCCCTAGACCAACGAGCCACTGCTGAGTAGCTTGGCTTTACTTTTCGAGAGTAAAGACCTGGGTCCTGTTGGTGGATCATCCTGTATTTCTGTGATTGAGTGCACCAGTTGCTGTAGTTTGTTTGGTCAAGTGCGGCGGGTAGGAGCCTTCTTCTAGTGAAGTTCCACAGCCACTGCTGTATTCTCCTCTAAACAGAAACTGCTGGAGCTTCCATCGCACAAACGAATCTTGGATGCAGTGACACGCTGAAATAGCACAGTGGACATGTTCAAACGCTATCTCGAGCAGCAAGCAGCCATAGCAGTAGCTTCCGTGAGTACAGCTGTTTGATTGTTGATGCCTTTGTGCAACTGCAAATGTGACCCGGGAACGATATGTTCCAGCGTGAATTATGTAATTGCAAGCACGTGACTAAAAGGACAACTTGATCCTTATCAAGGGCCTGGATAGCTCAGTCGGTAGAGCATCAGACTTTTAATCTGAGGGTCCAGGGTTCAAGTCCCTGTTCAGGCATTATTTCACACTTTGCTTGGAAATTCTCCATTGAGTAAAATACCGGCGATGTCAACTTGGAAATTCCTCATTCGTTTAAAAAAACGATGTTACATCCTTCAGCTGTTTTGCAAGCGTAAAGCTTCACATTTCCCACCTCACTGGCAAGGAATTGCACAATAGCAGCTCGCAAAGTTGTAAAAACAAGTAAGAAGCCTGGGCCACTACTAGCTGATCTGGAGTCAGAAAAGCTACTTGCACTCCAAGGGTTATGAGTAATCAGGTTATACAATTCAGTGACATTAGTTACTAAGAGAAGGCATCACTGTTATTAATGATCATAGTATAATATGCCCCAACTGTATGTGTGGAAATTCAGCCTATGGTTCAAATCAAATCAGCTGCTCTGGCAGAACCATTCAGTGAAGATCTTAAGACTTATGAACTCGCACCCAAGCTGAAATGCTTAAATGAGGGTTCGTCCGGGATTTGAAACCGGGACCTCTCGCACCCTAAGCGAGAATCATACCCCTAGACCAACGAGCCACTGCTGAGTAGCTTGGCTTTACTTTTCGAGAGTAAAGACCTGGGTCCTGTTGGTGGATCATCCTGTATTTCTGTGATTGAGTGCACCCCGTTGCTGTAGTTTGTTTGGTCAAGTGCGGCGGGTAGGAGCCTTCTTCTAGTGAATTTCCACAGCCACTGCTGTATTTTCCTCTAAACAGAAACTGCTGGAGCTTCCATCGCACAAACTGATCTTGGATGCAGTGACACGCTGAAATAGCACAGTGGACATGTTCAAACGCTATCTCGAGCAGCAAGCAGCCATAGCAGTAGCTTCCGTGAGTACAGCTGTTTGATTGTTGATGCCTTTGTGCAACTGCAAATGTGACCCGGGAACGATATGTTCCAGCGTGAATTATGTAATTGCAAGCACGTGACTAAAAGGACAACTTGATCCTTATCAAGGGCCTGGATAGCTCAGTCGGTAGAGCATCAGACTTTTAATCTGAGGGTCCAGGGTTCAAGTCCCTGTTCAGGCTTGTCTTCACACTTTGCTTGGAAATTCTCCATTGAGTAAAATACCGATGTCAACTTGGAAATTCCTCATTCGGGTAAAAAAACTATGTTACATCCTTCAGCTGTTTTGCAAACGTAAAGCTTCACATTTCCCACCTCACTGGCAAGGAATTGCACAATAGCAGCTCGCAAAGTTGTAAAAACAAGTAAGAAGCCTGGGCCACTACTAGCTGATCTGGAGTCATAAAAGCTACTTGCACTCCAAGGGTTATGAGCAATCAGGTTATATAATTCAGTGACATTAGTTACTAAGAGAAGGCATCACTGTTATTAATGATCATAGTATAATATCCCCCAACTGTATGTGTGGAAATTCAGACTATGGTTCAAATCAAATCAGCTGCTCTGGCAGAACCATTCAGTGAAGATCTTAAGACTTATGAACTCACACCCAAGCTGAAATGCTTAGATTAGGGCTCGTCCGGGATTTGAACTCCGGGACCTCTCGCACCCTAAGCGAGAATCATACCCCTAGACCAACGAGCCACTGCTGAGAAGCTTGGCTTTACTTTTCGAGAGTAAAGACCTGGGTCCTGTTGGTGGACCATCCTGTATTTCTGTGATTGAGTGCACCCCGTTGCTGTAGTTTGCTTGGTCAAGTGCGGCAGGTAGGAGCCTTCTTCTACTGAAGTTCCACAGCCACTGCTGTATTTTCCTCTAAACAGAAACTGCTGGAGCTTCCATCGCACAAACTGATCTTGGATGCAGTCACACGCTAACATAGCACAGTGGACATGTTCAAACGCTATCTCGAGCAGCAAGCAGCCATAGCAGTAGCTTCCGTGAGTACAGCTGTTTGATTGCTGATGCCTTTGTGCAACTGCAAATGTGACCCGGGAACGATGTGTTCCAGCGTGAATTATGTACTTGCAAGCACATGGCTAAAAGGATAACTAGATCCTTATCAAGGGCCTGGATAGCTCAGTCGGTAGAGCATCAGACTTTTAATCTGAGGGTCCAGGTTTCAAGTCCCTGTTCAGGCGTGTCTTTACACTTTGCTTGGAGATCCCCTATTAAGTACAATACCGATGACAACTTGGAAATCCCCCCTTCAGCTATAAAAACTATGTTACATCCTTCAGATGTTTTGCAAGCGGTAAAGCTTCACATTTCCCACCTCACTTGCAAGGAATTGCACAACAGCAGCTGGCAAAATTGTAAAAACAAGTAAGAAGCGTGGGACACTACTAGCTGATCTGGAGTCAGAAAAAACACTTGCACCCCAAGGGTTATGAGCAATGAGGTCATAAAATACAGACTCATTAATTACAAGGAGAACAGATCACTGTTAATGATCACAGTATAATCTTCCCGTCTGTATGTGTGGACATTCAGACTATGGTGAATCAAATCAGCTCCTCTGGCAGAACCTTTCAGTGAAGATCTTATGACTTATGAACTCACACCCAAGCTGAAATGCTTAAATGTGGGCTCGTCCGGGATTTGAACCCGGTACCTGTCGCACCCGAAGCTAGAATCATACCCCTAGACCAACGAGCCTCTGCTGACCAGTTTGGCTTTGCTTTTCGACAGTAAATGTCTGGGTCCTGTTGGTGGATCGTCCTGTATTTCTGTGATAAGTCATTTCCTGCTACACAACAAGCTCAATGTTGTAATTTTTTACTCAACGTTATAAGATGCAAAGTGGCGACAGCAGATGCTGGTGTCAACATAGCTGAAATGTGCAAAACATTTGCTTTGGATTGGGATCTTGAAAAGGCTAATCACGCCATTGCTGCTGTTACAGACAATTCACCTAACATAGTGTACCAGTGAGAGGCCGAGCTATCGCCACACATTTTTGCTTACATTTTAAACCTTGCTACACGAGCGAGTTTGAGTGCACACCGTTGCTGTAGTTTGCTTTGTCAAGTGCGGCAGGTAGGAGCCTTCTTCTACTGAAGTTCCACAGCCACTGCTGTATTCTCCTCTAAACAGAAACTGCTGGAGCTTCCATCGCACAAACTGATCTTGGATGAAGTCACACGCTAACATAGCACAGTGGACATGTTCAAACGCTATCTCGAGCAGTAAGCAGCCATAGCAGTAGCTTCCGTGAGTACAGCTGTTTGATTGCTGATGCCTTTGTGCAACTGCAAATGTGACCCGGGAACGATGTGGTCCAGCGTGAATTATGTACTTGCAAGCACATGACTAAAAGGACAACTTGATCCTTATCAAGGGCCTGGATAGCTCAGTCGGTAGAGCATCAGACTTTTAATCTGAGGGTCCAGGGTTCAAGTCCTTGTTCAGGTGTGTATTTACACTTTGCTTCGAGATCCCCTATTGAGTACAATACCGATGTCAACTTGGAAATTCCTCATTCGTTTAAAAAAACGATGTTACATCCTTCAGCTGTTTTGCAAGCGTAAAGCTTCACATTTCCCACCTCACTGGCAAGGAATTGCACAATAGCAGCTCGCAAAGTTGTAAAAACAAGTAAGAAGCCTGGGCCACTACTAGCTGATCTGGAGTCAGAAAAGCTACTTGCACTCCAAGGGTTATGAGCAATCAGGTTATACAATTCAGTGACATTAGTTACTAAGAGAAGACATCACTGTTATTAATGATCATAGTATAATATCCCCCAACTGTAAGTGTGGAAATTCAGACTATGGTTCAAATCAAATCAGCTGCTCTGGCAGAACCATTCAGTGAAGATCTTAAGACTTATGAACTCGCACCCAAGCTGAAATGCTAAAATGAGGGCTCGTCCGGGATTTGAACCCGGGACCTCTCGCACCCTAAGCGAGAATCATACCCCTAGACCAACGAGCCACTGCTGAGTAGCTTGGCTTAACTTTTCGAGAGTAAAGACCTGGGTCCTGTTGGTGGATCATCCTGTATTTCTGTGATTGAGTGCACCCCGTTGCTGTAGTTTGTTTGGTCAAGTGCGGCCGGTAGGAGCCTTCTTCTAGTGAAGTTCCACAGCCACTGCTGTATTCTCCTCTAAACAGAAACTGCTGGAGCTTCCATCGCACAAACGAATCTTGGATGCAGTGACACGCTGAAATAGCACAGTGGACATGTTCAAACGCTAGCTCGAGCAGCAAGCAGCCATAGCAGTAGCTTCCGTGAGTACAGCTGTTTGATTGTTGATGCCTTTGTGCAACTGCAAATGTGACCCGGGAACGATATGTTCCAGCATGAATTATGTAATTGCAAGCACGTGACTAAAAGGACAACTTTATCCTTATCAAGGGCCTGTATAGCTCAGTCGGTAGAGCATCAGACTTTTAATCTGAGGGTCCAGGGTTCAAGTCCCTGTTCAGGCAAATTTTCACACTTTGCTTGGAAATTCTCCATTGAGTAAAATACCGATGTCAACTTGGAAATTCCTCATTCGGGTAAAAAAACTATGTTAAATCCTTCAGCTGTTTTGCAAACGTAAAGCTTCACATTTCCCACCTCACTTGCAAGGAATTGCACAACAGCAGCTGGCAAAATTGTAAAAACAAGTAAGAAGCGTGGGACACTACTAGCTGATCTGGAGTCAGAAAAAACACTTGCACCCCAAGGGTTATGAGCAATGCGGTCATAAAATACAGACTCATTAGTTACAAGGAGAACAGATCACTGTTAATGATCACAGTATAATCTTCCCGTCTGTATGTGTGGACATTCAGACTATGGTGAATCAAATCAGCTCCTCTGGCAGAACCTTTCAGTGAAGATGTTATGACTTATGAACTCACACCCAAGCTGAAATGCTTAAATGTGGGCTCGTCCGGGATTTGAACCCGGTACCTGTCGCACCAGAAGCTAGAATCATACCCCTAGACCAACGAGCCTCTGCTGACCAGTTTGGCTTTGCTTTTCGACAGTAAATGTCTGGGTCCTGTTGGTGGATCGTCCTGTATTTCTGTGATAAGTCATTTCCTGCTACACAACAAGCTCAATGTTGTAATTTTTTACTCAACGTTATAAGATGCAAAGTGGCGACAGCAGATGCTGGTGTCAACATAGCTGAAATGTGCAAAACCTTTGCTTTGGATTGGGATCTTGAAAAGGCTAATCACGCCATTGCTGCTGTTACAGACAATTCACCTAACATAGTGTACCAGTGAGAGGCCGAGCTATCGCCACACATTTTTGCTTACACTTTAAACCTTGCTACACGAGCGAGTTTGAGTGCACACCGTTGCTGTAGTTTGCTTTGTCAAGTGCGGCAGGTAGGAGCCTTCTTCTACTGAAGTTCCACAGTCACTGCTGTATTCTCCTCTAAACAGAAACTGCTGGAGCTTCCATCGCACAAACTGATCTTGGATGCAGTCACACGCTAACATAGCACAGTGGACATGTTCAAACGCTATCTCGAGCAGCAAGCAGCCATAGCAGTAGCTTCCGTTAGTACAGCTGTTTGATTGCTGATGCCTTTGTGCAACTGCAAATGTGACCCGGGAACGATGTGGTCCAGCGTGAATTATGTACTTGCAAGCACATGACTAAAAGGACAACTTGCTCCTTATCAAGGGCCTGGATAGCTCAGTCGGTAGAGCATCAGACTTTTAATCTGAGGGTCCAGGGTTCAAGTCCCTGTTCAGGCGTGTATTTACACTTTGCTTCGAGATCCCCTATTGAGTACAATACCGATGTCAACTTGGAAATTCCTCATTCGTTTAAAAAAACGATGTTACATCCTTCAGCTGTTTTGCAAGCTTAAAGCTTCACATTTCCCACCTTACTGGCTAGGAATTGCACAATAGCAGCTCGCAAAGTTGTAAAAACAAGTAAGAAGCCTGGGCCACTACTAGCTGATCTGGAGTCAGAAAAGCTACTTGCACTCCAAGGGTTATGAGCAATCAGGTTATACAATTCAGTGACATTAGTTACTAAGAGAAGGCATCACTGTTATTAATGATCATAGTATAATATCCCCCAACTGTATGTGTGGAAATTCAGACTATGGTTCAAATCAAATCAACTGCTCTGGCAGAACCATTCAGTGAAGATCTTAAGACTTATGAACTCGCACCCAAGCTGAAATGCTTAAATGAGGGCTCGTCCGGGATTTGAACCCGGGACCTCTCGCACCCTAAGCGAGAAAGATACCCCTAGACCAACGAGCCACTGCTGAGTAGGTTGGCTTTACTTTTCGAGAGTAAAGACCTGGGTCCTGTTGGTGGATCATCCTGTATTTCTGTGATTGAGTGCACCCCGTTGCTGTAGTTTGTTTGGTCAAGTGAGGCGGGTAGGAGCCTTCTTCTAGTGAAGTTCCACAGCCACTGCTGTATTCTCCTCTAAACAGAAACTGCTGGAGCTTCCATCGCACAAACGAATCTTGGATGCAGTGACACGCTGAAATAGCACAGTGGACATGTTCAAACGCTATCTCGAGCAGCAAGCAGCCATAGCAGTAGCTTCCGTGAGTACAGCTGTTTGATTGTTGATGCCTTTGTGCAACTGCAAATGTGACCCGGGAACGATATGTTCCAGCGTGAATTATGTAATTGCAAGCACGTGACTAAAAGGACAACTTGATCCGTATCAAGGGCCTGGATAGCTCAGTCGGTAGAGCATCATACTTTTAATCTGAGGGTCCAGGGTTCAAGTCCCTGTTCAGGCTTGTCTTCACACTTTGCTTGGAAATTCTCCATTGAGTAAAATACCGATGTCAACTTGGAAATTCCTCATTCGTTTAAAAAAACGATGTTACATCCTTCAGCTGTTTTGCAAGCGTAAAGCTTCACATTTCCCACCTCACTGGCAAGGAATTGCACAATAGCAGCTCGCAAAGTTGTAAAAACAAGTAAGAAGCCTGGGCCACTAGTAGCTGATCTGGAGTCAGAAAAAACATTTGCACCCCAAGGGTTATGAGCAATGAGGTCATAAAATACAGACTCATTAGTTACAAGGAGAACAGATCACTGTTAATGATCACAGTATAATCTTCCCGTCTGTATGTGTGGACATTCAGACTATGGTGAATCAAATCAGCTCCTCTGGCAGAACCTTTCAGTGAAGATCTTATGACTTATGAACTCACACCCAAGCTGAAATGCTTAAATGTCGGCTCGTCCGGGATTTGAACCCAGTACCTGTCGCACCCGAAGCTAGAATCATACCCCTAGACCAACAAGCCTCTGCTGACCAGTTTGGCTTTGCTTTTCGACAGTAAATGTCTGGGTCCTGTTGGTGGATCGTCCTGTATTTCTGTGATAAGTCATTTCCTGCTGCACAACAAGCTCAATGTTGTAATTTTTTACTCAACGTTATAAGATGCAAAGTGGTGACAGCAGATGCTGGTGTCAACATAGCTGAAATGTGCAAAACCTTTGCTTTGGATTGGGATCTTGAAAAGGCTAATCACGCCATTGCTGCTGTTACAGACAATTCACCTAACATAGTGTACCAGTGAGAGGCCGAGCTATCGCCACACATTTTTGCTTACACTTTAAACCTTGCTACACGAGCGAGTTTGAGTGCACACCGTTGCTGTAGTTTGCTTTGTCAAGTGCGGCAGGTAGGAGCCTTCTTCTACTGAAGTTCCACAGCCACTGCTGTATTCTCCTCTAAACAGAAACTGCTGGAGCTTCCATTGCACAAACTGATCTTGGATGCAGTCACACGCTAACATAGCACAGTGGACATGTTCAAACGCTATCTCGAGCAGCAAGCAGCCATAGCAGTAGCTTCCGTGAGTACAGCTGTTTGATTGCTGATGCCTTTGTGCAACTGCAAATGTGACCCGGGAACGATGTGGTCCAGCGTGAATTATGTACTTGCAAGCACATGACTAAAAGGACAACTTGATCCTTATCAAGGGCCTGGATAGCTCAGTCGGTAGAGCATCAGACTTTTAATCTGAGGGTCCAGGGTTCAAGTCCCTGTTCAGGCGTGTATTTACACTTTGCTTCGAGATCCCCTATTGAGTACAATACCGATGTCAACTTGGAAATTCCTCATTCGTTTAAAAAAACGATGTTACATCCTTTAGCTGTTTTGCAAGCGTAAAGCTTCACATTTCCCACCTCACTGGCAAGGAATTGCACAATAGCAGCTCGCAAAGTTGTAAAAACAAGTAAGAAGCCTGGGCCACTACTAGCTGATCTGGAGTCAGAAAAGATACTTGCACTCCAAGGGTTATGAGCAATCAGGTTATACAATTCAGTGACATTAGTTACTAAGAGAAGGCATCACTGTTATTAATGATCATAGTATAATATCCCCCAACTGTATGTGTGGAAATTCAGACTATGGTTCAAATCAAATCAGCTGCTCTGGCAGAACCATTCAGTGAAGATCTTAAGACTTATGAACTCGCACCCAAGCTGAAATGAGGGCTCGTCCGGGATTTGAACCCGGGACCTCTCGCACCCTAAGCGAGAATCATAACCCTAGACCAACGAGCCACTGCTGAGTAACTTGGCTTTACTTTTCGAGAGTAAAGACCTGGGTCCTGTTGGTGGATCATCCTGTATTTCTGTGATTGAGTGCACCCCATTGCTGTAGTTTGTTTGGTCAAGTGCGGCGGGTAGGAGCCTTCTTCTAGTGAAGTTCCACAGCCACTGCTGTATTCTCCTCTAAACAGAAACTGCTGGAGCTTCCATCGCACAAACGAATCTTGGATGCAGTGACACGCTGAAATAGCACAGTGGACATGTTCAAACGCTATCTCGAGCAGCAAGCAGTCATAGCAGTAGCTTCCGTGAGTACAGCTGTTTGATTGTTGATGCCTTTGTGCAACTGCAAATGTGACCCGGGAACGATATGTTCCAGCGTGAATTATGTAATTGCAAGCACGTGACTAAAATGACAACTTGATCCTTATCAAGGGCCTGGATAGCTTAGTCGGTAGAGCATCAGACTTTAAATCTGAGGGTCCAGGGTTCAAGTCCCTGTTCAGGCTTGTCTTCACACTTTGCTTGGAAATTCTCCATTGAGTAAAATACCGATGTCAACTTGGAAATTCCTCATTCGTTTAAAAAAACGATGTTACATCCTTCAGCTGTTTTGCAAGCGTAAAGCTTCACATTTCCCACCTCACTGGCAAGGAATTGCACAATAGCAGCTCGCAAAGTTGTAAAAACAAGTAAGAAGCCTGGGCCACTACTAGCTGATCTGGAGTCAGAAAAGCTACTTGCACTCCAAGGGTTATGAGCAATCAGGTTATACAATTCAGTGACATTAGTTACTAAGAGAAGGCATCACTGTTATTAATGATCATAGTATAATATCCCCCAACTGTATGTGTGGAAATTCAGACTATGGTTCAAATCAAATCAGCTGCTCTGGCAGAACCATTCAGTGAAGATCTTAAGACTTATGAACTCGCACCCAAGCTGAAATGCTTAAATGAGGGCTCGTCCGGGATTTGAACCCGGGACCTCTCGCACCCTAAGCGAGAATCATACCCCTAGACCAACGAGCCACTGCTGAGTAGCTTGGCTTTACTTTTCGAGAGTAAAGACCTGGGTCCTGTTGGTGGATCATCCTGTATTTCTGTGATTGAGTGCACCCCGTTGCTGTAGTTTGTTTGGTCAAGTGCGGCGGGTAGGAGCCTTCTTCTAGTGAAGTTCCACAGCCACTGCTGTATTCTCCTCTAAACAGAAACTGCTGGAGCTTCCATCGCACAAACGAATCTTGGATGCAGTGACACGCTGAAATAGCACAGTGGACATGTTCAAACGCTATCTCGAGCAGCAAGCAGCCATAGCAGTAGCTTCCGTGAGTACAGCTGTTTGATTGTTGATGCCTTTGTGCAACTGCAAATGTGACCCGGGAACGATATGTTCCAGCGTGAATTATGTAATTGCAAGCACGTGACTAAAAGGACAACTTGATCCTTATCAAGGGCCTGGATAGCTCAGTCGGTAGAGCATCAGACTTTTAATCTGAGGGTCCAGGGTTCAAGTCCCTGTTCAGGCTTGTCTTCACACTTTGCTTGGAAATTCTCCATTGAGTAAAATACCGATGTCAACTTGGAAATTCCTCATTCGGGTAAAAAAACTATGTTACATCCTTCAGCTGTTTTGCAAACGTAAAGCTTCACATTTCCCACCTCACTGGCAAGGAATTGCACAATAGCAGCTCGCAAAGTTGTAAAAACAAGTAAGAAGCCTGGGCCACTACTAGCTGATCTGGAGTCAGAAAAGCTACTTGCACTCCAAGGGTTATGAGCAATCAGGTTATACAATTCAGTGACATTAGTTACTAAGAGAAGGCATCACTGTTATTAATGATCATAGTATAATATCCCCCAACTGTATGTGTGGAAATTCAGACTATGGTTCAAATCAAATCAGCTGCTCTGGCAGAACCATTCAGTGAAGATATTAAGACTTATGAACTCGCACCCAAGCTGAAATGCTTAAATGAGGGCTCGTCCGGGATTTGAACCCGGGACCTCTCGCACCCTAAGCGAGAATCATACCCCTAGACCAACGAGCCACTGCTGAGTAGCTTGGCTTTACTTTTCGAGAGTAAAGACCTGGGTCCTGTTTTCTTGTTGGTGGATCATCCTGTATTTCTGTGATTGAGTGCACCCCGTTGCTGTAGTTTGTTTGGTCAAGTGCGGCGGGTAGGAGCCTTCTTTTAGTGAAGTTCCACAGCCACTGCTGTATTCTCCTCTAAACAGAAACTGCTGGAGCTTCCATCGCACAAACGAATCTTGGATGCAGTGACACGCTGAAATAGCACAGTGGACATGTTCAAACGCTATCTCGAGCAGCAAGCAGCCATAGCAGTAGCTTCTGTGAGTACAGCTGTTTGATTGTTGATGCCTTTGTGCAACTGCAAATGTGACCCGGGAACGATATGTTCCAGCGTGAATTATGTAATTGCAAGCACGTGACTAAAAGGACAACTTGATCCTTATCAAGGGCCTGGATAGCTCAGTCGGTAGAGCATCAGACTTTTAATCTGAGGGTCCAGGGTTCAAGTCCCTGTTCAGGCTTGTCTTCACACTTTGCTTGGAAATTCTCCATTGAGTAAAATACCGATGTCAACTTGGAAATTCCTCATTCGGGTAAAAAAAACTATGTTACATCCTTCAGCTATTTTGCAAACGTAAAGCTTCACATTTCCCACCTCACTGGCAAGAAATTGCACAATAGCAGCTCGCAAAGTTGTAAAAACAAGTAAGAAGCCTGGGCCACTACTAGCTGATCTGGAGTCAGAAAAGCTACTTGCACTCCAAGGGTTATGAGCAATCAGGTTATACAATTCAGTGACATTAGTTACTAAGAGAAGGCATCACTGTTATTAATGATCATAGTATAATATCCCCCAACTGTATGTGTGGAAATTCAGACTATGGTTCAAATCAAATCAGCTGCTCTGGCAGAACCATTCAGTGAAGATCTTAAGACTTATGAACTCGCACCCAAGCTGAAATGCTTAAATGAGGGCTCGTCCGGGATTTGAACCCGGGACCTCTCGCACCCTAAGCGAGAATCATACCCCTAGACCAACGAGCCACTGCTGAGTAGCTTGGCTTTACTTTTCGAGAGTAAAGACCTGGGTCCTGTTGGTGGATCATCCTGTATTTCTGTGATTGAGTGCACCCCGTTGCTGTAGTTTGTTTGGTCAAGTGCGGCGGGTAGGAGCCTTCTTCTAGTGAAGTTCCACAGCCACTGCTGTATTCTCCTCTAAACAGAAACTGCTGGAGCTTCCATCGCACAAACGAATCTTGGATGCAGTGACACGCTGAAATAGCACAGTGGACATGTTCAAACGCTATCACTAACACTTGCACCCCAAGGGTTATGAGCAATGAGGTCATAAAATACAGACTCATTAGTTACAAGGAGAACAGATCACTGTTAATGATCACAGTATAATTTTCCCGTCTGTGTGTGTGGACATTCAGACTATGGTGAATCAAATCAGCTCCTCTGGCAGAACCTTTCAGTGAAGATCTTATGACTTATGAACTCACACCCAAGCTGAAATGCTTATATGTGGGCTCGTCCGGGATTTGAACCCGGTACCTGTCGCACCCGAAGCTAGAATCATACCCCTAGACCAACAAGCCTCTGCTGACCAGTTTGGCTTTGCTTTTCGACAGTAAATGTATGGGTCATGTTGGTGGATCGTCCTGTATTTCTGTGATAAGTCATTTCCTGCTACACAACAAGCTCAATGTTGTAATTTTTTACTCAACGTTATAAGATGCAAAGTGGCGACAGCAGATGCTGGTGTCAACATAGCTGAAATGTGCAAAACCTTTGCTTTGGATTGGGATCTTGAAAAGGCTAATCACACCATTGCTGCTGTTACAGACAATTCACCTAACATAGTGTACCAGTGAGAGGCCGAGCTATCGCCACACATTTTTGCTTACACTTTAAACCTTGCTACACGAGCGAGTTTGAGTGCACACCGTTGCTGTAGTTTGCTTTGTCAAGTGCGGCAGGTAGGAGCCTTCTTCTACTGAAGTTCCACAGCCACTGCTGTATTCTCCTCTAAACAGAAACTGCTGGAGCTTCCATCGCACAAACTGATCTTGGATGCAGTCACATGCTAACATAGCACAGTGGACATGTTCAAACGCTATCTCGAGCAGCAAGCAGCCATAGCAGTAGCTTCCGTGAGTACAGCTGTTTGATTGCTGATGCCTTTGTGCAACTGCAAATGTGACCCGGGAACGATGTGGTCCAGCGTGAATTATGTACTTGCAAGCACATGACTAAAAGGACAACTTGCTCCTTATCAAGGGCCTGGATAGCTCAGTCGGTAGAGCATCAGACTTTTAATCTGAGGGTCCAGGGTTCAAGTCCCTGTTCAGGCGTGTATTTACACTTTGCTTCGAGATCCCCTATTGAGTACAATACCGATGTCAACTTGGAAATTCCTCATTCGTTTAAAAAAACGATGTTATATCCTTCAGCTGTTTTGCAAGCGTAAAGCTTCACATTTCCCACCTCACTGGCAAGGAATTGCACAATAGCAGCTCGCAAAGTTGTAAAAACAAGTAAGAAGCCTGGGCCACTACTAGCTGATCTGGAGTCAGAAAAGCTACTTGCACTCCAAGGGTTATGAGCAATCAGGTTATACAATTCAGTGACATTAGTTACTAAGAGAAGGCATCACTGTTATTAATGATCATAGTATAATATCCCCCAACTGTATGTGTGGAAATTCAGACTATGGTTCAAATCAAATCAGCTGCTCTGGCAGAACCATTCAGTGAAGATCTTAAGACTTATGAACTCGCACCCAAGCTGAAATGCTTAAATGAGGGCTCGTCCGGGATTTGAACCCGGGACCTCTCGCACCCTAAGCGAGAATCATACCCCTAGACCAACGAGCCACTGCTGAGTAGCTTGGCTTTACTTTTCGAGAGTAAAGATCTGGGTCCTGTTTTCTGTGATTGAGTGCACCCCGTTGCTGTAGTTTGTTTGGTCAAGTGCGGCGGGTAGGAGCCTTCTTCTAGTGAAGTTCCACAGCCACTGCTGTATTCTCCTCTAAACAGAAACTGCTGGAGCTTCCATCGCACAAACGAATCTTGGATGCAGTGACACGCTGAAATAGCACAGTGGACATGTTCAAACACTATCTCGAGCAGCAAGCAGCCATAGCAGTAGCTTCCGTGAGTACAGCTGTTTGATTGTTGATGCCTTTGTGCAACTGCAAATGTGACCCGGGAACGATATGTTCCAGCGTGAATTATGTAATTGCAAGCACGTGACTAAAAGGACAACTTGATCCTTATCAAGGGCCTGGATAGCTCAGTCGGTAGAGCATCATACTTTTAATATGAGGGTCCAGGGTTCAAGTCCCTGTTCAGGCTTGTCTTCACACTTTGCTTCGAGATCCCCTATTGAGTACAATACCGATGTCAACTTGGAAATTCCTCATTCGGGTAAAAAAACTATGTTACATCCTTCAGCTGTTTTGCAAACGTAAAGCTTCACATTTCCCACCTCACTGGCAAGGAATTGCACAATAGCAGCTCGCAAAGTTGTAAAAACAAGTAAGAAGCCTGGGCCACTACTAGCTGATCTGGAGTCAGAAAAGATACTTGCACTCCAAGGGTTATGAGCAATCAGGTTATACAATTCAGTGACATTAGTTACTAAGAGAAGGCATCACTGTTATTAATGATCATAGTATAATATCCCCCAACTGTATGTGTGGAAATTCAGACTATGGTTCAAATCAAATCAGCTGCTCTGGCAGAACCATTCAGTGAAGATCTTAAGACTTATGAACTCGCACCCAAGCTGAAATGAGGGCTCGTCCGGGATTTGAACCCGGGACCTCTCGCACCCTAAGCGAGAATCATACCCCTAGACCAACGAGCCACTGCTGAGTAGCTTGGCTTTACTTTTCGAGAGTAAAGACCTGGGTCCTGTTGGTGGATCATCCTGTATTTCTGTGATTGAGTGCACCCCATTGCTGTAGTTTGTTTGGTCAAGTGCGGCGGGTAGGAGCCTTCTTCTAGTGAAGTTCCACAGCCACTGCTGTATTCTCCTCTAAACAGAAACTGCTGGAGCTTCCATCGCACAAACGAATCTTGGATGCAGTGACACGCTGAAATAGCACAGTGGACATGTTCAAACGCTATCTCGAGCAGCAAGCAGCCATAGCAGTAGCTTCCGTGAGTACAGCTGTTTGATTGTTGATGCCTTTGTGCAACTGCAAATGTGACCCGGGAACGATATGTTCCAGCGTGAATTATGTAATTGCAAGCACGTGACTAAAATGACAACTTGATCCTTATCAAGGGCCTGGATAGCTTAGTCGGTAGAGCATCAGACTTTAAATCTGAGGGTCCAGGGTTCAAGTCCCTGTTCAGGCTTGTCTTCACACTTTGCTTGGAAATTCTCCATTGAGTAAAATACCGATGTCAACTTGGAAATTCCTCATTCGTTTAAAAAAACGATGTTACATCCTTCAGCTGTTTTGCAAGCGTAAAGCTTCACATTTCCCACCTCACTGGCAAGGAATTGCACAATAGCAGCTCGCAAAGTTGTAAAAACAAGTAAGAAGCCTGGGCCACTACTAGCTGATCTGGAGTCAGAAAAGCTACTTGCACTCCAAGGGTTATGAGCAATCAGGTTATACAATTCAGTGACATTAGTTACTAAGAGAAGGCATCACTGTTATTAATGATCATAGTATAATATCCCCCAACTGTATGTGTGGAAATTCAGACTATGGTTCAAATCAAATCAGCTGCTCTGGCAGAACCATTCAGTGAAGATCTTAAGACTTATGAACTCGCACCCAAGCTGAAATGCTTAAATGAGGGCTCCTCCGGGATTTGAACCCGGGACCTCTCGCACCCTAAGCGAGAATCATACCCCTAGACCAACGAGCCACTGCTGAGTAGCTTGGCTTTACTTTTCGAGAGTAAAGACCTGGGTCCTGTTGGTGGATCATCCTGTATTTCTGTGATTGAGTGCACCCCGTTGCTGTAGTTTGTTTGGTCAAGTGCGGCGGGTAGGAGCCTTCTTCTAGTGAAGTTCCACAGCCACTGCTGTATTCTCCTCTAAACAGAAACTGCTGGAGCTTCCATCGCACAAACGAATCTTGGATGCAGTGACACGCTGAAATAGCACAGTGGACATGTTCAAACGCTATCTCGAGCAGCAAGCAGCCATAGCAGTAGCTTCCGTGAGTACAGCTGTTTGATTGTTGATGCCTTTGTGCAACTGCAAATGTGACCCGGGAACGATATGTTCCAGCGTGAATTATGTAATTGCAAGCACGTGACTAAAAGGACAACATGATCCTTATCAAGGGCCTGGATAGCTCAGTCGGTAGAGCATCAGACTTTTAATCTGAGGGTCCAGGGTTCAAGTCCCTGTTCAGGCTTGTCTTCACACTTTGCTTGGAAATTCTCCATTGAGTAAAATACCGATGTCAACTTGGAAATTCCTCATTCGGGTAAAAAAACTATGTTACATCCTTCAGCTGTTTTGCAAACGTAAAGCTTCACATTTCCCACCTCACTGGCAAGGAATTGCACAATAGCAGCTCGCAAAGTTGTAAAAACAAGTAAGACGCCTGGGCCACTACTAGCTGATCTGGAGTCAGAAAAGCTACTTGCACTCCAAGGGTTATGAGCAATCAGGTTATACAATTCAGTGACATTAGTTACTAAGAGAAGGCATCACTGTTATTAATGATCATAGTATAATATCCCCCAACTGTATGTGTGGAAATTCAGACTATGGTTCAAATCAAATCAGCTGCTCTGGCAGAACCATTCAGTGAAGATATTAAGACTTATGAACTCGCACCCAAGCTGAAATGCTTAAATGAGGGCTCGTCCGGGATTTGAACCCGGGACCTCTCGCACCCTAAGCGAGAATCATACCCCTAGACCAACGAGCCACTGCTGAGTAGCTTGGCTTTACTTTTCGAGAGTAAAGACCTGGGTCCTGTTTTCTTGTTGGTGGATCATCCTGTATTTCTGTGATTGAGTGCACCCCGTTGCTGTAGTTTGTTTGGTCAAGTGCGGCGGGTAGGAGCCTTCTTTTAGTGAAGTTCCACAGCCACTGCTGTATTCTCCTCTAAACAGAAACTGCTGGAGCTTCCATCGCACAAACGAATCTTGGATGCAGTGACACGCTGAAATAGCACAGTGGACATGTTCAAACGCTATCTCGAGCAGCAAGCAGCCATAGCAGTAGCTTCTGTGAGTACAGCTGTTTGATTGTTGATGCCTTTGTGCAACTGCAAATGTGACCCGGGAACGATATGTTCCAGCGTGAATTATGTAATTGCAAGCACGTGACTAAAAGGACAACTTGATCCTTATCAAGGGCCTGGATAGCTCAGTCGGTAGAGCATCAGACTTTTAATCTGAGGGTCCAGGGTTCAAGTCCCTGTTCAGGCTTGTCTTCACACTATTCTTGGAAATTCTCCATTGAGTAAAATACCGATGTCAACTTGGAAATTCCTCATTCGGGTAAAAAAAACTATGTTACATCCTTCAGCTATTTTGCAAACGTAAAGCTTCACATTTCCCACCTCACTGGCAAGAAATTGCACAATAGCAGCTCGCAAAGTTGTAAAAACAAGTAAGAAGCCTGGGCCACTACTAGCTGATCTGGAGTCAGAAAAGCTACTTGCACTCCAAGGGTTATGAGCAATCAGGTTATACAATTCAGTGACATTAGTTACTAAGAGAAGGCATCACTGTTATTAATGATCATAGTATAATATCCCCCAACTGTATGTGTGGAAATTCAGACTATGGTTCAAATCAAATCAGCTGCTCTGGCAGAACCATTCAGTGAAGATCTTAAGACTTATGAACTCGCACCCAAGCTGAAATGCTTAAATGAGGGCTCGTCCGGGATTTGAACCCGGGACCTCTCGCACCCTAAGCGAGAATCATACCCCTAGACCAACGAGCCACTGCTGAGTAGCTTGGCTTTACTTTTCGAGAGTAAAGACCTGGGTCCTGTTGGTGGATCATCCTGTATTTCTGTGATTGAGTGCACCCCGTTGCTGTAGTTTGTTTGGTCAAGTGCGGCGGGTAGGAGCCTTCTTCTAGTGAAGTTCCACAGCCACTGCTGTATTCTCCTCTAAACAGAAACTGCTGGAGCTTCCATCGCACAAACGAATCTTGGATGCAGTGACACGCTGAAATAGCACAGTGGACATGTTCAAACGCTATCTCGAGCAGCAAGCAGCCATAGCAGTAGCTTCCGTGAGTACAGCTGTTTGATTGTTGATGCCTTTGTGCAACTGCAAATGTGACCCGGGAACGATATGTTCCAGCGTGAATTATGTAATTGCAAGCACGTGACTAAAAGGACAACTTGATCCTTATCAAGGCCCTGGATAGCTCAGTCGGTAGAGCATCAGACTTTTAATCTGAGGGTCCAGGGTTCAAGTCCCTGTTCAGGCTTGTCTTCACACTTTGCTTGGAAATTCTCCATTGAGTAAAATACCGATGTCAACTTGGAAATTCCTCATTCGGGTAAAAAAACGATGTTACATCCTTCAGCTGTTTTGCAAACGTAAAGCTTCACATTTCCCACCTCAATTGCAAGGAATTGCACAACAGCAGCTGGCAAAATTGTAAAAACAAGTAAGAAGCGTGGGACACTACTAGCTGATCTGGAGTCAGAAAAAACACTTGCACCCCAAGGGTTATGAGCAATGAGGTCATAAAATACAGACTGATTAGTTACAAGGAGAACAGATCACTGTTAATGATCACAGTATAATTTTCCCGTCTGTGTGTGTGGACATTCAGACTATGGTGAATCAAATCAGCTCCTCTGGCAGAACCTTTCAGTGAAGATCTTATGACTTATGAACTCACACCCAAGCTGAAATGCTTATATGTGGGCTCGTCCGGGATTTGAACCCGGTACCTGTCGCACCCGAAGCTAGAATCATACCCCTAGACCAACAAGCCTCTGCTGACCAGTTTGGCTTTGCTTTTCGACAGTAAATGTATGGGTCATGTTGGTGGATCGTCCTGTATTTCTGTGATAAGTCATTTCCTGCTACACAACAAGCTCAATGTTGTAATTTTTTACTCAACGTTATAAGATGCAAAGTGGCGACAGCAGATGCTGGTGTCAACATAGCTGAAATGTGCAAAACCTTTGCTTTGGATTGGGATCTTGAAAAGGCTAATCACACCATTGCTGCTGTTACAGACAATTCACCTAACATAGTGTACCAGTGAGAGGCCGAGCTATCGCCACACATTTTTGCTTACACTTTAAACCTTGCTACACGAGCGAGTTTGAGTGCACACCGTTGCTGTAGTTTGCTTTGTCAAGTGCGGCAGGTAGGAGCCTTCTTCTACTGAAGTTCCACAGCCACTGCTGTATTCTCCTCTAAACAGAAACTGCTGGAGCTTCCATCGCACAAACTGATCTTGGATGCAGTCACACGCTAACATAGCACAGTGGACATGTTCAAACGCTATCTCGAGCAGCAAGCAGCCATAGCAGTAGCTTCCGTGAGTACAGCTGTTTGATTGCTGATGCCTTTGTGCAACTGCAAATGTGACCCGGGAACGATGTGGTCCAGCGTGAATTATGTACTTGCAAGCACATGACTAAAAGGACAACTTGCTCCTTATCAACGGCCTGGATAGCTCAGTCGGTAGAGCATCAGACTTTTAATCTGAGGGTCCAGGGTTCAAGTCCCTGTTCAGGCGTGTATTTACACTTTGCTTCGAGATCCCCTATTGAGTACAATACCGATGTCAACTTGGAAATTCCTCATTCGTTTAAAAAAACGATGTTATATCCTTCAGCTGTTTTGCAAGCGTAAAGCTTCACATTTCCCACCTCACTGGCAAGGAATTGCACAATAGCAGCTCGTAAAGTTGTAAAAACAAGTAAGAAGCCTGGGCCACTACTAGCTGATCTGGAGTCAGAAAAGCTACTTGCACTCCAAGGGTTATGAGCAATCAGGTTATACAATTCAGTGACATTAGTTACTAAGAGAAGGCATCACTGTTATTAATGATCATAGTATAATATCCCCCAACTGTATGTGTGGAAATTCAGACTATGGTTCAAATCAAATCAGCTGCTCTGGCAGAACCATTCAGTGAAGATCTTAAGACTTATGAACTCGCACCCAAGCTGAAATGCTTAAATGAGGGCTCGTCCGGGATTTGAACCCGGGACCTCTCGCACCCTAAGCGAGAATCATACCCCTAGACCAACGAGCCACTGCTGAGTAGCTTGGCTTTACTTTTCGAGAGTAAAGATCTGGGTCCTGTTTTCTGTGATTGAGTGCACCCCGTTGCTGTAGTTTGTTTGGTCAAGTGCGGCGGGTAGGAGCCTTCTTCTAGTGAAGTTCCACAGCCACTGCTGTATTCTCCTCTAAACAGAAACTGCTGGAGCTTCCATCGCACAAACGAATTTTGGATGCAGTGACACGCTGAA
>NC_140178.1:79852932-79877932 GCF_963971535.1 Notolepis coatsorum | reverse complement strand
TAAACAGAAACTGCTGGAGCTTCCATCGCACAAACGAATCTTGGATGCAGTGACACGCTGAAATAGCAAAGTGGACATGTTCAAACGCTATCTCGAGCAGCAAGCAGCCATAGCAGTAGCTTCCGTGAGTACAGCTGTTTGATTGTTGATGCCTTTGTGCAACTGCAAATGTGACCCGAGAACAATATGTTCCAGCGTGAATTATGTAATTGCAAGCACGTGACTAAAAGGACAACTTGATCCTTATCAAGGGCCTGGATAGCTCAGTCGGTAGAGCATCAGACTTTTAATCTGAGGGTCCAGGGTTCAAGTCCCTGTTCAGGCTTGTCTTCACACTTTCCTTGGAAATTCTCCATTGAGTAAAATACCGATGTCAACTTGGAAATTCCTCATTCGTTTAAAAAAACGATGTTACATCCTTCAGCTGTTTTGCAAGCGTAAAGCTTCACATTTCCCACCTCACTGGCAAGGAATTGCACAATAGCAGCTCGCAAAGTTGTAAAAACAAGTAAGAAGCCTGGGCCACTACTAGCTGATCTGGAGTCAGAAAAGCTACTTGCACTCCAAGGGTTATGAGCAATCAGGTTATACAATTCAGTGACATTAGTTACTAAGAGAAGGCATCACTGTTATTAATGATCATAGTATAATATCCCCCAACTGTATGTGTGGAAATTCAGACTATGGTTCAAATCAAATCAGCTGCTCTGGCAGAACCATTCAGTGAAGATCTTAAGACTTATGAACTCGCACCCAAGCTGAAATGCTTAAATGAGGGCTCGTCTGGGATTTGAACCCGGGACCTCTCGCACCCTAAGCGAGAATGATACCCCTAGACCAACGAGCCACTGCTGAGTAGCTTGGCTTTACTTTTCGAGAGTAAAGACCTGGGTCCTGTTGGTGGATCATCCTGTATTTCTGTGATTGAGTGCACCCCGTTGCTGTAGTTTGTTTGGTCAAGTGCGGCGGGTAGGAGCCTTCTTCTAGTGAAGTTCCACAGCCACTGCTGTATTCTCCTCTAAACAGAAACTGCTGGAGCTTCCATCGCACAAACGAATCTTGGATGCAGTGACACGCTGAAATAGCAAAGTGGACATGTTCAAACGCTATCTCGAGCAGCAAGCAGCCATAGCAGTAGCTTCCGTGAGTACAGCTGTTTGATTGTTGATGCCTTTGTGCAACTGCAAATGTGACCCGAGAACAATATGTTCCAGCGTGAATTATGTAATTGCAAGCACGTGACTAAAAGGACAACTTGATCCTTATCAAGGGCCTGGATAGCTCAGTCGGTAGAGCATCAGACTTTTAATCTGAGGGTCCAGGGTTCAAGTCCCTGTTCAGGCTTGTCTTCACACTTTGCTTGGAAATTCTCCATTGAGTAAAATACTGATGTCAACTTGGAAATTCCTCATTCGTTTAAAAAAATGATGTTACATCCTTCAGCTATTTTGCAAGCGTAAAGCTTCACATTTCCCACCTCACTGGCAAGGAATTGCACAATAGCAGCTCGCAAAGTTGTAAAAACAAGTAAGAAGCCTGGGCCACTACTAGCTGATCTGGAGTCAGAAAAGCTACTTGCACTCCAAGGGTTATGAGCAATCAGGTTATACAATTCAGTGACATTAGTTACTAAGAGAAGGCATCACTGTTATTAATGATCATAGTATAATATCCCCCAACTGTATGTGTGGAAATTCAGACTATGGTTCAAATCAAATCAGCTGCTCTGGCAGAACCATTCAGTGAAGATCTTAAGACTTATGAACTCGCACCCAAGCTGAAATGCTTAAATTTGGGCTCGTCCGGGATTTGAACCCGGGACCTCTCGCACCCTAAGCGAGAATCATACCCCTAGACCAACGAGCCACTGCTGAGTAGCTTGGCTTTACTTTTCGAGAGTAAAGACCTGGGTCCTGTTGGTGGATCATCCTGTATTTCTGTGATTGAGTGCACCCCGTTGCTGTAGTTTGTTTGGTCAAGTGCGGCGGGTAGGAGCCTTCTTCTAGTGAAGTTCCACAGCCACTGCTGTATTCTCCTCTAAACAGAAACTGCTGGAGCTTCCATCGCACAAACAAATCTTGGATGCAGTGACACGCTGAAATAGCAAAGTGGACATGTTCAAACGCTATCTCGAGCAGCAAGCAGCCATAGCAGTAGCTTCCGTGAGTACAGCTGTTTGATTGTTGATGCCTTTGTGCAACTGCAAATGTGACCCGGGAACGATATGTTCCAGCGTGAATTATGTAATTGCAAGCACGTGACTAAAAGGACAACTTGATCCTTATCAAGGGCCTGGATAGCTCAGTCGGTAGAGCATCAGACTTTTAATCTGAGGGTCCAGGGTTCAAGTCCCTGTTCAGGCTTGTCTTCACACTTTGCTTGGAAATTCTCCATTGAGTAAAATACCGATGTCAACTTGGAAATTCCTCATTCGTTTAAAAAAACGATGTTACATCCTTCAGCTGTTTTGCAAGCGTAAAGCTTCACATTTCCCACCTCACTGGCAAGGAATTGCACAATAGCAGCTCGCAAAGTTGTAAAAACAAGTAAGAAGCCTGGGCCACTACTAGCTGATCTGGAGTCAGAAAAGCTACTTGCACTCCAAGGGTTATGAGCAATCAGGTTATACAATTCAGTGACATTAGTTACTAAGAGAAGGCATCACTGTTATTAATGATCATAGTATAATATCCCCCAACTGTATGTGTGGAAATTCAGACTATGGTTCAAATCAAATCAGCTGCTCTGGCAGAACCATTCAGTGAAGATCTTAAGACTTATGAACTCGCACCCAAGCTGAAATGCTTAAATGAGGGCTCGTCCGGGATTTGAACCCGGGACCTCTCGCACCCTAAGCGAGAATCATACCCCTAGACCAACGAGCCACTGCTGAGCAGCTTGGCTTTACTTTTCGAGAGTAAAGACCTGGGTCCTGTTTTCTGTGATTGAGTGCACCCCGTTGCTGTAGTTTGTTTGGTCAAGTGCGGCGGGTAGGAGCCTTCTTCTAGTGAAGTTCCACAGCCACTGCTGTATTCTCCTCTAAACAGAAACTGCTGGAGCTTCCATCGCACAAACGAATCTTGGATGCAGTGACACGCTGAAATAGCACAGTGGACATGTTCAAACGCTATCTCGAGCAGCAAGCAGCCATAGCAGTAGCTTCTGTGAGTACAGCTGTTTGATTGTTGATGCCTTTGTGCAACTGCAAATGTGACCCGGGAACGATATGTTCCAGCGTGAATTATGTAATTGCAAGCACGTGACTAAAAGGACAACTTGATCCTTATCAAGGGCCTGGATAGCTCAGTCAGTAGAGCATCAGACTTTTAATCTGAGGGTCCAGGGTTCAAGTCCCTGTTCAGACTTGTCTTCACACTTTGCTTGGAAATTCTCCATTGAGTAAAATACCGATGTCAACTTGGAAATTCCTCATTCGGGTAAAAAAACTATGTTACATCCTTCAGCTTTTTTGCAAACGTAAAGCTTCACATTTCCCACCTCACTGGCAAGGAATTGCACAATAGCAGCTCGCAAAGTTGTAAAAACAAGTAAGAAGCCTGGGCCACTACTAGCTGATCTGGAGTCAGAAAAGCTACTTGCACTCCAAGGGTTATGAGCAATCAGGTTATACAATTCAGTGACATTAGTTACTAAGAGAAGGCATCACTGTTATTAATGATCATAGTATAATATCCCCCAACGGTATGTGTGGAAATTCAGACTATGGTTCAAATCAAATCAGCTGCTCTGGCAGAACCATTCAGTGAAGATCTTAAGACTTATGAACTCGCACCCAAGCTGAAATGCTTAAATGAGGGCTCGTCCGGGATTTGAACCCGGGACCTCTCGCACCCTAAGCGAGAATCATACCCCTAGACCAACGAGCCACTGCTGAGTAGCTTGGCTTTACTTTTCGAGAGTAAAGACCTGGGTCCTGTTGGTGGATCATCCTGTATTTCTGTGATTGAGTGCACCCCGTTGCTGTAGTTTGTTTGGTCAAGTGCGGCGGGTAGGAGCCTTCTTCTAGTGAAGTTCCACAGCCACTGCTGTATTCTCCTCTAAACAGAAACTGCTGGAGCTTCCATCGCACAAACGAATCTTGGATGCAGTGACACGCTGAAATAGCAAAGTGGACATGTTCAAACGCTATCTCGAGCAGCAAGCAGCCATAGCAGTAGCTTCCGTGAGTACAGCTGTTTGATTGTTGATGCCTTTGTGCAACTGCAAATGTGACCCGGGAACGATATGTTCCAGCGTGAATTATGTAATTGCAAGCACGTGACTAAAAGGACAACTTGATCCTTAACAAGGGCATGGATAGCTCAGTCGGTAGAGCATCAGACTTTTAATCTGAGGGTCCAGGGTTCAAGTCCCTGTTCAGGCTTGTCTTCACACTTTGCTTGGAAATTCTCCATTGAGTAAAATACCGATGGCAACTTGGAAATTCCTCATTCGGGTAAAAAAACTATGTTACATCCTTCAGCTGTTTTGCAAACGTAAAGCTTCACATTTCCCACCTCACTGGCAAGGAATTGCACAATAGCAGCTCGCAAAGTTGTAAAAACAAGTAAGAAGCCTGGGCCACTACTAGCTGATCTGGAGTCAGAAAAGATACTTGCACTCCAAGGGTTATGAGCAATCAGGTTATACAATTCAGTGACATTAGTTACTAAGAGAAGGCATCACTGTTATTAATGATCATAGTATAATATCCCCCAACTGTATGTGTGGAAATTCAGACTATGGTTCAAATCAAATCAGCTGCTCTGGCAGAACCATTCAGTGAAGATCTTAAGACTTATGAACTCGCACTCAAGCTGAAATGCTTAAATGAGGGCTCGTCCGGGATTTGAACCCGGGACCTCTCGCACCCTAAGCGAGAATCATACCCCTAGACCAACGAGCCACTGCTGAGTAGCTTGGCTTTACTTTTCGAGAGTAAAGACCTGGGTCCTGTTGGTGGATCATCCTGTATTTCTGTGATTGAGTGCACCCCGTTGCTGTAGTTTGTTTGGTCAAGTGCGGCGGGTAGGAGCCTTCTTCTAGTGAAGTTCCACAGCCACTGCTGTATTCTCCTCTAAACAGAAACTGCTGGAGCTTCCATCGCACAAACAAATCTTGGATGCAGTGACACGCTGAAATAGCAAAGTGGACATGTTCAAACGCTATCTCGAGCAGCAAGCAGCCATAGCAGTAGCTTCCGTGAGTACAGCTGTTTGATTGTTGATGCCTTTGTGCAACTGCAAATGTGACCCGGGAACGATATGTTCCAGCGTGAATTATGTAATTGCAAGCACGTGACTAAAAGGACAACTTGATCCTTATCAAGGGCCTGGATAGCTCAGTCGGTAGAGCATCAGACTTTTAATCTGAGGGTCCAGGGTTCAAGTCCCTGTTCAGGCTTGTCTTCACACTTTGCTTGGAAATTCTCCATTGAGTAAAATAGCGATGTCAACTTGGAAATTCCTCATTCGTTTAAAAAAACGATGTTACATCCTTCAGCTGTTTTGCAAGCGTAAAGCTTCACATTTCCCACCTCACTGGCAAGGAATTGCACAATAGCAGCTCGCAAAGTTGTAAAAACAAGTAAGAAGCCTGGGCCACTACTAGCTGATCTGGAGTCAGAAAAGCTACTTGCACTCCAAGGGTTATGAGCAATCAGGTTATACAATTCAGTGACATTAGTTACTAAGAGAAGGCATCACTGTTATTAATGATCATAGTATAATATCCCCCAACTGTATGTGTGGAAATTCAGACTATGGTTCAAATCAAATCAGCTGCTCTGGCAGAACCATTCAGTGAAGATCTTAAGACTTATGAACTCGCACCCAAGCTGAAATGCTTAAAAGAGGGCTCGTCCGGGATTTGAACCCGGGACCTCTCGCACCCTAAGCGAGAATCATACCCCTAGACCAACGAGCCACTGCTGAGTAGCTTGGCTTTACTTTTCGAGAGTAAAGACCTGGGTCCTGTTTTCTGTGATTGAGTGCACCCCGTTGCTGTAGTTTGTTTGGTCAAGTGCGGCGGGTAGGAGCCTTCTTCTAGTGAAGTTCCACAGCCACTGCTGTATTCTCCTCTAAACAGAAACTGCTGGAGCTTCCATCGCACAAACGAATCTTGGATGCAGTGACACGCTGAAATAGCACAGTGGACATGTTCAAACGCTATCTCGAGCAGCAAGCAGCCATAGCAGTAGCTTCTGTGAGTACAGCTGTTTGATTGTTGATGCCTTTGTGCAACTGCAAATGTGACCCGGGAACGATATGTTCCAGCGTGAATTATGTAATTGCAAGCACGTGACTAAAAGGACAACTTGATCCTTATAAAGGGCCTGGATAGCTCAGTCAGTAGAGCATCAGACTTTTAATCTGAGGGTCCAGGGTTCAAGTCCCTGTACAGGCTTGTCTTCACACTTTGCTTGGAAATTCTCCATTGAGTAAAATACCGATGTCAACTTGGAAATTCCTCATTCGGGTAAAAAAACTATGTTACATCCTTCAGCTTTTTTGCAAACGTAAAGCTTCACATTTCCCACCTCACTGGCAAGGAATTGCACAATAGCAGCTCGCAAAGTTGTAAAAACAAGTAAGAAGCCTGGGCCACTACTAGCTGATCTGGAGTCAGAAAAGCTACTTGCACTCCAAGGGTTATGAGCAATCAGGTTATACAATTCAGTGACATTAGTTACTAAGAGAAGGCATCACTGTTATTAATGATCATAGTATAATATCCCCCAACTGTATGTGTGGAAATTCAGACTATGGTTCAAATCAAATCAGCTCCTCTGGCAGAACCTTTCAGTGAAGATGTTATGACTTATGAACTCACACCCAAGCTGAAATGCTTAAATGTGGGCTTGTCCGGGATTTGAACCCGGTACCTGTCGCACCCGAAGCTAGAATCATACCCCTAGACCAACGAGCCTCTGCTGACCAGTTTGGCTTTGCTTTTCGACAGTAAATGTCTGGGTCCTGTTGGTGGATCGTCCTGTATTTCTGTGATAAGTCATTTCCTGCTACACAACAAGCTCAATGTTGTAATTTTTTACTCAACGTTATAAGATGCAAAGTGGCGACAGCAGATGCTGGTGTCAACATAGCTGAAATGTGCAAAACCTTTGCTTTGGATTGGGATCTTGAAAAGGCTAATCACGCCATTGCTGCTGTTACAGACAATTCACCTAACATAGTGTACCAGTGAGAGGCCGAGCTATCGCCACACATTTTTGCTTACACTTTAAACCTTGCTACACAAGCGAGTTTGAGTGCACACCGTTGCTGTAGTTTGCTTTGTCAAGTGCGGCAGGTAGGAGCCTTCTTCTACTGAAGTTCCACAGCCACTGCTGTATTCTCCTCTAAACAGAAACTGCTGGAGCTTCCATCACACAAACTGATCTTGGATGCAGTCACACGCTAACATAGCACAGTGGACATGTTCAAACGCTATCTCGAGCAGCAAGCAGCCATAGCAGTAGCTTCCGTTAGTACAGCTGTTTGATTGCTGATGCCTTTGTGCAACTGCAAATGTGACCCGGGAACGATGTGGTCCAGCGTGAATTATGTACTTGCAAGCACATGACTAAAAGTACAACTTGCTCCTTATCAAGGGCCTGGATAGCTCAGTCGGTAGAGCATCAGACTTTTAATCTGAGGGTCCAGGGTTCAAGTCCCTGTTCAGGCGTGTATTTACACTTTGCTTCGAGATCCCCTATTGAGTACAATACCGATGTCAACTTGGAAATTCCTCATTCGTTTAAAAAAACGATGTTACATCCTTCAGCTGTTTTGCAAGCGTAAAGCTTCACATTTCCCACCTTACTGGCAAGGAATTGCACAATAGCAGCTCGCAAAGTTGTAAAAACAAGTAAGAAGCCTGGGCCACTACTAGCTGATCTGGAGTCAGAAAAGCTACTTGCACTCCAAGGGTTATGAGCAATCAGGTTATACAATTCAGTGACATTAGTTACTAAGAGAAGGCATCACTGTTATTAATGATCATAGTATAATATCCCCCAACTGTATGTGTGGAAATTCAGACTATGGTTCAAATCAAATCAGCTGCTCTGGCAGAACCATTCAATGAAGATCTTAAGACTTATGAACTCGCACCCAAGCTGAAATGCTTAAATGAGGGCTCGTCCGGGATTTGAACCCGGGACCTCTCGCACCCTAAGCGAGAATCATACCCCTAGACCAACGAGCCACTGCTGAGTAGCTTGGCTTTACTTTTCGAGAGTAAAGACCTGGGTCCTGTTTTCTGTGATTGAGTGCACCCCGTTGCTGTAGTTTGTTTGGTCAAGTGCGGCGGGTAGGAGCCTTCTTCTAGTGAAGTTCCACAGCCACTGCTGTATTCTCCTCTAAACAGAAACTGCTGGAGCTTCCATCGCACAAACGAATCTTGGATGCAGTGACACGCTGAAATAGCACAGTGGACATGTTCAAACGCTATCTCGAGCAGCAAGCAGCCATAGCAGTAGCTTCTGTGAGTACAGCTGTTTGATTGTTGATGCCTTTGTGCAACTGCAAATGTGACCCGGGAACGATATGTTCCAGCGTGAATTATGTAATTGCAAGCACGTGACTAAAAGGACAACTTGATCCTTATAAAGGGCCTGGATAGCTCAGTCAGTAGAGCATCAGACTTTTAATCTGAGGGTCCAGGGTTCAAGTCCCTGTACAGGCTTGTCTTCACACTTTGCTTGGAAATTCTCCATTGAGTAAAATACCGATGTCAACTTGGAAATTCCTCATTCGGGTAAAAAAACTATGTTACATCCTTCAGCTTTTTTGCAAACGTAAAGCTTCACATTTCCCACCTCACTGGCAAGGAATTGCACAATAGCAGCTCGCAAAGTTGTAAAAACAAGTAAGAAGCCTGGGCCACTACTAGCTGATCTGGAGTCAGAAAAGCTACTTGCACTCCAAGGGTTATGAGCAATCAGGTTATACAATTCAGTGACATTAGTTACTAAGAGAAGGCATCACTGTTATTAATGATCATAGTATAATATCCCCCAACTGTATGTGTGGAAATTCAGACTATGGTTCAAATCAAATCAGCTCCTCTGGCAGAACCTTTCAGTGAAGATGTTATGACTTATGAACTCACACCCAAGCTGAAATGCTTAAATGTGGGCTCGTCCGGGATTTGAACCCGGTACCTGTCGCACCCGAAGCTAGAATCATACCCCTAGACCAACGAGCCTCTGCTGACCAGTTTGGCTTTGCTTTTCGACAGTAAATGTCTGGGTCCTGTTGGTGGATCGTCCTGTATTTCTGTGATAAGTCATTTCCTGCTACACAACAAGCTCAATGTTGTAATTTTTTACTCAACGTTATAAGATGCAAAGTGGCGACAGCAGATGCTGGTGTCAACATAGCTGAAATGTGCAAAACCTTTGCTTTGGATTGGGATCTTGAAAAGGCTAATCACGCCATTGCTGCTGTTACAGACAATTCACCTAACATAGTGTACCAGTGAGAGGCCGAGCTATCGCCACACATTTTTGCTTACACTTTAAACCTTGCTACACAAGCGAGTTTGAGTGCACACCGTTGCTGTAGTTTGCTTTGTCAAGTGCGGCAGGTAGGAGCCTTCTTCTACTGAAGTTCCACAGCCACTGCTGTATTCTCCTCTAAACAGAAACTGCTGGAGCTTCCATCACACAAACTGATCTTGGATGCAGTCACACGCTAACATAGCACAGTGGACATGTTCAAACGCTATCTCGAGCAGCAAGCAGCCATAGCAGTAGCTTCCGTTAGTACAGCTGTTTGATTGCTGATGCCTTTGTGCAACTGCAAATGTGACCCGGGAACGATGTGGTCCAGCGTGAATTATGTACTTGCAAGCACATGACTAAAAGTACAACTTGCTCCTTATCAAGGGCCTGGATAGCTCAGTCGGTAGAGCATCAGACTTTTAATCTGAGGGTCCAGGGTTCAAGTCCCTGTTCAGGCGTGTATTTACACTTTGCTTCGAGATCCCCTATTGAGTACAATACCGATGTCAACTTGGAAATTCCTCATTCGTTTAAAAAAACGATGTTACATCCTTCAGCTGTTTTGCAAGCGTAAAGCTTCACATTTCCCACCTTACTGGCAAGGAATTGCACAATAGCAGCTCGCAAAGTTGTAAAAACAAGTAAGAAGCCTGGGCCACTACTAGCTGATCTGGAGTCAGAAAAGCTACTTGCACTCCAAGGGTTATGAGCAATCAGGTTATACAATTCAGTGACATTAGTTACTAAGAGAAGGCATCACTGTTATTAATGATCATAGTATAATATCCCCCAACTGTATGTGTGGAAATTCAGACTATGGTTCAAATCAAATCAGCTGCTCTGGCAGAACCATTCAGTGAAGATCTTAAGACTTATGAACTCGCACCCAAGCTGAAATGCTTAAATGAGGGCTCGTCCGGGATTTGAACCTGGGACCTCTCGCACCCTAAGCGAGAATCATACCCCTAGACCAACGAGCCACTGCTGAGTAGCTTGGCTTTACTTTTCGAGAGTAAAGACCTGGGTCCTGTTGGTGGATCATCCTGTATTTCTGTGATTGAGTGCACCCCGTTGCTGTAGTTTGTTTGGTCAAGTGTGGCGGGTAGGAGCCTTCTTCTAGTGAAGTTCCACAGCCACTGCTGTATTCTCCTCTAAACAGAAACTGCTGGAGCTTCCATCGCACAAACGAATCTTGGATGCAGTGACACGCTGAAATAGCACAGTGGACATGTTCAAACGCTATCTCGAGCAGCAAGCAGCCATAGCAGTAGCTTCCATGAGTACAGCTGTTTGATTGTTGATGCCTTTGTGCAACTGCAAATGTGACCCGGGAACGATATGTTCCAGCGTGAATTATGTAATTGCAAGCACGTGACTAAAAGGACAACTTGATCCGTATCAAGGGCCTGGATAGCTCAGTCGGTAGAGCATCATACTTTTAATCTGAGGGTCCAGGGTTCAAGTCCCTGTTCAGGCTTGTCTTCACACTTTGCTTGGAAATTCTCCATTGAGTAAAATACCGATGTCAACTTGGAAATTCCTCATTCGTTTAAAAAAACGATGTTACATCCTTCAGCTGTTTTGCAAGCGTAAAGCTTCACATTTCCCACCTCACTGGCAAGGAATTGCACAATAGCAGCTCGCAAAGTTGTAAAAACAAGTAAGAAGCCTGGGCCACTACTAGCTGATCTGGAGTCAGAAAAGCTACTTGCACTCCAAGGGTTATGAGCAATCAGGTTATACAATTCAGTGACATTAGTTACTAAGAGAAGGCATCATTGTTATTAATGATCATAGTATAATATCCCCCAACTGTATGTGTGGAAATTCAGACTATGGTTCAAATCAAATCAGCTTCTCTGGCAGAACCATTCAGTGAAGATCTTAAGACTTATGAACTCGCACCCAAGCTGAAATGAGGGCTCGTCCGGGATTTGAACCCGGGACCTCTCGCACCCTAAGCGAGAATCATACCCCTAGACCAACGAGCCACTGCTGAGTAGCTTGGCTTTACTTTTCGAGAGTAAAGACCTGGGTCCTGTTGGTGGATCATCCTGTATTTCTGTGATTGAGTGCACCCCGTTGCTGTAGTTTGTTTGGTCAAGTGCGGCGGGTAGGAGCCTTCTTCTAGTGAAGTTCCACAGCCACTGCTGTATTCTCCTCTAAACAGAAACTGCTGGAGCTTCCATCGCACAAACGAATCTTGGATGCAGTGACACGCTGAAATAGCACAGTGGACATGTTCAAACGCTATCTCGAGCAGCAAGCAGCCATAGCAGTAGCTTCCGTGAGTACAGCTGTTTGATTGTTGATGCCTTTGTGCAACTGCAAATGTGACCCGGGAACGATATGTTCCAGCGTGAATTATGTAATTGCAAGCACGTGACTAAAAGGACAACTTGATCCTTATCAAGGGCCTGGATAGCTCAGTCGGTAGAGCATCAAACTTTTAATCTGAGGGTCCAGGGTTCAAGTCCCTGTTCAGGCTTGTCTTCACACTTTGCTTGGAAATTCTCCATTGAGTAAAATACCGATGTCAACTTGGAAATTCCTCATTCGTTTAAAAAAACGATGTTACATCCTTCAGCTGTTTTGCAAGCGTAAAGCTTCACATTTCCCACCTCACTGGCAAGGAATTGCACAATAGCAGCTCGCAAAGTTGTAAAAACAAGTAAGAAGCCTGGGCCACTGTGAGCTGATCTGGAGTCAGAAAAGCTACTTGCACTCCAAGGGTTATGAGCAATCAGGTTATACAATTCAGTGACATTAGTTACTAAGAGAAGGCATCACTGTTATTAATGATCATAGTATAATATCCCCCAACTGTATGTGTGGAAATTCAGACTATGGTTCAAATCAAATCAGCTGCTCTGGCAGAACCATTCAGTGAAGATCTTAAGACTTATGAACTCGCACCCAAGCTGAAATGCTTAAATGAGGGCTCTTCCGGGATTTGAACCCGGGACCTCTCGCACCCTAAGCGAGAATCATATCCCTAGACCAACGAGCCACTGCTGAGTAGCTTGGCTTTACTTTTCGAGAGTAAAGACCTGGGTCCTGTTGGTCGATCATCCTGTATTTCTGTGATTGAGTGCACCCCGTTGCTGTAGTTTGTTTGTTATTGTTTGTTGTATTCATTGCATGTTCGAAATAAAGACTAAAAAAAAAAAAAAAAAAAAAGTGCGGCGGGTAGGAGCCTTCTTCTAGTGAAGTTCCACAGCCACTGCTGTATTCTCCTCTAAACAGAAACTGCTGGAGCTTCCATCGCACAAACAAATCTTGGATGCAGTGACACGCTGAAATAGCAAAGTGGACATGTTCAAACGCTATCTCGAGCAGCAAGCAGCCATAGCAGTAGCTTCCGTGAGTACAGCTGTTTGATTGTTGATGCCTTTGTGCAACTGCAAATGTGACCCGGGAACGATATGTTCCAGCGTGAATTATGTAATTGCAAGCACGTGACTAAAAGGACAACTTGATCCTTATCAAGGGCCTGGATAGCTCAGTCGGTAGAGCATCAGACTTTTAATCTGAGGGTCCAGGGTTCAAGTCCCTGTTCAGGCTTGTCTTCACACTTTGCTTGGAAATTCTCCATTGAGTAAAATACCGATGTCAACTTGGAAATTCCTCATTCGTTTAAAAAAACGATGTTACATCCTTCAGCTGTTTTGCAAGCGTAAAGCTTCACATTTCCCACCTCACTGGCAAGGAATTGCACAATAGCAGCTCGCAAAGTTGTAAAAACAAGTAAGAAGCCTGGGCCACTACTAGCTGATCTGGAGTCAGAAAAGCTACTTGCACTCCAAGGGTTATGAGCAATCAGGTTATACAATTCAGTGACATTAGTTACTAAGAGAAGGCATCACTGTTATTAATGATCATAGTATAATATCCCCCAACTGTATGTGTGGAAATTCAGACTATGGTTCAAATCAAATCAGCTGCTCTGGCAGAACCATTCAGTGAAGATCTTAAGACTTATGAACTCGCACCCAAGCTGAAATGCTTAAATGAGGGCTCGTCCGGGATTTGAACCCGGGACCTCTCGCACCCTAAGCGAGAATCATACCCCTAGACCAACGAGCCACTGCTGAGTAGCTTGGCTTTACTTTTCGAGAGTAAAGACCTAGGTCCTGTTTTCTGTGATTGAGTGCACCCCGTTGCTGTAGTTTGTTTGGTCAAGTGCGGCGGGTAGGAGCCTTCTTCTAGTGAAGTTCCACAGCCACTGCTGTATTCTCCTCTAAACAGAAACTGCTGGAGCTTCCATCGCACAAACGAATCTTGGATGCAGTGACACGCTGAAATAGCACAGTGGACATGTTCAAACGCTATCTCGAGCAGCAAGCAGCCATAGCAGTAGCTTCTGTGAGTACAGCTGTTTGATTGTTGATGCCTTTGTGCAACTGCAAATGTGACCCGGGAACGATATGTTCCAGCGTGAATTATGTAATTGCAAGCACGTGACTAAAAGGACAACTTGATCCTTATCAAGGGCCTGGATAGCTCAGTCGGTAGAGCATCAGACTTTTAATCTGAGGGTCCAGGGTTCAAGTCCCTGTTCAGGCTTGTCTTCACACTTTGCTTGGAAATTCTCCATTGAGTAAAATACCGATGTCAACTTGGAAATTCCTCATTCGGGTAAAAAACCTATGTTACATCCTTCAGCTTTTTTGCAAACGTAAAGCTTCACATTTCCCACCTCACTGGCAAGGAATTGCACAATAGCAGCTCGCAAAGTTGTAAAAACAAGTAAGAAGCCTGGGCCACTACTAGCTGATCTGGAGTCAGAAAAGCTACTTGCACTCCAAGGGTTATGAGCAATCAGGTTATACAATTCAGTGACATTAGTTACTAAGAGAAGGCATCACTGTTATTAATGATCATAGTATAATATCCCCCAACTGTATGTGTGGAAATTCAGACTATGGTTCAAATCAAATCAGCTGCTCTGGCAGAACCATTCAGTGAAGATCTTAAGACTTATGAACTCGCACCCAAGCTGAAATGCTTAAATGAGGGCTCGTCCGGGATTTGAACCCGGGACCTCTCGCACCCTAAGCGAGAATCATACCCCTAGACCAACGAGCCACTGCTGAGTAGCTTGGCTTTACTTTTCGAGAGTAAAGACCTGGGTCCTGTTGGTGGATCATCCTGTATTTCTGTGATTGAGTGCACCCCGTTGCTGTAGTTTGTTTGGTCAAGTGCGGCGGGTAGGAGCCTTCTTCTAGTGAAGTTCCACAGCCACTGCTGTATTCTCCTCTAAACAGAAACTGCTGGAGCTTCCATCGCACAAACGAATCTTGGATGCAGTGACACGCTGAAATAGCACAGTGGACATGTTCAAACGCTATCTCGAGCAGCAAGCAGCCATAGCAGTAGCTTCTGTGAGTACAGCTGTTTGATTGTTGATGCCTTTGTGCAACTGCAAATGTGACCCGGGAACGATATGTTCCAGCGTGAATTATGTAATTGCAAGCACGTGACTAAAAGGACAACTTGATCCTTATCAAGGGCCTGGATAGCTCAGTCGGTAGAGCATCAGACTTTTAATCTGAGGGTCCAGGGTTCAAGTCCCTGTTCAGGCTTGTCTTCACACTTTGCTTGGAAATTCTCCATTGAGTAAAATACCGATGTCAACTTGGAAATTCCTCATTCGGGTAAAAAACCTATGTTACATCCTTCAGCTTTTTTGCAAACGTAAAGCTTCACATTTCCCACCTCACTGGCAAGGAATTGCACAATAGCAGCTCGCAAAGTTGTAAAAACAAGTAAGAAGCCTGGGCCACTACTAGCTGATCTGGAGTCAGAAAAGCTACTTGCACTCCAAGGGTTATGAGCAATCAGGTTATACAATTCAGTGACATTAGTTACTAAGAGAAGGCATCACTGTTATTAATGATCATAGTATAATATCCCCCAACTGTATGTGTGGAAATTCAGACTATGGTTCAAATCAAATCAGCTGCTCTGGCAGAACCATTCAGTGAAGATCTTAAGACTTATGAACTCGCACCCAAGCTGAAATGCTTAAATGAGGGCTCGTCCGGGATTTGAACCCGGGACCTCTCGCACCCTAAGCGAGAATCATACCCCTAGACCAACGAGCCACTGCTGAGTAGCTTGGCTTTACTTTTCGAGAGTAAAGACCTGGGTCCTGTTGGTGGATCATCCTGTATTTCTGTGATTGAGTGCACCCCGTTGCTGTAGTTTGTTTGGTCAAGTGCGGCGGGTAGGAGCCTTCTTCTAGTGAAGTTCCACAGCCACTGCTGTATTCTCCTCTAAACAGAAACTGCTGGAGCTTCCATCGCACAAACGAATCTTGGATGCAGTGACACGCTGAAATAGCACAGTGGACATGTTCAAACGCTATCTCGAGCAGCAAGCAGCCATAGCAGTAGCTTCCGTGAGTACAGCTGTTTGATTGTTGATGCCTTTGTGCAACTGCAAATGTGACCCGGGAACGATATGTTCCAGCGTGAATTATGTAATTGCAAGCACGTGACTAAAAGGACAACTTGATCCTTATCAAGGGCCTGGATAGCTCAGTCGGTAGAGCATCAGACTTTTAATCTGAGGGTCCACGGTTCAAGTCCCTGTTCAGGCTTGTCTTCACACTTTGCTTGGAAATTCTCCATTGAGTAAAATACCGATGTCAACTTGGAAATTCCTCATTCGGGTAAAAAAACTATGTTACATCCTTCAGCTGTTTTGCAAGCGTAAAGCTTCACATTTCCCACCTCACTGGCAAGGAATTGCACAATAGCAGCTCGCAAAGTTGTAAAAACAAGTAAGAAGCGTGGGACACTACTAGCTGATCTGGAGTCAGAAAAAACACTTGCACCCCAAGGGTTATGAGCAATGAGGTCATAAAATACAGACTCATTAGTTACAAGGAGAACAGATCACTGTTAATGATCACAGTATAATCTTCCCGTCTGTATGTGTGGACATTCAGACTATGGTGAATCAAATCAGCTCCTCTGGCAGAACCTTTCAGTGAAGATGTTATGACTTATGAACTCACACCCAAGCTGAAATGCTTAAATGTGGGCTCGTCCGGGATTTGAACCCGGTACCTGTCGCACCCGAAGCTAGAATCATACCCCTAGACCAACGAGCCTCTGCTGACCAGTTTGGCTTTGCTTTTCGACAGTAAATGTCTGGGTCCTGTTGGTGGATCGTCCTGTATTTCTGTGATAAGTCATTTCCTGCTACACAACAAGCTCAATGTTGTAATTTTTTACTCAACGTTATAAGATGCAAAGTGGCGACAGCAGATGCTGGTGTCAACATAGCTGAAATGTGCAAAACCTTTGCTTTGGATTGGGATCTTGAAAAGGCTAATCACGCCATTGCTGCTGTTACAGACAATTCACCTAACATAGTGTACCAGTGAGAGGCCGAGCTATCGCCACACATTTTTGCTTACACTTTAAACCTTGCTACACAAGCGAGTTTGAGTGCACACCGTTGCTGTAGTTTGCTTTGTCAAGTGCGGCAGGTAGGAGCCTTCTTCTACTGAAGTTCCACAGCCACTGCTGTATTCTCCTCTAAACAGAAACTGCTGGAGCTTCCATCACACAAACTGATCTTGGATGCAGTCACACGCTAACATAGCACAGTGGACATGTTCAAACGCTATCTCGAGCAGCAAGCAGCCATAGCAGTAGCTTCCGTTAGTACAGCTGTTTGATTGCTGATGCCTTTGTGCAACTGCAAATGTGACCCGGGAACGATGTGGTCCAGCGTGAATTATGTACTTGCAAGCACATGACTAAAAGTACAACTTGCTCCTTATCAAGGGCCTGGATAGCTCAGTCGGTAGAGCATCAGACTTTTAATCTGAGGGTCCAGGGTTCAAGTCCCTGTTCAGGCGTGTATTTACACTTTGCTTCGAGATCCCCTATTGAGTACAATACCGATGTCAACTTGGAAATTCCTCATTCGTTTAAAAAAACGATGTTACATCCTTCAGCTGTTTTGCAAGCGTAAAGCTTCACATTTCCCACCTTACTGGCAAGGAATTGCACAATAGCAGCTCGCAAAGTTGTAAAAACAAGTAAGAAGCCTGGGCCACTACTAGCTGATCTGGAGTCAGAAAAGCTACTTGCACTCCAAGGGTTATGAGCAATCAGGTTATACAATTCAGTGACATTAGTTACTAAGAGAAGGCATCACTGTTATTAATGATCATAGTATAATATCCCCCAACTGTATGTGTGGAAATTCAGACTATGGTTCAAATCAAATCAGCTGCTCTGGCAGAACCATTCAGTGAAGATCTTAAGACTTATGAACTCGCACCCAAGCTGAAATGCTTAAATGAGGGCTCGTCCGGGATTTGAACCTGGGACCTCTCGCACCCTAAGCGAGAATCATACCCCTAGACCAACAAGCCACTGCTGAGTAGCTTGGCTTTACTTTTCGAGAGTAAAGACCTGGGTCCTGTTGGTGGATCATCCTGTATTTCTGTGATTGAGTGCACCCCGTTGCTGTAGTTTGTTTGGTCAAGTGTGGCGGGTAGGAGCCTTCTTCTAGTGAAGTTCCACAGCCACTGCTGTATTCTCCTCTAAACAGAAACTGCTGGAGCTTCCATCGCACAAACGAATCTTGGATGCAGTGACACGCTGAAATAGCACAGTGGACATGTTCAAACGCTATCTCGAGCAGCAAGCAGCCATAGCAGTAGCTTCCATGAGTACAGCTGTTTGATTGTTGATGCCTTTGTGCAACTGCAAATGTGACCCGGGAACGATATGTTCCAGCGTGAATTATGTAATTGCAAGCACGTGACTAAAAGGACAACTTGATCCGTATCAAGGGCCTGGATAGCTCAGTCGGTAGAGCATCATACTTTTAATCTGAGGGTCCAGGGTTCAAGTCCCTGTTCAGGCTTGTCTTCACACTTTGCTTGGAAATTCTCCATTGAGTAAAATACCGATGTCAACTTGGAAATTCCTCATTCGTTTAAAAAAACAATGTTACATCCTTCAACTGTTTTGCAAGCGTAAAGCTTCACATTTCCCACCTCACTGGCAAGGAATTGCACAATAGCAGCTCGCAAAGTTGTAAAAACAAGTAAGAAGCCTGGGCCACTACTAGCTGATCTGGAGTCAGAAAAGCTACTTGCACTCCAAGGGTTATGAGCAATCAGGTTATACAATTCAGTGACATTAGTTACTAAGAGAAGGCATCATTGTTATTAATGATCATAGTATAATATCCCCCAACTGTATGTGTGGAAATTCAGACTATGGTTCAAATCAAATCAGCTTCTCTGGCAGAACCATTCAGTGAAGATCTTAAGACTTATGAACTCGCACCCAAGCTGAAATGAGGGCTCGTCCGGGATTTGAACCCGGGACCTCTCGCACCCTAAGCGAGAATCATATCCCTAGACCAACGAGCCACTGCTGAGTAGCTTGGCTTTACTTTTCGAGAGTAAAGACCTGGGTCCTGTTGGTCGATCATCCTGTATTTCTGTGATTGAGTGCACCCCGTTGCTGTAGTTTGTTTGTTATTGTTTGTTGTATTCATTGCATGTTCGAAATAAAGACTTAAAAAAAAAAAAAAAAAAAAGTGCGGCGGGTAGGAGCCTTCTTCTAGTGAAGTTCCACAGCCACTGCTGTATTCTCCTCTAAACAGAAACTGCTGGAGCTTCCATCGCACAAACAAATCTTGGATGCAGTGACACGCTGAAATAGCAAAGTGGACATGTTCAAACGCTATCTCGAGCAGCAAGCAGCCATAGCAGTAGCTTCCGTGAGTACAGCTGTTTGATTGTTGATGCCTTTGTGCAACTGCAAATGTGACCCGGGAACGATATGTTCCAGCGTGAATTATGTAATTGCAAGCACGTGACTAAAAGGACAACTTGATCCTTATCAAGGGCCTGGATAGCTCAGTCAGTAGAGCATCAGACTTTTAATCTGAGGGTCCAGGGTTCAAGTCCCTGTTCAGGCTTGTCTTCACACTTTGCTTGGAAATTCTCCATTGAGTAAAATACCGATGTCAACTTGGAAATTCCTCATTCGTTTAAAAAAACGATGTTACATCCTTCAGCTGTTTTGCAAGCGTAAAGCTTCACATTTCCCACCTCACTGGCAAGGAATTGCACAATAGCAGCTCGCAAAGTTGTAAAAACAAGTAAGAAGCCTGGGCCACTACTAGCTGATCTGGAGTCAGAAAAGCTACTTGCACTCCAAGGGTTATGAGCAATCAGGTTATACAATTCAGTGACATTAGTTACTAAGAGAAGGCATCACTGGTATTAATGATCATAGTATAATATCCCCCAACTGTATGTGTGGAAATTCAGACTATGGTTCAAATCAAATCAGCTGCTCTGGCAGAACCATTCAGTGAAGATCTTAAGACTTATGAACTCGCACCCAAGCTGAAATGCTTAAATGAGGGCTCGTCCGGGATTTGAACCCGGGACCTCTCGCACCCTAAGCGAGAATCATACCCCTAGACCAACGAGCCACTGCTGAGTAGCTTGGCTTTACTTTTCGAGAGTAAAGACCTAGGTCCTGTTTTCTGTGATTGAGTGCACCCCGTTGCTGTAGTTTGTTTGGTCAAGTGCGGCGGGTAGGAGCCTTCTTCTAGTGAAGTTCCACAGCCACTGCTGTATTCTCCTCTAAACAGAAACTGCTGGAGCTTCCATCGCACAAACGAATCTTGGATGCAGTGACACGCTGAAATAGCACAGTGGACATGTTCAAACGCTATCTCGAGCAGCAAGCAGCCATAGCAGTAGCTTCTGTGAGTACAGCTGTTTGATTGTTGATGCCTTTGTGCAACTGCAAATGTGACCCGGGAACGATATGTTCCAGCGTGAATTATGTAATTGCAAGCACGTGACTAAAAGGACAACTTGATCCTTATCAAGGGCCTGGATAGCTCAGTCGGTAGAGCATCAGACTTTTAATCTGAGGGTCCAGGGTTCAAGTCCCTGTTCAGGCTTGTCTTCACACTTTGCTTGGAAATTCTCCATTGAGTAAAATACCGATGTCAACTTGGAAATTCCTCATTCGGGTAAAAAACCTATGTTACATCCTTCAGCTTTTTTGCAAACGTAAAGCTTCACATTTCCCACCTCACTGGCAAGGAATTGCACAATAGCAGCTCGCAAAGTTGTAAAAACAAGTAAGAAGCCTGGGCCACTACTAGCTGATCTGGAGTCAGAAAAGCTACTTGCACTCCAAGGGTTATGAGCAATCAGGTTATACAATTCAGTGACATTAGTTACTAAGAGAAGGCATCACTGTTATTAATGATCATAGTATAATATCCCCCAACTGTATGTGTGGAAATTCAGACTATGGTTCAAATCAAATCAGCTGCTCTGGCAGAACCATTCAGTGAAGATCTTAAGACTTATGAACTCGCACCCAAGCTGAAATGCTTAAATGAGGGCTCATCCGGGATTTGAACCCGGGACCTCTCGCACCCTAAGCGAGAATCATACCCCTAGACCAATGAGCCACTGCTGAGTAGCTTGGCTTTACTTTTCGAGAGTAAAGACCTGGGTCCTGTTGGTGGATCATCCTGTATTTCTGTGATTGAGTGCACCCCGTTGCTGTAGTTTGTTTGGTCAAGTGCGGCGGGTAGGAGCCTTCTTCTAGTGAAGTTCCACAGCCACTGCTGTATTCTCCTCTAAACAGAAACTGCTGGAGCTTCCATCGCACAAACGAATCTTGGATGCAGTGACACGCTGAAATAGCACAGTGGACATGTTCAAACGCTATCTCGAGCAGCAAGCAGCCATAGCAGTAGCTTCCGTGAGTACAGCTGTTTGATTGTTGATGCCTTTGTGCAACTGCAAATGTGACCCGGGAACGATATGTTCCAGCGTGAATTATGTAATTGCAAGCACGTGACTAAAAGGACAACTTGATCCTTATCAAGGGCCTGGATAGCTCAGTCGGTAGAGCATCAGACTTTTAATCTGAGGGTCCATGGTTCAAGTCCCTGTTCAGGCTTGTCTTCACACTTTGCTTGGAAATTCTCCATTGAGTAAAATACCGATGTCAACTTGGAAATTCCTCATTCGGGTAAAAAAACTATGTTACATCCTTCAGCTGTTTTGCAAGCGTAAAGCTTCACATTTCCCACCTCACTGGCAAGGAATTGCACAATAGCAGCTCGCAAAGTTGTAAAAACAAGTAAGAAGCCTGGGCCACTACTAGCTGATCTGGAGTCAGAAAAGCTACTTGCACTCCAAGGGTTATGAGCAATCAGGTTATACAATTCAGTGACATTAGTTACTAAGAAAAGGCATCACTGTTATTAATGATCATAGTATAATATCCCCCAACTGTATGTGTGGAAATTCAGACTATGGTTCAAATCAAATCAGCTGCTCTGGCAGAACCATTCAGTGAAGATCTTAAGACTTATGAACTCGCACCCAAGCTGAAATGCTTAAATGAGGGCTCGTCCGGGATTTGAACCCGGGACCTCTCGCACCCTAAGCGAGAATCATACCCCTAGACCAACGAGCCACTGCTGAGTAGCTTGGCTTTACTTTTCGAGAGTAAAGACCTGGGTCCTGTTGGTGGATCATCCTGTATTTCTGTGATTGAGTGCACCCCGTTGCTGTAGTTTGTTTGGTCAAGTGCGGCGGGTAGGAGCCTTCTTCTAGTGAAGTTCCACAGCCACTGCTGTATTCTCCTCTAAACAGAAACTGCTGGAGCTTCCATCGCACAAACGAATCTTGGATGCAGTGACACGCTGAAATAGCACAGTGGACATGTTCAAACGCTATCTCGAGCAGCAAGCAGCCATAGCAGTAGCTTCTGTGAGTACAGCTGTTTGATTGTTGATGCCTTTGTGCAACTGCAAATGTGACCCGGGAACGATATGTTCCAGCGTGAATTATGTAATTGCAAGCACGTGACTAAAAGGACAACTTGATCCTTATCAACGGCCTGGATAGCTCAGTCGGTAGAGCATCAGACTTTTAATCTGAGGGTCCAGGGTTCAAGTCCCTGTTCAGGCTTGTCTTCACACTTTGCTTGGAAATTCTCCATTGAGTAAAATACCGATGTCAACTTGGAAATTCCTCATTCGGGTAAAAAAACTATGTTACATCCTTCAGCTTTTTTGCAAACGTAAAGCTTCACATTTCCCACCTCACTGGCAAGGAATTGCACAATAGCAGCTCGCAAAGTTGTAAAAACAAGTAAGAAGCCTGGGCCACTACTAGCTGATCTGGAGTCAGAAAAGCTACTTGCACTCCAAGGGTTATGAGCAATCAGGTTATACAATTCAGTGACATTAGTTACTAAGAGAAGGCATCACTGTTATTAATGATCATAGTATAATATCCCCCAACTGTATGTGTGGAAATTCAGACTATGGTTCAAATCAAATCAGCTGCTCTGGCAGAACCATTCAGTGAAGATCTTAAGACTTATGAACTCGCCTTCAAGCTGAAATGCTTAAATGAGGGCTTGTCCGGGATTTGAACCCGGGACCTCTCGCACCCTAAGCGAGAATCATACCCCTAGACCAACGAGCCACTGCTTAGTAGCTTGGCTTTACTTTTCGAGAGTAAAGACCTGGGTCCTGTTGGTGGATCATCCTGTATTTCTGTGATTGAGTGCACCCCGTTGCTGTAGTTTGTTTGGTCAAGTGCGGCGGGTAGGAGCCTTCTTCTAGTGAAGTTCCACAGCCACTGCTGTATTCTCCTCTAAACAGAAACTGCTGGAGCTTCCATCGCACAAACAAATCTTGGATGCAGTGACACGCTGAAATAGCAAAGTGGACATGTTCAAACGCTATCTCGAGCAGCAAGCAGCCATAGCAGTAGCTTCCGTGAGTACAGCTGTTTGATTGTTGATGCCTTTGTGCAACTGCAAATGTGACCCGGGAACGATATGTTCCAGCGTGAATTATGTAATTGCAAGCACGTGACTAAAAGGACAACTTGATCCTTATGAAGGGCCTGGATAGCTCAGTCGGTAGAGCATCAGACTTTTAATCTGAGGGTCCAGGGTTCAAGTCCCTGTTCAGGCTTGTCTTCACACTTTGCTTGGAAATTCTCCATTGAGTAAAATACCGATGTCAACTTGGAAATTCCTCATTCGTTTAAAAAAACAATGTTACATCCTTCAGCTGTTTTGCAAGCGTAAAGCTTCACATTTCCCACCTCACTGGCAAGGAATTGCACAATAGCAGCTCGCAAAGTTGTAAAAACAAGTAAGAAGCCTGGGCCACTACTAGCTGATCTGGAGTCAGAAAAGCTACTTGCACTCCAAGGGTTATGAGCAATCAGGTTATACAATTCAGTGACATTAGTTACTAAGAGAAGGCATCACTGTTATTAATGATCATAGTATAATATCCCCCAACTGTATGTGTGGAAATTCAGACTATGGTTCAAATCAAATCAGCTGCTCTGGCAGAACCATTCAGTGAAGATCTTAAGACTTATGAACTCGCACCCAAGCTGAAATGCTTAAATGAGGGCTCGTCCGGGATTTGAACCCGGGACCTCTCGCACCCTAAGCGAGAATCATACCCCTAGACCAACGAGCCACTGCTGAGTAGCTTGGCTTTACGTTTCGAGAGTAAAGACCTAGGTCCTGTTTTCTGTGATTGAGTGCACCCCGTTGCTGTAGTTTGTTTGGTCAAGTGCGGCGGGTAGGAGCCTTCTTCTAGTGAAGTTCCACAGCCACTGCTGTATTCTCCTCTAAACAGAAACTGCTGGAGCTTACATCGCACAAACAAATCTTGGATGCAGTGACACGCTGAAATAGCACAGTGGACATGTTCAAACGCTATCTCGAGCAGCAAGCAGCCATAGCAGTAGCTTCCGTGAGTACAGCTGTTTGATTGTTGATGCCTTTGTGCAACTGCAAATGTGACCCGGGAACGATATGTTCCAGCGTGAATTATGTAATTGCAAGCACGTGACTAAAAGGACAACTTGATCCTTATCAAGGGCCTGGATAGCTCAGTCGGTAGAGCATCAGACTTTTAATCTGAGGGTCCAGGGTTCAAGTCCCTGTTCAGGCGTGTATTTACACTTTGCTTCGAGATCCCCTATTGAGTACAATACCGATGTCAACTTGGAAATTCCTCATTCGTTTAAAAAAACGATGTTACATCCTTCAGCTGTTTTGCAAGCATAAAGCTTCACATTTCCCACCTTACTGGCAAGGAATTGCACAATAGCAGCTCGCAAAGTTGTAAAAACAAGTAAGAAGCCTGGGCCACTACTAGCTGATCTGGAGTCAGAAAAGCTACTTGCACTCCAAGGGTTATGAGCAATCAGGTTATACAATTCAGTGACATTAGTTACTAAGAGAAGGCATCACTGTTATTAATGATCATAGTATAATATCCCCCAACTGTATGTGTGGAAATTCAGACTATGGTTCAAATCAAATCAGCTGCTCTGGCAGAACCATTCAGTGAAGATCTTAAGACTTATGAACTCGCACCCAAGCTGAAATGCTTAAATGAGGGCTCGTCCGGGATTTGAAC
>NC_140178.1:79630432-79842932 GCF_963971535.1 Notolepis coatsorum | reverse complement strand
GGCATCACTGTTATTAATGATCATAGTATAATATCCCCCAACTGTATGTGTGGAAATTCAGACTATGGTTCAAATCAAATCAGCTGCTCTGGCAGAACCATTCAGTGAAGATCTTAAGACTTATGAACTCGCACCCAAGCTGAAATGCTTAAAGGAGGGTTCGTCCGGGATTTGAACCCGGGACCTCTCGCACCCTAAGCGAGAATCATACCCCTAGACCAACGAGCCACTGCTGAGTAGCTTGGCATTACTTTTCGAGAGTAAAGACCTGGGTCCTGTTGGTGGATCATCCTGTATTTCTGTGATTGAGTGCACCCCGTTGCTGTAGTTTGTTTGGTCAAGTGCGGCGGGTAGGAGCCTTCTTCTAGTGAAGTTCCACAGCCACTGCTGTATTCTCCTCTAAACAGAAACTGCTGGAGCTTCCATCGCACAAACGAATCTTGGATGCAGTGACACGCTGAAATAGCACAGTGGACATGTTCAAACGCTATCTCGAGCAGCAAGCAGCCATAGCAGTAGCTTCCGTGAGTACAGCTGTTTGATTGTTGATGCCTTTGTGCAACTGCAAATGCGACCCGGGAACGATATGTTCCAGCGTGAATTATGTAATTGCAAGCACGTGACTAAAAGGACAACTTGATCCTTATCAAGGGCCTGGATAGCTCAGTCGGTAGAGCATCAGACTTTTAATCTGAGGGTCCAGTGTTCAAGTCCCTGTTCAGGCTTGTCTTCACACTTTGCTTGGAAATTCTCCATTGAGTAAAATACCGATGTCAACTTGGAAATTCCTCATTCGGGTAAAAAAACGATGTTACATCCTTCAGCTGTTTTGCAAGCGTAAAGCTTCACATTTCCCACCTCACTGGCAAGGAATTGCACAATAGCAGCTCGCAAAGTTGTAAAAACAAGTAAGAAGCCTGGGCCACTACTAGCTGATCTGGAGTCAGAAAAGCTACTTGCACTCCAAGGGTTATGAGCAATCAGGTTATACAATTCAGTGACATTAGTTACTAAGAAAAGGCATCACTGTTATTAATGATCATAGTATAATATCCCCCAACTGTATGTGTAGAAATTCAGACTATGGTTCAAATCAAATCAGCTGCTCTGGCAGAACCATTCAGTGAAGATCTTAAGACTTATGAACTCGCACCCAAGCTGAAATGCTTAAATGAGGGCTCGTCCGGGATTTGAACCCGGGACCTCTCGCACCCTAAGCGAGAATCATACCCCTAGACCAACGAGCCACTGCTGAGTAGCTTGGCTTTACTTTTCGAGAGTAAAGACCTGGGTCCTGTTGGTGGATCATCCTGTATTTCTGTGATTGAGTGCACCCCGTTGCTGTAGTTTGTTTGGTCAAGTGCGGCGGGTAGGAGCCTTCTTCTAGTGAAGTTCCACAGCCACTGCTGTATTCTCCTCTAAACAGAAACTGCTGGAGCTTCCATCGCACAAACGAATCTTGGATGCAGTGACACGCTGAAATAGCACAGTGGACATGTTCAAACGCTATCTCGAGCAGCAAGCAGCCATAGCAGTAGCTTCCGTGAGTACAGCTGTTTGATTGTTGATGCCTTTGTGCAACTGCAAATGTGACCCGGGAACGATATGTTCCAGCGTGAATTATGTAATTGCAAGCACGTGACTAAAAGGACAACTTGATCCTTATCAAGGGCCTCGATAGCTCAGTCGGTAGAGCATCAGACTTTTAATCTGAGGGTCCAGGGTTCAAGTCCCTGTTCAGGCTTGTCTTCACACTTTGCTTGGAAATTCTCCATTGAGTAAAATACCGATGTCAACTTGGAAATTCCTCATTTGTTTAAAAAAACGATGTTACATCCTTCAGCTGTTTTGCAAGCGTAAAGCTTCACATTTCCCACCTCACTGGCAAGGAATTGCACAATAGCAGCTCGCAAAGTTGTAAAAACAAGTAAGAAGCCTGGGCCACTACTAGCTGATCTGGAGTCAGAAAAGCTACTTGCACTCCAAGGGTTATGAGCAATCAGGTTATACAATTCAGTGACATTAGTTACTAAGAGAAGGCATCACTGTTATTAATGATCATAGTATAATATCCCCCAACTGTATGTGTGGAAATTCAGACTATGGTTCAAATCAAATCAGCTGCTCTGGCAGAACCATTCAGTGAAGATCTTAAGACTTATGAACTCGCACCCAAGCTGAAATGCTTAAATGAGGGCTCGTCCGGGATTTGAACCCGGGACCTCTCGCACCCTAAGCGAGAATCATACCCCTAGACCAACGAGCCACTGCTGAGTAGCTTGGCTTTACTTTTCGAGAGTAAAGACCTGGGTCCTGTTTTCTGTGATTGAGTGCACCCCGTTGCTGTAGTTTGTTTGGTCAAGTGCGGCGGGTAGGAGCCTTCTTCTAGTGAAGTTCCACAGCCACTGCTGTATTCTCCTCTAAACAGAAACTGCTGGAGCTTCCATCGCACAAACGAATCTTGGATGCAGTGACACGCTGAAATAGCACAGTGGACATGTTCAAACGCTATCTCGAGCAGCAAGCAGCCATAGCAGTAGCTTCCGTGAGTACAGCTGTTTGATTGTTGATGCCTTTGTGCAACTGCAAATGTGACCCGGGAACGATATGTTCCAGCGTGAATTATGTAATTGCAAGCACGTGACTAAAAGGACAACTTGATCCTTATCAAGGGCCTCGATAGCTCAGTCGGTAGAGCATCAGACTTTTAATCTGAGGGTCCAGGGTTCAAGTCCCTGTTCAGGCTTGTCTTCACACTTTGCTTGGAAATTCTCCATTGAGTAAAATACCGATGTCAACTTGGAAATTCCTCATTTGTTTAAAAAAACGATGTTACATCCTTCAGCTGTTTTGCAAGCGTAAAGCTTCACATTTCCCACCTCACTGGCAAGGAATTGCACAATAGCAGCTCGCAAAGTTGTAAAAACAAGTAAGAAGCCTGGGCCACTACTAGCTGATCTGGAGTCAGAAAAGCTACTTGCACTCCAAGGGTTATGAGCAATCAGGTTATACAATTCAGTGACATTAGTTACTAAGAGAAGGCATCACTGTTATTAATGATCATAGTATAATATCCCCCAACTGTATGTGTGGAAATTCAGACTATGGTTCAAATCAAATCAGCTGCTCTGGCAGAACCATTCAGTGAAGATCTTAAGACTTATGAACTCGCACCCAAGCTGAAATGCTTAAATGAGGGCTCGTCCGGGATTTGAACCCGGGACCTCTCGCACCCTAAGCGAGAATCATACCCCTAGACCAACGAGCCACTGCTGAGTAGCTTGGCTTTACTTTTCGAGAGTAAAGACCTGGGTCCTGTTTTCTGTGATTGAGTGCACCCCGTTGCTGTAGTTTGTTTGGTCAAGTGCGGCGGGTAGGAGCCTTCTTCTAGTGAAGTTCCACAGCCACTGCTGTATTCTCCTCTAAACAGAAACTGCTGGAGCTTCCATCGCACAAACGAATCTTGGATGCAGTGACACGCTGAAATAGCACAGTGGACATGTTCAAACGCTATCTCGAGCAGCAAGCAGCCATAGCAGTAGCTTCCGTGAGTACAGCTGTTTGATTGTTGATGCCTTTGTGCAACTGCAAATGTGACCCGGGAACGATATGTTCCAGCGTGAATTATGTAATTGCAAGCATGTGACTAAAAGGACAACTTGATCCTCATCAAGGGCCTGGATAGCTCAGTCGGTAGAGCATCAGACTTTTAATCTGAGGGTCCAGGGTTCAAGTCCCTGTTCAGGCTTGTCTTCACACTTTGCTTGGAGATCCCATATTAAGTACAATACCGATGTCAACTTGGAAATTCCCCCTTCAGCTACAAAAACTATGTTACATCCTTCAGCTGTTTTGCAAATGGTAAAGCTTCACATTTCCCACCTCACTTGCAAGGAATTGCACAACAGCAGCTGGCAAAATTGTAGAAACAAGTAAGAAGCGTGGGCCACTACTAGCTGATCTGGAGTCAGAAAAACCACTTGCACCCCAAGGGTTATGAGCAATGAGGTCATAAAATACAGACTCATTAGTTACAAGGAGAACAGATCACTGTTAATGATCACAGTATAATCTTCCCGTCTGTATGTGTGGAAATTCAGACTATGGTGAATCAAATCAGCTCCTCTGGCAGAACCTTTCAGTGAAGATCTTAGGACTTATGAAATTACACTTAAGCTGAAATGCTTAAATTTGGGCACGTCCGGGATTTGAACCCAGGACCTCTCGCACCCGAAGCGAGAATCATACCCCTAGACCAACGAGCCTCTGCTTAGCAGTTTGGCTTTGCTTTTCGACAGTAAATGCCTGGGTCCTGTTGGTGGATCGTCCTGTATTTCTGTGATAAGTAATTTCCTGCTACACAACAAGCTCAATGTTGTAATTTTTTACTCAACGTTATAAGATGCAAAGTCACGACAGCAGATGATAGTGTCAACATAGCTGAAATGTGCAAAACCTTTGCTTTGGATTGGGATCTTGAAAAGGCTAATCACGCCATTGCTGCTGTTACAGACAATTCACTTAACAGTGTAACAGTGAGAGGCCGAGCTATCGCCACACATTTTTGCTTACACTTTAAACCTTGCTACACGAGCGAGTTTGAGTGCACCCCGTTGCTGTAGTTTGCTTGGTCAAGTGCGGCAGGTAGGAGCCTTCTTCTACTGAAGTTCCACAGCCACTGCTGTATTTTCCTCTAAACAGAAACTGCTGGAGCTTCCATCGCACAAACTGATCTTGGATGCAGTCACACGCTAACATAGCACAGTGGATATGTTCAAACGCTATCTCGAGCAGCAAGCAGCCATAGCAGTAGCTTCCGTGAGTACAGCTGTTTGATTGCTGATGCCTTTGTGCAACTGCAAATGTGACCCGGGAACGATGTGTTCCAGCGTGAATTATGTACTTGCAAGCACATGGCTAAAAGGATAACTGGATCCTTATCAAGGGCCTGGATAGCTCAGTCGGTAGAGCATCAGACTTTTAATCTGAGGGTCCAGGGTTCAAGTCCCTGTTCAGGTGTGTCTTTACACTTTGCTTGGAGATCCCCTATTAAGTACAATACCTATGTCAACTTGGAAATTCCCCCTTCAGCTACAAAAACTATGTTACATCCTTTAGCTGTTTTGCAAGCGGTAAAGCTTCACATTTCCCACCTCACTTGCAAGGAATTGCACAACAGCAGCTGGCAAAATTGTAAAAACAAGTAAGAAGCGTGGGCCACTACTAGCTGATCTGGAGTCAGAAAAAACACTTGCACCCCAAGGGTTATGAGCAATGAGGTCATAAAATACAGACTCATTAGTTACAAGGAGAACAGATCACTGTTAATGATCACAGTATAATCTTCCCGTCTGTATGTGTGGACATTCAGACTATGGTGAATCAAATGAGCTCCTCTGGCAGAACCTTTCAGTGAAGATCTTAGGACTTATGAAATTACACCCAAGCTGAAATGCTTAAATGTGGGCTCGTCCGGGATTTGAACCCGGGACCTCTCGCACCCGAAGCGAGAATCTTACCCCTAGACCAACGAGCCTCTGCTGAGCAGTTTGGCTTTGCTTTTCGACAGTAAATGTCTGGGCCCTGTTGGTGGATCGTCCTGTATTTCTGTGATAAGTAATTTCCTGCTACACTACAAGCTCAATGTTGTAATTTTTTACTCAACGTTATAAGATGCAAAGTCACGACAGCAGATGATGGTGTCAACATAGCTGACATGTGCAAAACCTTTGCTTTGGATTGGGATCTTGAAAAGGCTAATCACGCCATTGCTGCTGTTACAGACAATTCACCTAACAGTGTAACAGTGAGAGGCCGAGCTATCGCCACACATTTTTGCTTACACTTTAAACCTTGCTACACGAGCGAGTTTGAGTGCACCCCGTTGCTGTAGTTTGCTTGGTCAAGTGCGGCAGGTAGGATCCTTCTTCTACTGAAGTTCCACAGCCACTGCTGTATTTTCCTCTAAACAGAAACTGCTGGAGCTTCCATCGCACAAACTGATCTTGGATGCAGTCACACGCTAACATAGCACAGTGGACATGTTCAAACGCTATCTCGAGCAGCAAGCAGCCATAGCAGTAGCTTCCGTGAGTACAGCTGTTTGATTGCTGATGCCTTTGTGCAACTGCAAATGTGACCCGGGAACGATGTATTCCAGCGTGAATTATGTACTTGCAAGCACATGGCTAAAAGGATAACTAGATACTTATCAAGGGCCTGGATAGCTCAGTCGGTAGAGCATCAGACTTTTAATCTGAGGGTCCAGGGTTCAAGTCCCTGTTCAGGCGTGTCTTTACACTTTGCTTGGAGATCCCCTATTAAGTACAATACCGATGTCAACTTGGAAATTCCCCCTTCAGCTACAAAAACTATGTTACATCCTTCAGCTGTTTTGCAAGCGGTAAAGCTTCACATTTCCCACCTCACTTGCAAGGAATTGCACAACAGCAGCTGGCAAAATTGTAAAAACAAGTAAGAAGCGTGGGCCACTACTAGCTGATCTGGAGTCAGAAAAAACACTTGCACCCCAAGGGTTATGAGCAATGAGGTCATAAAATACAGACTCATTAGTTACAAGGAGAACAGATCACTGTTAATGATCACAGTATAATCTTCCCGTCTGTATGTGTGGACATTCAGACTATGGTGAATCAAATCAGCTCCTCTGGCAGAACCTTTCAGTGAAGATCTTAGGACTTATGAAATTACACCCAAGCTGAAATGCTTAAATGAGGGCTCGTCCGGGATTTGAACCCGGGACCTCTCTCACCCGAAGCGAGAATCATACCCCTAGACCAACGAGCCTCTGCTGAGCAGTTTGGCTTTGCTTTTCGACAGTAAATATCTGGGTCCTGTTGGTGGATCGTCCTGTATTTCTGTGATAAGTAATTTCCTGCTACACAACAAGCTCAATGTTGTAATTCTTTACTCAACGTTATAAGATGCAAAGTCACGACAGCAGATGATGGTGTCAACATAGCTGACATGTGCAAAACCTTTGCTTTGGATTGGGATCTTGAAAAGGCTAATCACGCCATTGCTGCTGTTACAGACAATTCACCTAACAGTGTAACAGTGAGAGGCCGAGCTATCGCCACACATTTTTGCTTACACTTTAAACCTTGCTACACGAGCGAGTTTGAGTGCACCCCGTTGCTGTAGTTTGCTTGGTCAAGTGCGGCAGGTAGGAGCCTTCTTCTACTGAAGTTCCACAGCCACTGCTGTATTTTCCTCTAAACAGAAACTGCTGGAGCTTCCATCGCACAAACTGATCTTGGATGCAGTCACACGCTAACATAGCACAGTGGACATGTTCAAACGCTATCTCGAGCAGCAAGCAGCCATAGCAGTAGCTTCCGTGAGTACAGCTGTTTGATTGCTGATGCCTTTGTGCAACTGCAAATGTGACCCGGGAACGATGTATTCCAGCGTGAATTATGTACTTGCAAGCACATGGCTAAAAGGATAACTAGATACTTATCAAGGGCCTGGATAGCTCAGTCGGTAGAGCATCAGACTTTTAATCTGAGGGTCCAGGGTTCAAGTCCCTGTTCAGGCGTGTCTTTACACTTTGCTTGGAGATCCCCTATTAAGTACAATACCGATGTCAACTTGGAAATTCCCCCTTCAGCTACAAAAACTATGTTACATCCTTCAGCTGTTTTGCAAGCGGTAAAGCTTCACATTTCCCACCTCACTTGCAAGGAATTGCACAACAGCAGCTGGCAAAATTGTAAAAACAAGTAAGAAGCGTGGGCCACTACTAGCTGATCTGGAGTCAGAAAAAACACTTGCACCCCAAGGGTTATGAGCAATGAGGTCATAAAATACAGACTCATTAGTTACAAGGAGAACAGATCACTGTTAATGATCACAGTATAATCTTCCCGTCTGTATGTGTGGACATTCAGACTATGGTGAATCAAATCAGCTCCTCTGGCAGAACCTTTCAGTGAAGATCTTAGGACTTATGAAATTACACCCAAGCTGAAATGCTTAAATGAGGGCTCGTCCGGGATTTGAACCCGGGACCTCTCTCACCCGAAGCGAGAATCATACCCCTAGACCAACGAGCCTCTGCTGAGCAGTTTGGCTTTGCTTTTCGACAGTAAATATCTGGGTCCTGTTGGTGGATCGTCCTGTATTTCTGTGATAAGTAATTTCCTGCTACACAACAAGCTCAATGTTGTAATTCTTTACTCAACGTTATAAGATGCAAAGTCACGACAGCAGATGATGGTGTCAACATAGCTGACATGTGCAAAACCTTTGCTTTGGATTGGGATCTTGAAAAGGCTAATCACGCCATTGCTGCTGTTACAGACAATTCACCTAACAGTGTAACAGTGAGAGGCCGAGCTATCGCCACACATTTTTGCTTACACTTTAAACCTTGCTACACGAGCGAGTTTGAGTGCACCCCGTTGCTGTAGTTTGCTTGGTCAAGTGCGGCAGGTAGGAGCCTTCTTCTACTGAAGTTCCACAGCCACTGCTGTATTTTCCTCTAAACAGAAACTGCTGGAGCTTCCATCGCACAAACTGATCTTGGATGCAGTCACACGCTAACATAGCACAGTGGACATGTTCAAACGCTATCTCGAGCAGCAAGCAGCCATAGCAGTAGCTTCCGTGAGTACAGCTGTTTGATTGCTGATGCCTTTGTGCAACTGCAAATGTGACCCGGGAACGATGTGTTCCAGCGTGAATTATGTACTTGCAAGCACATGGCTAAAAGGATAACTAGATACTTATCAAGGGCCTGGATAGCTCAGTCGGTAGAGCATCAGACTTTTAATCTGAGGGTCCAGGGTTCAAGTCCCTGTTCAGGCGTGTCTTTACACTTTACTTGGAGATCCCATATTAAGTACAATACCGATGTCAACTTGGAAATTCCCCCTTCAGCTACAAAAACTATGTTACATCCTTCAGCTGTTTTGCAAGCGGTAAAGCTTCACATTTCCCACCTCACTTGCAAGGAATTGCACAACAGCAGCTGGCAAAATTGTAAAAACAAGTAAGAAGCGTGGGCCACTACTAGCTGATCTGGAGTCAGAAAAAACACTTGCACCCCAAGGGTTATGAGCAATGAGGTCATAAAATACAGACTCATTAGTTACAAGGAGAACAGATCACTGTTAATGATCACAGTATAATCTTCCCGTCTGTATGTGTGGACATTCAGACTATGGTGAATCAAATCAGCTCCTCTGGCAGAACCTTTCAGTGAAGATCTTAGGACTTATGAAATTACACCCAAGCTGAAATGCTTAAATGAGGGCTCGTCCGGGATTTGAACCCGGGACCTCTCTCACCCGAAGCGAGAATCATACCCCTAGACCAACGAGCCTCTGCTGAGCAGTTTGGCTTTGCTTTTCGACAGTAAATGTCTGGGTCCTGTTGGTGGATCGTCCTGTATTTCTGTGATAAGTAATTTCCTGCTACACAACAAGCTCAATGTTGTAATTCTTTACTCAACGTTATAAGATGCAAAGTCACGACAGCAGATGATGGTGTCAACATAGCTGACATGTGCAAAACCTTTGCTTTGGATTGGGATCTTGAAAAGGCTAATCACGCCATTGCTGCTGTTACAGACAATTCACCTAACAGTGTAACAGTGAGAGGCCGAGCTATCGCCACACATTTTTGCTTACACTTTAAACCTTGCTACACGAGCGAGTTTGAGTGCACCCCGTTGCTGTAGTTTGCTTGGTCAAGTGCGGCAGGTAGGAGCCTTCTTCTACTGAAGTTCCACAGCCACTGCTGTATTTTCCTCTAAACAGAAACTGCTGGAGCTTCCATCGCACAAACTGATCTTGGATGCAGTCACACGCTAACATAGCACAGTGGACATGTTCAAACGCTATCTCGAGCAGCAAGCAGCCATAGCAGTAGCTTCCGTGAGTACAGCTGTTTGATTGCTGATGCCTTTGTGCAACTGCAAATGTGACCCGGGAACGATGTGTTCCAGCGTGAATTATGTACTTGCAAGCACATGGCTAAAAGGATAACTAGATACTTATCAAGGGCCTGGATAGCTCAGTCGGTAGAGCATCAGACTTTTAATCTGAGGGTCCAGGGTTCAAGTCCCTGTTCAGGCGTGTCTTTACACTTTGCTTGGAGATCCCCTATTAAGTACAATACCGATGTCAACTTGGAAATTCCCCCTTCAGCTACAAAAACTATGTTACATCCTTCAGCTGTTTTGCAAGCGGTAAAGCTTCACATTTCCCACCTCACTTGCAAGGAATTGCACAACAGCAGCTGGCAAAATTGTAAAAACAAGTAAGAAGCGTGGGCCACTACTAGCTGATCTGGAGTCAGAAAAAACACTTGCACCCCAAGGGTTATGAGCAATGAGGTCATAAAATACAGACTCATTAGTTACAAGGAGAACAGATCACTGTTAATGATCACAGTATAATCTTCCCGTCTGTATGTGTGGACATTCAGACTATGGTGAATCAAATCAGCTCCTCTGGCAGAACCTTTCAGTGAAGATCTTAGGACTTATGAAATTACACCCAAGCTGAAATGCTTATATGAGGGCTCGTCCGGGATTTGAACCCGGGACCTCTCTCACCCGAAGCGAGAATCATACCCCTAGACCAACGAGCCTCTGCTGAGCAGTTTGGCTTTGCTTTTCGACAGTAAATGTCTGGGTCCTGTTGGTGGATCGTCCTGTATTTCTGTGATAAGTAATTTCCTGCTACACAACAAGCTCAATGTTGTAATTCTTTACTCAACGTTATAAGATGCAAAGTCACGACAGCAGATGATGGTGTCAACATAGCTGACATGTGCAAAACCTTTGCTTTGGATTGGGATCTTGAAAAGGCTAATCACGCCATTGCTGCTGTTACAGACAATTCACCTAACAGTGTAACAGTGAGAGGCCGAGCTATCGCCACACATTTTTGCTTACACTTTAAACCTTGCTACACGAGCGAGTTTGAGTGCACCCTGTTGCTGTAGTTTGCTTGGTCAAGTGCGGCAGGTAGGAGCCTTCTTCTACTGAAGTTCCACAGCCACTGCTGTATTTTCCTCTAAACAGAAACTGCTGGAGCTTCCATCGCACAAACTGATCTTGGATGCAGTCACACGCTAACATAGCACAGTGGACATGTTCAAACGCTATCTCGAGCAGCAAGCAGCCATAGCAGTAGCTTCCGTGAGTACAGCTGTTTGATTGCTGATGCCTTTGTGCAACTGCAAATGTGACCCGGGAACGATGTGTTCCAGCGTGAATTATGTACTTGCAAGCACATGGCTAAAAGGATAACTAGATCCTTATCAAGGGCCTGTATAGCTCAGTCGGTAGAGCATCAGACTTTTAATCTGAGGGTCCAGGGTTCAAGTCCCTGTTCAGGCGTGTCTTTACACTTTGCTTGGAGATCCCCTATTAAGTACAATACCGATGTCAACTTGGAAATTCCCCCTTCAGCTACAAAAACTATGTTACATCCTTCAGCTGTTTTGCAAGCGGTAAAGCTTCACATTTCCCACCTCACTTGCAAGGAATTGCACAACAGCAGCTGGCAAAATTGTAAAAACAAGTAAGAAGCGTGGGCCACTACTAGCTGATCTGGAGTCAGAAAAAACACTTGCACCCCAAGGGTTATGAGCAATGAGGTCATAAAATACAGACTCATTAGTTACAAGGAGAACAGATCACTGTTAATGATCACAGTATAATCTTCCCGTCTGTATGTGTGGACATTCAGACTATGGTGAATCAAATCAGCTCCTCTGGCAGAACCTTTCAGTGAAGATCTTAGGACTTATGAAATTACACCCAAGCTGAAATGCTTAAATGTGGGCTAGTCCAGGATTTGAACGCGGGACCTCTCGCACCCGAAGCGAGAATCATACCCCTAGACCAACGAGCCTCTGCTGAGCAGTTTGGCTTTGCTTTTCGACAGTAAATGTCTGGGTCCTGTTGGTGGATCGTCCTGTATTTCTGTGATAAGTAATTTCCTGCTACACAACAAGCTCAATGTTGTAATTCTTTACTCAACGTTATAAGATGCAAAGTCACGACAGCAGATGATGGTGTCAACATAGCTGACATGTGCAAAACCTTTGCTTTGGATTGGGATCTTGAAAAGGCTAATCACGCCATTGCTGCTGTTACAGACAATTCACCTAACAGTGTAACAGTGAGAGGCCGAGCTATCGCCACACATTTTTGCTTACACTTTAAACCTTGCTACACGAGCGAGTTTGAGTGCACCCCGTTGCTGTAGTTTGCTTGGTCAAGTGCGGCAGGTAGGAGCCTTCTTCTACTGAAGTTCCACAGCCACTGCTGTATTTTCCTCTAAACAGAAACTGCTGAAGCTTCCATCGCACAAACTGATCTTGGATGCAGTCACACGCTAACATAGCACAGTGGAAATGTTCAAACGCTATCTCGAGCAGCAAGCAGCCATAGCAGTAGCTTCCGTGAGTACAGCTGTTTGATTGCTGATGCCTTTGTGCAACTGCAAATGTGACCCGGGAACGATGTGTTCCAGCGTGAATTATGTACTTGCAAGCACATGGCTAAAAGGATAACTAGATCCTTATCAAGGGCCTGGATAGCTCAGTCGGTAGAGCATCAGACTTTTAATCTGAGGGTCCAGGGTTCAAGTCCCTGTTCAGGCGTGTCTTTACACTTTACTTGGAGATCCCATATTAAGTACAATACCGATGTCAACTTGGAAATTCCCCCTTCAGCTACAAAAACTATGTTACATCCTTCAGCTGTTTTGCAAGCGGTAAAGCTTCACATTTCCCACCTCACTTGCAAGGAATTGCACAACAGCAGCTGGCAAAATTGTAAAAACAAGTAAGAAGCGTGGGCCACTACTAGCTGATCTGGAGTCAGAAAAAACACTTGCACCCCAAGGGTTATGAGCAATGAGGTCATAAAATACAGACTCATTAGTTACAAGGAGAACAGATCACTGTTAATGATCACAGTATAATCTTCCCGTCTGTATGTGTGGACATTCAGACTATGGTGAATCAAATCAGCTCCTCTGGCAGAACCTTTCAGTGAAGATCTTAGGACTTATGAAATTACACCCAAGCTGAAATGCTTAAATGTGGGCTAGTCCGGGATTTGAACGCGGGACCTCTCGCACCCGAAGCGAGAATCATACCCCTAGACCAACGAGCCTCTGCTGAGCAGTTTGGCTTTGCTTTTCGACAGTAAATGTCTGGGTCCTGTTGGTGGATCGTCCTGTATTTCTGTGATAAGTAATTTCCTGCTACACAACAAGCTCAATGTTGTAATTCTTTACTCAACGTTATAAGATGCAAAGTCACGACAGCAGATGATGGTGTCAACATAGCTGACATGTGCAAAACCTTTGCTTTGGATTGGGATCTTGAAAAGGCTAATCACGCCATTGCTGCTGTTACAGACAATTCACCTAACAGTGTAACAGTGAGAGGCCGAGCTATCGCCACACATTTTTGCTTACACTTTAAACCTTGCTACACGAGCGAGTTTGAGTGCACCCCGTTGCTGTAGTTTGCTTGGTCAAGTGCGGCAGGTAGGAGCCTTCTTCTACTGAAGTTCCACAGCCACTGCTGTATTTTCCTCTAAACAGAAACTGCTGAAGCTTCCATCGCACAAACTGATCTTGGATGCAGTCACACGCTAACATAGCACAGTGGACATGTTCAAACGCTATCTCGAGCAGCAAGCAGCCATAGCAGTAGCTTCCGTGAGTACAGCTGTTTGATTGCTGATGCCTTTGTGCAACTGCAAATGTGACCCGGGAACGATGTGTTCCAGCGTGAATTATGTACTTGCAAGCACATGGCTAAAAGGATAACTAGATCCTTATCAAGGGCCTGGATAGCTCAGTCGGTAGAGCATCAGACTTTTAATCTGAGGGTCCAGGGTTCAAGTCCCTGTTCAGGCGTGTCTTTACACTTTACTTGGAGATCCCATATTAAGTACAATACCGATGTCAACTTGGAAATTCCCCCTTCAGCTACAAAAACTATGTTACATCCTTTAGCTGTTTTGCAAGCGGTAAAGCTTCACATTTCCCACCTCACTTGCAAGGAATTGCACAACAGCAGCTGGCAAAATTGTAAAAACAAGTAAGAAGCGTGGGCCACTACTAGCTGATCTGGAGTCAGAAAAAACACTTGCACCCCAAGGGTTATGAGCAATGAGGTCATAAAATACAGACTCATTAGTTACAAGGAGAACAGATCACTGTTAATGATCACAGTATAATCTTCCCGTCTGTATGTGTGGACATTCAGACTATGGTGAATCAAATGAGCTCCTCTGGCAGAACCTTTCAGTGAAGATCTTAGGACTTATGAAATTACACCCGAGCTGAAATGCTTAAATGTGGGCTCGTCCGGGATTTGAACCCGGGACCTCTCGCACCCGAAGCGAGAATCTTACCCCTAGACCAACGAGCCTCTGCTGAGCAGTTTGGCTTTGCTTTTCGACAGTAAATGTCTGGGTCCTGTTGGTGGATCGTCCTGTATTTCTGTGATAAGTAATTTCCTGCTACACTACAAGCTCAATGTTGTAATTTTTTACTCAACGTTATAAGATGCAAAGTCACGACAGCAGATGATGGTGTCAACATAGCTGACATGTGCAAAACCTTTGCTTTGGATTGGGATCTTGAAAAGGCTAATCACGCCATTGCTGCTGTTACAGACAATTCACCTAACAGTGTAACAGTGAGAGGCCGAGCTATCGCCACACATTTTTGCTTACACTTTAAACCTTGCTACACGAGCGAGTTTGAGTGCACCCCGTTGCTGTAGTTTGCTTGGTCAAGTGCGGCAGGTAGGAGCCTTCTTCTACTGAAGTTCCACAGCCACTGCTGTATTTTCCTCTAAACAGAAACTGCTGGAGCTTCCATCGCACAAACTGATCTTGGATGCAGTCACACGCTAACATAGCACAGTGGACATGTTCAAACGCTATCTCGAGCAGCAAGCAGCCATAGCAGTAGCTTCCGTGAGTACAGCTGTTTGATTGCTGATGCCTTTGTGCAACTGCAAATGTGACCCGGGAACGATGTGTTCCAGCGTGAATTATGTACTTGCAAGCACATGGCTAAAAGGATAACTAGATACTTATCAAGGGCCTGGATAGCTCAGTCGGTAGAGCATCAGACTTTTAATCTGAGGGTCCAGGGTTCAAGTCCCTGTTCAGGCGTGTCTTTACACTTTGCTTGGAGATCCCCTATTAAGTACAATACCGATGTCAACTTGGAAATTCCCCCTTCAGCTACAAAAACCATGTTACATCCTTCAGCTGTTTTGCAAGCGGTAAAGCTTTACATTTCCCACCTCACTTGCAAGGAATTGCACAACAGCAGCTGGCAAAATTGTAAAAACAAGTAAGAAGCGTGGGCCACTACTAGCTGATCTGGAGTCAGAAAAAACACTTGCACCCCAAGGGTTATGAGCAATGAGGTCATAAAATACAGACTCATTAGTTACAAGGAGAACAGATCACTGTTAATGATCACAGTATAATCTTCCCGTCTGTATGTGTGGACATTCAGACTATGGTGAATCAAATCAGCTCCTCTGGCAGAACCTTTCAGTGAAGATCTTAGGACTTATGAAATTACACCCAAGCTGAAATGCTTAAATGAGGGCTCGTCCGGGATTTGAACCCGGGACCTCTCTCACCCGAAGCGAGAATCATACCCCTAGACCAACGAGCCTCTGCTGAGCAGTTTGGCTTTGCTTTTCGACAGTAAATGTCTGGGTCCTGTTGGTGGATCGTCCTGTATTTCTGTGATAAGTAATTTCCTGCTACACAACAAGCTCAATGTTGTAATTCTTTACTCAACGTTATAAGATGCAAAGTCACGACAGCAGATGATGGTGTCAACATAGCTGACATGTGCAAAACCTTTGCTTTGGATTGGGATCTTGAAAAGGCTAATCACGCCATTGCTGCTGTTACAGACAATTCACCTAACAGTGTAACAGTGAGAGGCCGAGCTATCGCCACACATTTTTGCTTACACTTTAAACCTTGCTACACGAGCGAGTTTGAGTGCACCCCGTTGCTGTAGTTTGCTTGGTCAAGTGCGGCAGGTAGGAGCCTTCTTCTACTGAAGTTCCACAGCCACTGCTGTATTTTCCTCTAAACAGAAACTGCTGAAGCTTCCATCGCACAAACTGATCTTGGATGCAGTCACACGCTAACATAGCACAGTGGACATGTTCAAACGCTATCTCGAGCAGCAAGCAGCCATAGCAGTAGCTTCCGTGAGTACAGCTGTTTGATTGCTGATGCCTTTGTGCAACTGCAAATGTGACCCGGGAACGATGTGTTCCAGCGTGAATTATGTACTTGCAAGCACATGGCTAAAAGGATAACTAGATCCTTATCAAGGGCCTGGATAGCTCAGTCGGTAGAGCATCAGACTTTTAATCTGAGGGTCCAGGGTTCAAGTCCCTGTTCAGGCGTGTCTTTACACTTTACTTGGAGATCCCATATTAAGTACAATACCGATGTCAACTTGGAAATTCCCCCTTCAGCTACAAAAACTATGTTACATCCTTCAGCTGTTTTGCAAACGGTAAAGCTTCACATTTCCCACCTCACTTGCAAGGAATTGCACAACAGCAGCTGGCAAAATTGTAGAAACAAGTAAGAAGCGTGGGCCACTACTAGCTGATCTGGAGTCAGAAAAACCACTTGCACCCCAAGGGTTATGAGCAATGAGGTCATAAAATACAGACTCATTAGTTACAAGGAGAACAGATCACTGTTAATGATCACAGTATAATCTTCCCGTCTGTATGTGTGGAAATTCAGACTATGGTGAATCAAATCAGCTCCTCTGGCAGAACCTTTCAGTGAAGATCTTAGGACTTATGAAATTACACCCAAGCTGAAATGCTTAAATGTGGGCTCGTCCGGGATTTGAACCAGGGACCTCTCGCACCCGAAGCGAGAATCATACCCCTAGACCAACGAGCCTCTGCTTAGCAGTTTGGCTTTGCTTTTCGACAGTAAATGTCTGGGTCCTGTTGGTGGATCGTCCTGTATTTCTGTGATAAGTAATTTCCTGCTACACAACAAGCTCAATGTTGTAATTTTTTACTCAACATTATAAGATGCAAAGTCACGACAGCAGATGATAGTGTCAACATAGCTGAAATGTGCAAAACCTTTGCTTTGGATTGGGATCTTGAAAAGGCTAATCACGCCATTGCTGCTGTTACAGACAATTCACTTAACAGTGTAACAGTGAGAGGCCGAGCTATCGCCACACATTTTTGCTTACACTTTAAACCTTGCTACACGAGCGAGTTTGAGTGCACCCCGTTGCTGTAGTTTGCTTGGTCAAGTGCGGCAGGTAGGAGCCTTCTTCTACTGAAGTTCCACAGCCACTGCTGTATTTTCCTCTAAACAGAAACTGCTGGAGCTTCCATCGCACAAACTGATCTTGGATGCAGTCACACGCTAACATAGCACAGTGGACATGTTCAAACGCTATCTCGAGCAGCAAGCAGCCATAGCAGTAGCTTCCGTGAGTACAGCTGTTTGATTGCTGATGCCTTTGTGCAACTGCAAATGTGACCCGGGAACGATGTGTTCCAGCGTGAATTATGTACTTGCAAGCACATGGCTAAAAGGATAACTGGATCCTTATCAAGGGCCTGGATAGCTCAGTCGGTAGAGCATCAGACTTTTAATCTGAGGGTCCAGGGTTCAAGTCCCTGTTCAGGTGTGTCTTTACACTTTGCTTGGAGATCCCCTATTAAGTACAATACCGATGTCAACTTGGAAATTCCCCCTTCAGCTACAAAAACTATGTTACATCCTTTAGCTGTTTTGCAAGCGGTAAAGCTTCACATTTCCCACCTCACTTGCAAGGAATTGCACAACAGCAGCTGGCAAAATTGTAAAAACAAGTAAGAAGCGTGGGCCACTACTAGCTGATCTGGAGTCAGAAAAAACACTTGCACCCCAAGGGTTATGAGCAATGAGGTCATAAAATACAGACTCATTAGTTACAAGGAGAACAGATCACTGTTAATGATCACAGTATAATCTTCCCGTCTGTATGTGTGGACATTCAGACTATGGTGAATCAAATGAGCTCCTCTGGCAGAACCTTTCAGTGAAGATCTTAGGACTTATGAAATTACACCCGAGCTGAAATGCTTAAATGTGGAATCGTCCGGGATTTGAACCCGGGACCTCTCGCACCCGAAGCGAGAATCTTACCCCTAGACCAACGAGCCTCTGCTGAGCAGTTTGGCTTTGCTTTTCGACAGTAAATGTCTGGGTCCTGTTGGTGGATCGTCCTGTATTTCTGTGATAAGTAATTTCCTGCTACACTACAAGCTCAATGTTGTAATTTTTTACTCAACGTTATAAGATGCAAAGTCACGACAGCAGATGATGGTGTCAACATAGCTGACATGTGCAAAACCTTTGCTTTGGATTGGGATCTTGAAAAGGCTAATCACGCCATTGCTGCTGTTACAGACAATTCACCTAACAGTGTAACAGTGAGAGGCCGAGCTATCGCCACACATTTTTGCTTACACTTTAAACCTTGCTACACGAGCGAGTTTGAGTGCACCCCGTTGCTGTAGTTTGCTTGGTCAAGTGCGGCAGGTAGGAGCCTTCTTCTACTGAAGTTCCACAGCCACTGCTGTATTTTCCTCTAAACAGAAACTGCTGGAGCTTCCATCGCACAAACTGATCTTGGATGCAGTCACACGCTAACATAGCACAGTGGACATGTTCAAACGCTATCTCGAGCAGCAAGCAGCCATAGCAGTAGCTTCCGTGAGTACAGCTGTTTGATTGCTGATGCCTTTGTGCAACTGCAAATGTGACCCGGGAACGATGTGTTCCAGCGTGAATTATGTACTTGCAAGCACATGGCTAAAAGGATAACTAGATACTTATCAAGGGCCTGGATAGCTCAGTCGGTAGAGCATCAGACTTTTAATCTGAGGGTCCAGGGTTCAAGTCCCTGTTCAGGCGTGTCTTTACACTTTGCTTGGAGATCCCCTATTAAGTACAATACCGATGTCAACTTGGAAATTCCCCCTTCAGCTACAAAAACCATGTTACATCCTTCAGCTGTTTTGCAAGCGGTAAAGCTTTACATTTCCCACCTCACTTGCAAGGAATTGCACAACAGCAGCTGGCAAAATTGTAAAAACAAGTAAGAAGCGTGGGCCACTACTAGCTGATCTGGAGTCAGAAAAAACACTTGCACCCCAAGGGTTATGAGCAATGAGGTCATAAAATACAGACTCATTAGTTACAAGGAGAACAGATCACTGTTAATGATCACAGTATAATCTTCCCGTCTGTATGTGTGGACATTCAGACTATGGTGAATCAAATCAGCTCCTCTGGCAGAACCTTTCAGTGAAGATCTTAGGACTTATGAAATTACACCCAAGCTGAAATGCTTAAATGAGGGCTCGTCCGGGATTTGAACCCGGGACCTCTCTCACCCGAAGCGAGAATCATACCCCTAGACCAACGAGCCTCTGCTGAGCAGTTTGGCTTTGCTTTTCGACAGTAAATGTCTGGGTCCTGTTGGTGGATCGTCCTGTATTTCTGTGATAAGTAATTTCCTGCTACACAACAAGCTCAATGTTGTAATTCTTTACTCAACGTTATAAGATGCAAAGTCACGACAGCAGATGATGGTGTCAACATAGCTGACATGTGCAAAACCTTTGCTTTGGATTGGGATCTTGAAAAGGCTAATCACACCATTGCTGCTGTTACAGACAATTCACCTAACAGTGTAACAGTGAGAGGCCGAGCTATCGCCACACATTTTTGCTTACACTTTAAACCTTGCTACACGAGCGAGTTTGAGTGCACCCCGTTGCTGTAGTTTGCTTGGTCAAGTGCGGCAGGTAGGAGCCTTCTTCTACTGAAGTTCCACAGCCACTGCTGTATTTTCCTCTAAACAGAAACTGCTGAAGCTTCCATCGCACAAACTGATCTTGGATGCAGTCACACGCTAACATAGCACAGTGGACATGTTCAAACGCTATCTCGAGCAGCAAGCAGCCATAGCAGTAGCTTCCGTGAGTACAGCTGTTTGATTGCTGATGCCTTTGTGCAACTGCAAATGTGACCCGGGAACGATGTGTTCCAGCGTGAATTATGTACTTGCAAGCACATGGCTAAAAGGATAACTAGATCCTTATCAAGGGCCTGGATAGCTCAGTCGGTAGAGCATCAGACTTAAATCTGAGGGTCCAGGGTTCAAGTCCCTGTTCAGGTGTGTCTTTACACTTTGCTTGGAGATCCCCTATTAAGTACAATACCCATGTCAACTTGGAAATTCCCCCTTCAGCTACAAAAACTATGTTACATCCTTCAGCTGTTTTGCAAGCGGTAAAGCTTCACATTTCCCACCTCACTTGCAAGGAATTGCACAACAGCAGCTGGCAAAATTGTAAAAACAAGTAAGAAGCGTGGGCCACTACTAGCTGATCTGGAGTCAGAAAAAACACTTGCACCCCAAGGGTTATGAGCAATGAGGTCATAAAATACAGACTCATTAGTTACAAGGAGAACAGATCACTGTTAATGATCACAGTATAATCTTCCCGTCTGTATGTGTGGACATTCAGACTATGGTGAATCAAATCAGCTCCTCTGGCAGAACCTTTCAATGAAGATCTTAGGACTTATGAAATTACACCCAAGCTGAAATGCTTAAATGTGGGCTAGTCCGGGATTTGAACGCGGGACCTCTCGCACCCGAAGCGAGAATCATACCCCTAGACCAACGAGCCTCTGCTGAGCAGTTTGGCTTTGCTTTTCGACAGTAAATGTCTGGGTCCTGTTGGTGGATCGTCCTGTATTTCTGTGATAAGTAATTTCCTGCTACACAACAAGCTCAATGTTGTAATTCTTTACTCAACGTTATAAGATGCAAAGTCACGACAGCAGATGATGGTGTCAACATAGCTGACATGTGCAAAACCTTTGCTTTGGATTGGGATCTTGAAAAGGCTAATCACCCCATTGCTGCTGTTACAGACAATTCACCTAACAGTGTAACAGTGAGAGGCCGAGCTATCGCCACACATTTTAGCTTACACTTTAAACCTTGCTACACGAGCGAGTTTGAGTGCACCCCGTTGCTGTAGTTTGCTTGGTCAAGTGCGGCAGGTAGGAGCCTTCTTCTACTGAAGTTCCACAGCCACTGCTGTATTTTCCTCTAAACAGAAACTGCTGAAGCTTCCATCGCACAAACTGATCTTGGATGCAGTCACACGCTAACATAGCACAGTGGACATGTTCAAACGCTATCTCGAGCAGCAAGCAGCCATAGCAGTAGCTTCCGTGAGTACAGCTGTTTGATTGCTGATGCCTTTGTGCAACTGCAAATGTGACCCGGGAACGATGTGTTCCAGCGTGAATTATGTACTTGCAAGCACATGGCTAAAAGGATAACTAGATCCTTATCAAGGGCCTGGATAGCTCAGTCGGTAGAGCATCAGACTTTTAATCTGAGGGTCCAGGGTTCAAGTCCCTGTTCAGGCGTGTCTTTACACTTTGCTTGGAGATCCCATATTAAGTACAATACCGATGTCAACTTGGAAATTCCCCCTTCAGCTACAAAAACTATGTTACATCCTTCAGCTGTTTTGCAAACGGTAAAGCTTCACATTTCCCACCTCACTTGCAAGGAATTGCACAACAGCAGCTGGCAAAATTGTAGAAACAAGTAAGAAGCGTGGGCCACTACTAGCTGATCTGGAGTCAGAAAAACCACTTGCACCCCAAGGGTTATGAGCAATGAGGTCATAAAATACAGACTCATTAGTTACAAGGAGAACAGATCACTGTTAATGATCACAGTATAATCTTCCCGTCTGTATGTGTGTAAATTCAGACTATGGTGAATCAAATCAGCTCCTCTGGCAGAACCTTTCAGTGAAGATCTTAGGACTTATGAAATTACACCCAAGCTGAAATGCTTAAATGCGGGCTCGTCCGGGATTTGAACCTGGGACCTCTCGCACCCGAAGCGAGAATCATACCCCTAGACCAACGAGCCTCTGCTTAGCAGTTTGGCTTTGCTTTTCGACAGTAAATGTCTGGGTCCTGTTGGTGGATCGTCCTGTATTTCTGTGATAAGTAATTTCCTGCTACACAACAAGCTCAATGTTGTAATTTTTTACTCAACGTTATAAGATGCAAAGTCACGACAGCAGATGATGGTGTCAACATAGCTGAAATGTGCAAAACCTTTGCTTTGGATTGGGATCTTGAAAAGGCTAATCACGCCATTGCTGCAGTTACAGACAATTCACTTAACAGTGTAACAGTGAGAGGCCGAGCTATCGCCACACATTTTTGCTTACACTTTAAACCTTGCTACACGAGCGAGTTTGAGTGCACCCCGTTGCTGTAGTTTGCTTGGTCAAGTGCGGCAGGTAGGAGCCTTCTTCTACTGAAGTTCCACAGCCACTGCTGTATTTTCCTCTAAACAGAAACTGCTGGAGCTTCCATCGCACAAACTGATCTTGGATGCAGTCACACGCTAACATAGCACAGTGGACATGTTCAAACGCTATCTCGAGCAGCAAGCAGCCATAGCAGTAGCTTCCGTGAGTACAGCTGTTTGATTGCTGATGCCTTTATGCAACTGCAAATGTGACCCGGGAACGATGTGTTCCAGCGTGAATTATGTACTTGCAAGCACATGGCCAAAAGGATAACTAGATCCTTATCAAGGGCCTGGATAGCTCAGTCGGTAGAGCATCAGACTTTTAATCTGAGGGTCCAGGGTTCAAGTCCCTGTTCAGGCGTGTCTTTACACTTTGCTTGGAGATCCCCTATTAAGTACAATACCGATGTCAACTTGGAAATTCCCCCTTCAGCTACAAAAACTATGTTACATCCTTCAGCTGTTTTGCAAGCGGTAAAGCTTCACATTTCCCACCTCACTTGCAAGGAATTGCACAACAGCAGCTGGCAAAATTGTAAAAACAAGTAAGAAGCGTGGGCCACTACTAGCTGATATGGAGTCAGAAAAAACACTTGCACCCCAAGGGTTATGAGCAATGAGGTCATAAAATACAGACTCATTAGTTACGAGGAGAACAGATCACTGTTAATGATCACAGTATAATCTTCCCGTCTGTATGTGTGGACATTCAGACTATGGTGAATCAAATCAGCTCCTCTGGCAGAACCTTTCAGTGAAGATCTTAGGACTTATGAAATTACACCCAAACTGAAATGCTTAAATGTGGGCTAGTCCGGGATTTGAACGCGGGACCTCTCGCACCCGAAGCGAGAATCATACCCCTAGACCAACGAGCCTCTGCTGAGCAGTTTGGCTTTGCTTTTCGACAGTAAATGTCTGGGTCCTGTTGGTGGATCGTCCTGTATTTCTGTGATAAGTAATTTCCTGCTACACAACAAGCTCAATGTTGTAATTCTTTACTCAACGTTATAAGATGCAAAGTCACGACAGCAGATGATGGTGTCAACATAGCTGACATGTGCAAAACCTTTGCTTTGGATTGGGATCTTGAAAAGGCTAATCACGCCATTGCTGCAGTTACAGACAATTCACTTAACAGTGTAACAGTGAGAGGCCGAGCTATCGCCACACATTTTTGCTTACACTTTAAACCTTGCTACACAAGCGAGTTTGAGTGCACCCCGTTGCTGTAGTTTGCTTGGTCAAGTGCGGCAGGTAGGAGCCTTCTTCTACTGAAGTTCCACAGCCACTGCTGTATTTTCCTCTAAACAGAAACTGCTGGAGCTTCCATCGCACAAACTGATCTTGGATGCAGTCACACGCTAACATAGCACAGTGGACATGTTCAAACGCTATCTCGAGCAGCAAGCAGCCATAGCAGTAGCTTCCGTGAGTACAGCTGTTTGATTGCTGATGCCTTTGTGCAACTGCAAATGTGACCCGGGAACGATGTGTTCCAGCGTGAATTATGTACTTGCAAGCACATGGCTAAAAGGATAACTAGATCCTTATCAAGGGCCTGGATAGCTCAGTCGGTAGAGCATCAGACTTTTAATCTGAGGGTCCAGGGTTCAAGTCCCTGTTCAGGCGTGTCTTTACACTTTGCTTGGAGATCCCATATTAAGTACAATACCGATGTCAACTTGGAAATTCCCCCTTCAGCTACAAAAACTATGTTACATCCTTCAGCTGTTTTGCAAACGGTAAAGCTTCACATTTCCCACCTCACTTGCAAGGAATTGCACAACAGCAGCTGGCAAAATTGTAGAAACAAGTAAGAAGCGTGGGCCACTACTAGCTGATCTGGAGTCAGAAAAACCACTTGCACCCCAAGGGTTATGAGCAATGAGGTCATAAAATACAGACTCATTAGTTACAAGGAGAACAGATCACTGTTAATGATCACAGTATAATCTTCCCGTCTGTATGTGTGTAAATTCAGACTATGGTGAATCAAATCAGCTCCTCTGGCAGAACCTTTCAGTGAAGATCTTAGGACTTATGAAATTACACCCAAGCTGAAATGCTTAAATGCGGGCTCGTCCGGGATTTGAACCCGGGACCTCTCGCACCCGAAGCGAGAATCATACCCCTAGACCAACGAGCCTCTGCTTAGCAGTTTGGCTTTGCTTTTCGACAGTAAATGTCTGGGTCCTGTTGGTGGATCGTCCTGTATTTCTGTGATAAGTAATTTCCTGCTACACAACAAGCTCAATGTTGTAATTTTTTACTCAACGTTATAAGATGCAAAGTCACGACAGCAGATGATGGTGTCAACATAGCTGAAATGTGCAAAACCTTTGCTTTGGATTGGGATCTTGAAAAGGCTAATCACGCCATTGCTGCAGTTACAGACAATTCACTTAACAGTGTAACAGTGAGAGGCCGAGCTATCGCCACACATTTTTGCTTACACTTTAAACCTTGCTACACAAGCGAGTTTGAGTGCACCCCGTTGCTGTAGTTTGCTTGGTCAAGTGCGGCAGGTAGGAGCCTTCTTCTACTGAAGTTCCACAGCCACTGCTGTATTTTCCTCTAAACAGAAACTGCTGGAGCTTCCATCGCACAAACTGATCTTGGATGCAGTCACACGCTAACATAGCACAGTGGACATGTTCAAACGCTATCTCGAGCAGCAAGCAGCCATAGCAGTAGCTTCCGTGAGTACAGCTGTTTTATTGCTGATGCCTTTATGCAACTGCAAATGTGACCCGGGAACGATGTGTTCCAGCGTGAATTATGTACTTGCAAGCACATGGCCAAAAGGATAACTAGATCCTTATCAAGGGCCTGGATAGCTCAGTCGGTAGAGCATCAGACTTTTAATCTGAGGGTCCAGGGTTCAAGTCCCTGTTCAGGCGTGTCTTTACACTTTGCTTGGAGATCCCCTATTAAGTACAATACCGATGTCAACTTGGAAATTCCCCCTTCAGCTACAAAATCTATGTTACATCCTTCAGCTGTTTTGCAAGCGGTAAAGCTTCACATTTCCCACCTCGCTTGCAAGGAATTGCACAACAGCAGCTGGCAAAATTGTAAAAACAAGTAAGAAGCGTGGGCCACTACTAGCTGATCTGGAGTCAGAAAAAACACTTGCACCCCAAGGGTTATGAGCAATGAGGTCATAAAATACAGACTCATTAGTTACAAGGAGAACAGATCACTGTTAATGATCACAGTATAATCTTCCCGTCTGTATGTGTGGACATTCAGACTATGGTGAATCAAATCAGCTCCTCTGGCAGAACCTTTCAGTGAAGATCTTAGGATTTATGAAATTACACCCAAGCTGAAAAGCTTAAATGTGGGCTCGTCCAGGATTTGAACCCGGGACCTCTCTCACGCGAAGCGAGAATCATACCCCTAGACCAACGAGCCTCTGCTGAGCAGTTTGGCTTTGCTTTTCGACAGTAAATGTCTGGGTCCTGTTGGTGGATCGTCCTGTATTTCTGTGATAAGTAATTTCCTGCTACACAACAAGCTCAATGTTGTAATTCTTTACTCAACGTTATAAGATGCAAAGTCACGACAGCAGATGATGGTGTCAACATAGCTGAGATGTGCAAAACCTTTGCTTTGGATTGGGATCTTGAAAAGGCTAATCACGCCATTGCTGCTCTTACAGACAATTCACCTAACAGTGTAACAGTGAGAGGCCGAGCTATCGCCACACATTTTTGCTTACACTTTAAACCTTGCTACACGAGCGAGTTTGAGTGCACCCCGTTGCTGTAGTTTGCTTGGTCAAGTGCGGCAGGTAGGAGCCTTCTTCTACTGAAGTTCCACAGCCACTGCTGTATTTTCCTCTAAACAGAAACTGCTGAAGCTTCCATCGCACAAACTGATCTTGGATGCAGTCACACGCTAACATAGCACAGTGGACATGTTCAAACGCTATCTCGAGCAGCAAGCAGCCATAGCAGTAGCTTCCGTGAGTACAGCTGTTTGATTGCTGATGTCTTTGTGCAACTGCAAATGTGACCCGGGAACGATGTGTTCCAGCGTGAATTATGTACTTGCAAGCACATGGCTAAAAGGATAACTAGATCCTTATCAAGGGCCTGTATAGCTCAGTCGGTAGAGCATCAGACTTTTAATCTGAGGGTCCAGGGTTCAAGTCCCTGTTCAGGTGTGTCTTTACACTTTGCTTGGAGATCCCATATTAAGTACAATACTGATGTCAACTTGGAAATTCCCCCTTCAGCTACAAAAACTATGTTACATCCTTCAGCTGTTTTGCAAACGGTAAAGCTTCACATTTCCCACCTCACTTGCAAGGAATTGCACAACAGCAGCTGGCAAAATTGTAGAAACAAGTAAGAAGCGTGGGCCACTACTAGCTGATCTGGAGTCAGAAAAACCACTTGCACCCCAAGGGTTATGAGCAATGAGGTCATAAAATACAGACTCATTAGTTACAAGGAGAACAGATCACTGTTAATGATCACAGTATAATCTTCCCGTCTGTATGTGTGTAAATTCAGACTATGGTGAATCAAATCAGCTCCTCTGGCAGAACCTTTCAGTGAAGATCTTAGGACTTATGAAATTACACCCAAGCTGAAATGCTTAAATGCGGGCTCGTCCGGGATTTGAACCCGGGACCTCTCGCACCCGAAGCGAGAATCATACCCCTAGACCAACGAGCCTCTGCTTAGCAGTTTGGCTTTGCTTTTCGACAGTAAATGTCTGGGTCCTGTTGGTGGATCGTCCTGTATTTCTGTGATAAGTAATTTCCTGCTACACAACAAGCTCAATGTTGTAATTTTTTACTCAACGTTATAAGATGCAAAGTCACGACAGCAGATGATGGTGTCAACATAGCTGAAATGTGCAAAACCTTTGCTTTGGATTGGGATCTTGAAAAGGCTAATCACGCCATTGCTGCAGTTACAGACAATTCACTTACAGTAACAGTGTAACAGTGAGAGGCCGAGCTATCGCCACACATTTTTGCTTACACTTTAAACCTTGCTACACAAGCGAGTTTGAGTGCACCCCGTTGCTGTAGTTTGCTTGGTCAAGTGCGGCAGGTAGGAGCCTTCTTCTACTGAAGTTCCACAGCCACTGCTGTATTTTCCTCTAAACAGAAACTGCTGGAGCTTCCATCGCACAAACTGATCTTGGATGCAGTCACACGCTAACATAGCACAGTGGACATGTTCAAACGCTATCTCGAGCAGCAAGCAGCCATAGCAGTAGCTTCCGTGAGTACAGCTGTTTGATTGCTGATGCCTTTATGCAACTGCAAATGTGACCCGGGAACGATGTGTTCCAGCGTGAATTATGTACTTGCAAGCACATGGCCAAAAGGATAACTAGATCCTTATCAAGGGCCTGGATAGCTCAGTCGGTAGAGCATCAGACTTTTAATCTGAGGGTCCAGGGTTCAAGTCCCTGTTCAGGCGTGTCTTTACACTTTGCTTGGAGATCCCCTATTAAGTACAATACCGATGTCAACTTGGAAATTCCCCCTTCAGCTACAAAAACTATGTTACATCCTTCAGCTGTTTTGCAAGCGGTAAAGCTTCACATTTCCCACCTCACTTGCAAGGAATTGCACAACAGCAGCTGGCAAAATTGTAAAAACAAGTAAGAAGCGTGGGCCACTACTAGCTGATCTGGAGTCAGAAAAAACACTTGCACCCCAAGGGTTATGAGCAATGAGGTCATAAAATACAGACTCATTAGTTACAAGGAGAACAGATCACTGTTAATGATCACAGTATAATCTTCCCGTCTGTATGTGTGGACATTCAGACTATGGTGAATCAAATCAGCTCCTCTGGCAGAACCTTTCAGTGAAGATCTTAGGATTTATGAAATTACACCCAAGCTGAAATGCTTAAATGTGGGCTCGTCCAGGATTTGAACCCGGGACCTCTCTCACGCGAAGCGAGAATCATACCCGTAGACCAACGAGCCTCTGCTGAGCAGTTTGGCTTTGCTTTTCGACAGTAAATGTCTGGGTCCTGTTGGTGGATCGTCCTGTATTTCTGTGATAAGTAATTTCCTGCTACACAACAAGCTCAATGTTGTAATTCTTTACTCAACGTTATAAGATGCAAAGTCACGACAGCAGATGATGGTGTCAACATAGCTGAGATGTGCAAAACCTTTGCTTTGGATTGGGATCTTGAAAAGGCTAATCACGCCATTGCTGCTCTTACAGACAATTCACCTAACAGTGTAACAGTGAGAGGCCGAGCTATCGCCACACATTTTTGCTTACACTTTAAACCTTGCTACACGAGCGAGTTTGAGTGCACCCCGTTGCTGTAGTTTGCTTGGTCAAGTGCGGCAGGTAGGAGCCTTCTTCTACTGAAGTTCCACAGCCACTGCTGTATTTTCCTCTAAACAGAAACTGCTGAAGCTTCCATCGCACAAACTGATCTTGGATGCAGTCACACGCTAACATAGCACAGTGGACATGTTCAAACGCTATCTCGAGCAGCAAGCAGCCATAGCAGTAGCTTCCGTGAGTACAGCTGTTTGATTGCTGATGTCTTTGTGCAACTGCAAATGTGACCCGGGAACGATGTGTTCCAGCGTGAATTATGTACTTGCAAGCACATGGCTAAAAGGATAACTAGATCCTTATCAAGGGCCTGTATAGCTCAGTCGGTAGAGCATCAGACTTTTAATCTGAGGGTCCAGGGTTCAAGTCCCTGTTCAGGCGTGTCTTTACACTTTGCTTGGAGATCCCATATTAAGTACAATACTGATGTCAACTTGGAAATTCCCCCTTCAGCTACAAAAACTATGTTACATCCTTCAGCTGTTTTGCAAACGGTAAAGCTTCACATTTCCCACCTCACTTGCAAGGAATTGCACAACAGCAGCTGGCAAAATTGTAGAAACAAGTAAGAAGCGTGGGCCACTACTAGCTGATCTGGAGTCAGAAAAACCACTTGCACCCCAAGGGTTATGAGCAATGAGGTCATAAAATACAGACTCATTAGTTACAAGGAGAACAGATCACTGTTAATGATCACAGTATAATCTTCCCGTCTGTATGTGTGTAAATTCAGACTATGGTGAATCAAATCAGCTCCTCTGGCAGAACCTTTCAGTGAAGATCTTAGGACTTATGAAATTACACCCAAGCTGAAATGCTTAAATGTGGGCTCGTCCGGGATTTGAACCCGGGACCTCTCGCACCCGAAGCGAGAATCATACCCCTAGACCAACGAGCCTCTGCTGAGCAGTTTGGCTTTGCTTTTCGACAGTAAATGTCTGGGTCCTGTTGGTGGATCGTCCTGTATTTCTGTGATAAGTAATTTCCTGCTACACAACAAGCTCAATGTTTAAATTTTTTACTCAACGTTATAAGATGCAAAGTCACGACAGCAGATGATGGTGTCAACATAGCTGACATGTGCAAAACCTTTGCTTTGGATTGGGATCTTGAAAAGGCTAATCACGCCATTGCTGCTGTTACAGACAATTCACCCAACAGTGTAACAGTGAGAGGCCGAGCTATCGCCACACATTTTTTCTTACACTTTAAACCTTGCTACACGAGCGAGTTTGAGTGCACCCCGTTGCTGTAGTTTGCTTGGTCAAGTGCGGCAGGTAGGAGCCTTCTTCTACTGAAGTTCCACAGCCACTGCTGTATTTTCCTCTAAACAGAAACTGCTGGAGCTTCCATCGCACAAACTGATCTTGGATGCAGTCACACGCTAACATAGCACAGTGGACATGTTCAAACGCTATCTCGAGCAGCAAGCAGCCATAGCAGTAGCTTCCGTGAGTACAGCTGTTTGATTGCTGATGCCTTTGTGCAACTGCAAATGTGACCCGGGAACGATGTGTTCCAGCGTGAATTATGTACTTGCAAGCACATGGCTAAAAGGATAACTAGATCCTTATCAAGGGCCTGGATAGCTCAGTCGGTAGAGCATCAGACTTTTAATCTGAGGGTCCAGGGTTCAAGTCCCTGTTCAGCCGTGTCTTTACACTTTGCTTGGAGATCCCATATTAAGTACAATACCGATGTCAACTTGGAAATTCCCCCTTCAGCTACAAAAACTATGTTACATCCTTCAGCTGTTTTGCAAACGGTAAAGCTTCACATTTCCCACCTCACTTGCAAGGAATTGCACAACAGCAGCTGGCAAAATTGTAGAAACAAGTAAGAAGCGTGGGCCACTACTAGCTGATCTGGAGTCAGAAAAACCACTTGCACCCCAAGGGTTATGAGCAATGAGGTCATAAAATACAGACTCATTAGTTACAAGGAGAACAGATCACTGTTAATGATCACAGTATAATCTTCCCGTCTGTATGTGTGGAAATTCAGACTATGGTGAATCAAATCAGCTCCTCTGGCAGAACCTTTCAGTGAAGATCTTAGGACTTATGAAATTACACTTAAGCTGAAATGCTTAAATTTGGGCTCGTCCGGGATTTGAACCCGGGACCTCTCGCACCCGAAGCGAGAATCATACCCCTAGACCAACGAGCCTCTGCTTAGCAGTTTGGCTTTGCTTTTCGACAGTAAATGCCTGGGTCCTGTTGGTGGATCGTCCTGTATTTCTGTGATAAGTAATTTCCTGCTACACAACAAGCTCAATGTTGTAATTTTTTACTCAACGTTATAAGATGCAAAGTCACGACAGCAGATGATAGTGTCAACATAGCTGAAATGTGCAAAACCTTTGCTTTGGATTGGGATCTTGAAAAGGCTAATCATGCCATTGCTGCTGTTACAGACAATTCACTTAACAGTGTAACAGTGAGAGGCCGAGCTATCGCCACACATTTTTGCTTACACTTTAAACCTTGCTACACGAGCGAGTTTGAGTGCACCCCGTTGCTGTAGTTTGCTTGGTCAAGTGCGGCAGATAGGAGCCTTCTTCTACTGAAGTTCCACAGCCACTGCTGTATTTTCCTCTAAACAGAAACTGCTGGAGCTTCCATCGCACAAACTGATCTTGGATGCAGTCACACGCTAACATAGCACAGTGGACATGTTCAAACGCTATCTCGAGCAGCAAGCAGCCATAGCAGTAGCTTCCGTGAGTACAGCTGTTTGATTGCTGATGCCTTTGTGCAACTGCAAATGTGACCCGGGAACGATGTGTTCCAGCGTGAATTATGTACTTGCAAGCACATGGCTAAAAGGATAACTGGATCCTTATCAAGGGCCTGGATAGCTCAGTCGGTAGAGCATCAGACTTTTAATCTGAGGGTCCAGGGTTCAAGTCCCTGTTCAGGCGTGTCTTTACACTTTGCTTGGAGATCCCCTATTAAGTACAATACCGATGTCAACTTGGAAATTCCCCCTTCAGCTACAAAAACTATGTTACATCCTTCAGCTGTTTTGCAAGCGGTAAAGCTTCACATTTCCCACCTCACTTGCAAGGAATTGCACAACAGCAGCTGGCAAAATTGTAAAAACAAGTAAGAAGCGTGGGCCACTACTAGCTGATCTGGAGTCAGAAAAAACACTTGCACCCCAAGGGTTATGAGCAATGAGGTCATAAAATACAGACTCATTAGTTACAAGGAGAACAGATCACTGTTAATGATCACAGTATAATCTTCCCGTCTGTATGTGTGGACATTCAGACTATGGTGAATCAAATCAGCTCCTCTGGCAGAACCTTTCAGTGAAGATCTTAGGACTTATGAAATTACACCCAAGCTGAAATGCTTAAATGAGGGCTCGTCCGGGATTTGAACCCGGGACCTCTCTCACCCGAAGCGAGAATCATACCCCTAGACCAACGAGCCTCTGCTGAGCAGTTTGGCTTTGCTTTTCGACAGTAAATGTCTGGGTCCTGTTGGTGGATCGTCCTGTATTTCTGTGATAAGTAATTTCCTGCTACACAACAAGCTCAATGTTGTAATTCTTTACTCAACATTATAAGATGCAAAGTCACGACAGCAGATGATGGTGTCAACATAGCTGACATGTGCAAAACCTTTGCTTTGGATTGGGATCTTGAAAAGGCTAATCACGCCATTGCTGCAGTTACAGACAATTCACTTAACAGTGTAACAGTGAGAGGCCGAGCTATCGCCACACATTTTTGCTTACACTTTAAACCTTGCTACACGAGCGAGTTTGAGTGCACCCCGTTGCTGTAGTTTGCTTGGTCAAGTGCAGCAGGTAGGAGCCTTCTTCTACTGAAGTTCCACAGCCACTGCTGTATTTTCCTCTAAACAGAAACTGCTGGAGCTTCCATCGCACAAACTGATTTTGGATGCAGTCACACGCTAACATAGCACAGTGGACATGTTCAAACGCTATCTCGAGCAGCAAGCAGCCATAGCAGTAGCTTCCGTGAGTACAGCTGTTTGATTGCTGATGCCTTTATGCAACTGCAAATGTGACCCGGGAACGATGTGTTCCAGCGTGAATTATGTACTTGCAAGCACATGGCTAAAAGGATAACTAGATCCTTATCAAGGGCCTGGATAGCTCAGTCGGTAGAGCATCAGACTTTTAATCTGAGGGTCCAGGGTTCAAGTCCCTGTTCAGGCATGTCTTTACACTTTGCTTGGAGATCCCCTATTAAGTACAATACCGATGTCAACTTGGAAATTCCCCCTTCAGCTACAAAAACTATGTTACATCCTTCAGCTGTTTTGCAAGCGGTAAAGCTTCACATTTCCCACCTCACTTGCAAGGAATTGCACAACAGCAGCTGGCAAAATTGTAAAAACAAGTAAGAAGCGTGGGCCACTACTAGCTGATCTGGAGTCAGAAAAACCACTTGCACCCCAAGGGTTATGAGCAATGAGGTCATAAAATACAGACTCATTAGTTACAAGGAGAACAGATCACTGTTAATGATCACAGTATAATCTTCCCGTCTGTATGTGTGTAAATTCAGACTATGGTGAATCAAATCAGCTCCTCTGGCAGAACCTTTCAGTGAAGATCTTAGGACTTATGAAATTACACCCAAGCTGAAATGCTTAAATGCGGGCTCGTCCGGGATTTGAACCCGGGACCTCTCGCACCCGAAGCGAGAATCATACCCCTAGACCAACGAGCCTCTGCTTAGCAGTTTGGCTTTGCTTTTCGACAGTAAATGTCTGGGTCCTGTTGGTGGATCGTCCTGTATTTCTGTGATAAGTAATTTCCTGCTACACAACAAGCTCAATGTTGAAATTTTTTACTCAACGTTATAAGATGCAAAGTCACGACAGCAGATGATGGTGTCAACATAGCTGAAATGTGCAAAACCTTTGCTTTGGATTGGGATCTTGAAAAGGCTAATCACGCCATTGCTGCAGTTACAGACAATTCACTTAACAGTGTAACAGTGAGAGGCCGAGCTATCGCCACACATTTTTGCTTACACTTTAAACCTTGCTACACGAGCGAGTTTGAGTGCACCCCGTTGCTGTAGTTTGCTTGGTCAAGTGCGGCAGGTAGGAGCCTTCTTCTACTGAAGTTCCACAGCCACTGCTGTATTTTCCTCTAAACAGAAACTGCTGGAGCTTCCATCGCACAAACTGATCTTGGATGCAGTCACACGCTAACATAGCACAGTGGACATGTTCAAACGCTATCTCGAGCAGCAAGCAGCCATAGCAGTAGCTTCCGTGAGTACAGCTGTTTGATTGCTGATGCCTTTGTGCAACTGCAAATGTGACCCGGGAACGATGTGTTCCAGCGTGAATTATGTACTTGCAAGCACATGGCTAAAAGGATAACTAGATACTTATCAAGGGCCTGGATAGCTCAGTCGGTAGAGCATCAGACTTTTAATCTGAGGGTCCAGGGTTCAAGTCCCTGTTCAGGCGTGTCTTTACACTTTGCTTGGAGATCCCCTATTAAGTACAAGTTCAAGTTCAAGTTCAAGTTCTTTAATAGTTGTCATACAGAAGTACAGAATACTTTCATACAAAATGCTTCTTACTGTTACGCTCCAGAGACTGTGCTAGACAAGATAGTATCAAATAACATAATAACATAATATAGCATGAATTTAGAAGAAGAATGAGGTCACAGTTGTTCGGTATAGACATATGTACAATGTTCTGAGTTACCATATAATATACAATACACAATACTATGCAGTGTACTAATGTACAGTACTATCTAGTGCAAAGCAGAAATGGGATGAGGTACAATTTTAGGTACAATTTACAGTAAGGTGTACGAGTTGTAGTGCAATCCTTCATCCATAAATATAAAGTGTGGGGAGTGGGTGCTACAGTGTGTTTGTTTAAAGTGGGTGTGTGCTATAAAGTGTGTGTAGTGGGTGCTACAGTGTGTTTGTTTAAAGTGAGTGTGTGCGTGTGGATGTGTGTGCTATGTGTGTTTGGTGGTTGTTGTTGTGTAGTGTTCATTCATTGTTCGTTTAGCAGCCTGATGGCCTGGGGATAGAAGCTACTTCTGAGTCTTTCTGTGCTCGCCTTGAGACTCCTGTGTCGCTTGCCTGACGGCAGCAGTTCAAAGAGGCAGTTGTTCGGGTGGCTCGAGTCCTTAATAATTCTCTTAGCCTTCCCCTTGCAACGCTTGTTGTAAATGTTCTGGAGAGTGGGGAGCCCCCCTCCAATTGTGCGTTCGGCTGAACGTGTCACTCTTTGTAGTCTGCTTTGGTCTTTTGCAGTGCTATTCCCAAACCAGGAGGTGATGTTGCCGGTCAAGATGCTCTCTATTGTACATGAGTAGAAGTTCTTAAGGATCTTCTGGCTGACTTGGAACTTCCTTAGGCGCCTGAGGAAGTAGAGGCGTTGTCGTGCCTTCTTCACCACACTGTTAATGTGTATGGTCCATTTCAAGTCCTCGGATATGTGGGCTCCGAGGTACTTGAAGCTGTTGACTCTCTCAACCGGTGCCCCGTCGATGCTGAGGGGGCTGTAGTCCTTGACCCCCGACCTCCTGAAGTCCACAATCATCTCCTTTGTTTTGCTGACGTTCAGGGAGAGGCTGTTTTCCTGGCACCATCCCGCCAGGACCTTGACCTCTTCCAGGTAGGCCCTCTCGTCGTTGGCAGAGATCAGGCCCACCACCACTGTGTCGTCAGCAAATTTGACGATTGTATTGCTACTCCGCTGAGCCACACAGTCGTGTGTGTACAGGGAGTAGAGGAGGGGACTCAGAACACAGCCCTGGGGGGCCCCTATGTTGAGGGTGATGGATGAGGAGGTGCAGTTGCCTGCTCTCACCACCTGGGGTCTGCCAGTCAGGAAGTCCAAGACCCACTGGCAGAGGTCATAGCCCAAGCCCAGGTCCCTGAGCTTGGCTATGAGTATGGAGGGGACTATGGTATTGAATGCCGAGCTGTAGTCGATGAATAGCATTCTCACATAGTTCCCCTGCCTCTTGTCCAGGTGTGATGCTGCTGTGTGCAGCACATGGGATATGGCGTCCTCCGTGGACCTGTTGGGGCGGTATGCAAATTGCAGGGGGTCCATGTTGATGGGGAGGGAGGAGCAGATGTAGCCCTTTACTAGCTTCTCAAAGCACTTCATGGCTATGGAGGTGAGAGCTACAGGGCGGTAGTCGTTGAGGCAAGCAGGCTTGGATTTTTTGGGTACAGGGATAATAGTGGACTTCTTCAGGCAGGTGGGGATGACAGCCTGTTCTAAGGACAGGTTAAATATGTCAGTGAATACTGGGGCCAGTTGGTCGGCACAGACTTTTAGGACGCGGCCGGGGATGCCGTCCGGACCTGCTGCCTTCCTGATATTCACTTTTTTAAAGGTCCGCCTCACCTCATGCTCTGTTACCCTGAACACTGCGCCTCCATCAGCAGCCGACCCCCCCCCCCCCATTGCCGAGGCTTGTGAGCTGGTGTTGTTATTACCAGCATCAAACCTCGCATAGAAGGTATTGAGGTCGTTTGCTAAGGAGATGTCATTGTTCAGTTTGAGGGAGGCGCCTTTGTAGTCTGTCATCGTTTTGAGCCCCTGCCACATAGCTCTAGAGTCAGCTTGTTCAAACTGGAGTTCAATTTTATCCCTGTAGCGCCGTTTGGCCTCTGACACTGTCCTCCTTACGTTGTGTTGCGCCACCTTGTGGTCGTTCATGTTGCCTGCCACTAGGCCGTCATTGTATGCTTTGGTGCGCTCTCTCAGAGCTTCACGGACGGATTTGTCTACCCAGGGTTTTTGATTTGGGTAAACTTTCATTTTGGTAGTGGGGATTGTTTCTTTCACCCTAGTACAGACATAGTCCAGCACTGTCTCCGTGTAGGCATTAATGTTATCTGTGTCGCGGAATACAATCCAGTCTGTGTTGTGGAACACTGACCGGATCGTATCCTCTGACGTCACATCCCATTTCTGCACCTCTCGCGAGACTACGGGAGTACTTTTAATTCTTTGTCTGTACTTTGGTGTAAGGAAAATGGATGCGTGATCTGACTTGCCAAAGCCACTATCAGAATGAGCCTTGTAGCCACCTTTAAATTGCGTGTAACAGTGATCTAGGATGTTACCGCCTCTGGTGTTGCAAGTCACATGCTGGTAGAAATCAGGCAATACCTTTCTCAGATTGGCGCTATTGAAATCTCCCAGTACTAAAATGGCGGCGTTAACGTTCGTCGCTTGTATATTATTTACCTCGTCGTGTAGTCTGGAGAGCGCGGCGTTGTTGTTGGCTTGCGGTGGAATATACACTCCGACCAGGACGATCGCCGTTAACTCCCTCGGGAGGAAGAAAGGACGACACTTGATGGTTATATATTCCAGTTCTGGGGAGCAGTAGTTGGATAATTCCTTCACATTCGTTGGATCACTCCAATTTTTGTTAAACATGAAGGCAATACCTCCACCACGTTGTTTACCGGACTCTGATTGTGTCCGATCCTTCCTATGGATAAAGAAGTGATCCGTTGGTTGAATCGCGTGATCTGGAACCTCCGGTGTTAGCCAAGTTTCGGTGAAGCAAAGGACATTGCAGTCCCTAACGTCTCTTTGATATTGAATCCTTGCTCGGATGTCATCCAGTTTATTGTCTATTGATTGTACATTGGCTAGCAATATACTGGGAAGTGGTGTACGGTGTCGTCTGGATCTCAGCCTGTTTCGGATCCCAGACCTTTTTCCTCGACGTCTTTTCCTGGGGTCTAGGAACAAAGGATCCGGTCCTAGTCTCCGGAGGATTTCTTCCGGCCATTGATGTGGTTCGGAAAGTTGATCCAGCGAGTAATCCAGTTGGTAAGTTTCCCGTAATCCAATGTCAATGATTGACTGACGGTCATACACATATAATGCACCAACAGTTGGTGCAAATAAAACTCCTAATACTATAAAAATTAACAAAATAAAGCACAGTCTCGTCGGAGCGATCAGAAAGGCAGCCATCACAGCAGCGCCAAGTTCAGCTACAATACCGATGTCAACTTGGAAATTCCCCCTTCAGCTACAAAAACTATGTTACATCCTTCAGCTGTTTTGCAAGCGGTAAAGCTTCACATTTCCCACCTCACTTGCAAGGAATTGCACAACAGCAGCTGGCAAAATTGTAAAAACAAGTAAGAAGCGTGGGCCACTACTAGCTGATCTGGAGTCAGAAAAAACACTTGCACCCCAAGGGTTATGAGCAATGAGGTCATAAAATACAGACTCATTAGTTACAAGGAGAACAGATCACTGTTAATGATCACAGTATAATCTTCCCGTCTGTATGTGTGGACATTCAGACTATGGTGAATCAAATCAGCTCCTCTGGCAGAACCTTTCAGTGAAGATCTTAGGACTTATGAAATTACACCCAAGCTGAAATGCTTAAGTGAGGGCTCGTCCGGGATTTGAACCCGGGACCTCTCTCACCCGAAGCGAGAATCATACCCCTAGACCAACGAGCCTCTGCTGAGCAGTTTGGCTTTGCTTTTCGACAGTAAATGTCTGGGTCCTGTTGGTGGATCGTCCTGTATTTCTGTGATAAGTAATTTCCTGCTACACAACAAGCTCAATGTTGTAATTCTTTACTCAACATTATAAGATGCAAAGTCACGACAGCAGATGATGGTGTCAACATAGCTGACATGTGCAAAACCTTTGCTTTGGATTGGGATCTTGAAAAGGCTAATCACGCCATTGCTGCAGTTACAGACAATTCACTTAACAGTGTAACAGTGAGAGGCCGAGCTATCGCCACACATTTTTGCTTACACTTTAAACCTTGCTACACGAGCGAGTTTGAGTGCACCCCGTTGCTGTAGTTTGCTTGGTCAAGTGCAGCAGGTAGGAGCCTTCTTCTACTGAAGTTCCACAGCCACTGCTGTATTTTCCTCTAAACAGAAACTGCTGGAGCTTCCATCGCACAAACTGATCTTGGATGCAGTCACACGCTAACATAGCACAGTGGACATGTTCAAACGCTATCTCGAGCAGCAAGCAGCCATAGCAGTAGCTTCCGTGAGTACAGCTGTTTGATTGCTGATGCCTTTATGCAACTGCAAATGTGACCCGGGAACGATGTGTTCCAGCGTGAATTATGTACTTGCAAGCACATGGCTAAAAGGATAACTAGATCCTTATCAAGGGCCTGGATAGCTCAGTCGGTAGAGCATCAGACTTTTAATCTGAGGGTCCAGGGTTCAAGTCCCTGTTCAGGCGTGTCTTTACACTTTGCTTGGAGATCCCCTATTAAGTACAATACCGATGTCAACTTGGAAATTCCCCCTTCAGCTACAAAAACTATGTTACATCCTTCAGCTGTTTTGCAAGCGGTAAAGCTTCACATTTCCCACCTCACTTGCAAGGAATTGCACAACAGCAGCTGGCAAAATTGTAAAAACAAGTAAGAAGCGTGGGCCACTACTAGCTGATCTGGAGTCAGAAAAACCACTTGCACCCCAAGGGTTATGAGCAATGAGGTCATAAAATACAGACTCATTAGTTACAAGGAGAACAGATCACTGTTAATGATCACAGTATAATCTTCCCGTCTGTATGTGTGTAAATTCAGACTATGGTGAATCAAATCAGCTCCTCTGGCAGAACCTTTCAGTGAAGATCTTAGGACTTATGAAATTACACCCAAGCTGAAATGCTTAAATGCGGGCTCGTCCGGGATTTGAACCCGGGACCTCTCGCACCCGAAGCGAGAATCATACCCCTAGACCAACGAGCCTCTGCTTAGCAGTTTGGCTTTGCTTTTCGACAGTAAATGTCTCGGTCCTGTTGGTGGATCGTCCTGTATTTCTGTGATAAGTAATTTCCTGCTACACAACAAGCTCAATGTTGTAATTTTTTACTCAACGTTATAAGATGCAAGGTCACGACAGCAGATGATGGTGTCAACATAGCTGAAATGTGCAAAACCTTTGCTTTGGATTGGGATCTTGAAAAGGCTAATCACGCCATTGCTGCAGTTACAGACAATTCACTTAACAGTGTAACAGTGAGAGGCCGAGCTATCGCCACACATTTTTGCTTACACTTTAAACCTTGCTACACGAGCGAGTTTGAGTGCACCCCGTTGCTGTAGTTTGCTTGGTCAAGTGCGGCAGGTAGGAGCCTTCTTCTACTGAAGTTCCACAGCCACTGCTGTATTTTCCTCTAAACAGAAACTGCTGGAGCTTCCATCGCACAAACTGATCTTGGATGCAGTCACACGCTAACATAGCACAGTGGACATGTTCAAACGCTATCTCGAGCAGCAAGCAGCCATAGCAGTAGCTTCCGTGAGTACAGCTGTTTGATTGCTGATGCCTTTATGCAACTGCAAATGTGACCCGGGAACGATGTGTTCCAGCGTGAATTATGTACTTGCAAGCACATGGCTAAAAGGATAACTAGATCCTTATCAAGGGCCTGGATAGCTCAGTCGGTAGAGCATCAGACTTTTAATCTGAGGGTCCAGGGTTCAAGTCCCTGTTCAGGCGTGTCTTTACACTTTGCTTGGAGATCCCCTATTAAGTACAATACCGATGTCAACTTGGAAATTCCCCCTTCAGCTACAAAAACTATGTTACATCCTTCAGCTGTTTTGCAAGCGGTAAAGCTTCACATTTCCCACCTCACTTGCAAGGAATTGCACAACAGCAGCTGGCAAAATTGTAAAAACAAGTAAGAAGCGTGGGCCACTACTAGCTGATCTGGAGTCAGAAAAAACACTTGCACCCCAAGGGTTATGAGCAATGAGGTCATAAAATACAGACTCATTAGTTACAAGGAGAACAGATCACTGTTAATGATCACAGTATAATCTTCCCGTCTGTATGTGTGGACATTCAGACTATGGTGAATCAAATCAGCTCCTCTGGCAGAACCTTTCAGTGAAGATCTTAGGACTTATGAAATTACACCCAAGCTGAAATGCTTAAATGTGGGCTCGTCCAGGATTTGAACCCGGGACCTCTCTCACCCGAAGCGAGAATCATACCCCTAGACCAACGAGCCTCTGCTGAGCAGTTTGGCTTTGCTTTTCGACAGTAAATGTCTGGGTCCTGTTGGTGGATCGTCCTGTATTTCTGTGATAAGTAATTTCCTGCTACACAACAAGCTCAATGTTGTAATTCTTTACTCAACGTTATAAGATGCAAAGTCACGACAGCAGATGATGGTGTCAACATAGCTGACATGTGCAAAACCTTTGCTTTGGATTGGGATCTTGAAAAGGCTAATCACGCCATTGCTGCTGTTACAGACAATTCACCTAACAGTGTAACAGTGAGAGGCCGAGCTATTGCCACACATTTTTGCTTACACTTTAAACCTTGCTACACGAGCGAGTTTGAGTGCACCCCGTTGCTGTAGTTTGCTTGGTCAAGTGCGGCAGGTAGGAGCCTTCTTCTACTGAAGTTCCACAGCCACTGCTGTATTTTCCTCTAAACAGAAACTGCTGAAGCTTCCATCGCACAAACTGATCTTGGATGCAGTCACACGCTAACATAGCACAGTGGACATGTTCAAACGCTATCTCGAGCAGCAAGCAGCCATAGCAGTAGCTTCCGTGAGTACAGCTGTTTGATTGCTGATGTCTTTGTGCAACTGCAAATGTGACCCGGGAACGATGTGTTCCAGCGTGAATTATGTACTTGCAAGCACATGGCTAAAAGGATAACTAGATCCTTATCAAGGGCCTGGATAGCTCAGTCGGTAGAGCATCAGACTTTTAATCTGAGGGTCCAGGGTTCAAGTCCCTGTTCAGGCGTGTCTTTACACTTTGCTTGGAGATCCCATATTAAGTACAATACCGATGTCAACTTGGAAATTCCCCCTTCAGCTACAAAAACTATGTTACATCCTTCAGCTGTTTTGCAAACGGTAAAGCTTCACATTTCCCACCTCACTTGCAAGGAATTGCACAACAGCAGCTGGCAAAATTGTAGAAACAAGTAAGAAGCGTGGGCCACTACTAGCTGATCTGGAGTCAGAAAAACCACTTGCACCCCAAGGGTTATGAGCAATGAGGTCATAAAATACAGACTCATTAGTTACAAGGAGAACAGATCACTGTTAATGATCACAGTATAATCTTCCCATCTGTATGTGTGGAAATTCAGACTATGGTGAATCAAATCAGCTCCTCTGGCAGAACCTTTCAGTGAAGATCTTAGGACTTATGAAATTACACCCAAGCTGAAATGCTTAAATGTGGGCTCGTCCGGGATTTGAACCCGGGACCTCTCGCACCCGAAGCGAGAATCATACCCCTAGACCAACGAGCCTCTGCTTAGCAGTCTGGCTTTGCTTTTCGACAGTAAATGTCTGGGTCCTGTTGGTGGATCGTCCTGTATTTCTGTGATATGTAATTTCCTGCTACACAACAAGCTCAATGTTGTAATTTTTTACTCAACGTTATAAGATGCAAAGTCACGACAGCAGATGATGGTGTCAACATAGCTGAAATGTGCAAAACCTTAGCTTTGGATTGCGATCTTGAAAAGGCTAATCACGCCATTGCTGCAGTTACAGACAATTCACTTAACAGTGTAACAGTGAGAGGCCGAGCTATCGCCACACATTTTTGCTTACACTTTAAACCTTGCTACACGAGCGAGTTTGAGTGCACCCCGTTGCTGTAGTTTGCTTGGTCAAGTGCGGCAGGTAGGAGCCTTCTTCTACTGAAGTTCCACAGCCACTGCTGTATTTTCCTCTAAACAGAAACTGCTGGAGCTTCCATCGCACAAACTGATCTTGGATGCAGTCACACGCTAACATAGCACAGTGGACATGTTCAAACGCTATCTCGAGCAGCAAGCAGCCATAGCAGTAGCTTCCGTGAGTACAGCTGTTTGATTGCTGATGCCTTTGTGCAACTGCAAATGTGACCCGGGAACGATGTGTTCCAGCGTGAATTATGTACTTGCAAGCACATGGCTAAAAGGATAACTAGATCCTTATCAAGGGCCTGGATAGCTCAGTCGGTAGAGCATCAGACTTTTAATCTGAGGGTCCAGGGTTCAAGTCCCTGTTCAGGCGTGTCTTTACACTTTGCTTGGAGATCCCCTATTAAGTACAATACCGATGTCAACTTGGAAATTCCCCCTTCAGCTACAAAAACTATGTTACATCCTTCAGCTGTTTTGCAAGCGGTAAAGCTTCACATTTCCCACCTCACTTGCAAGGAATTGCACAACAGCAGCTGGCAAAATTGTAAAAACAAGTAAGAAGCGTGGGCCACTACTAGCTGATCTGGAGTCAGAAAAAACACTTGCACCCCAAGGGTTATGAGCAATGAGGTCATAAAATACAGACTCATTAGTTACAAGGAGAACAGATCACTGTTAATGATCACAGTATAATCTTCCCGTCTGTATGTGTGGACATTCAGACTATGGTGAATCAAATCAGCTCCTCTGGCAGAACCTTTCAGTGAAGATCTTAGGACTTATGAAATTACACCCAAGCTGAAATGCTTAAATGTGGGCTCGTCCAGGATTTGAACCCGGGACCTCTCTCACCCGAAGCGAGAATCATACCCCTAGACCAACAAGCCTCTGCTGAGCAGTTTGGCTTTGCTTTTCGACAGTAAATGTCTGGGTCCTGTTGGTGGATCGTCCTGTATTTCTGTGATAAGTAATTTCCTGCTACACAACAAGCTCAATGTTGTAATTCTTTACTCAACGTTATAAGATGCAAAGTCACGACAGCAGATGATGGTGTCAACATAGCTGACATGTGCAAAACCTTTGCTTTGGATTGGGATCTTGAAAAGGCTAATCACGCCATTGCTGCTGTTACAGACAATTCACCTAACAGTGTAACAGTGAGAGGCCGAGCTATCGCCACACATTTTTGCTTACACTTTAAACCTTGCTACACGAGCGAGTTTGAGTGCACCCCGTTGCTGTAGTTTGCTTGGTCAAGTGCGGCAGGTAGGAGCCTTCTTCTACTGAAGTTCCACAGCCACTGCTGTATTTTCCTCTAAACAGAAACTGCTGAAGCTTCCATCGCACAAACTGATCTTGGATGCAGTCACACGCTAACATAGCACAGTGGACATGTTCAAACGCTATCTCGAGCAGCAAGCAGCCATAGCAGTAGCTTCCGTGAGTACAGCTGTTTGATTGCTGATGTCTTTGTGCAACTGCAAATGTGACCCGGGAACGATGTGTTCCAGCGTGAATTATGTACTTGCAAGCACATGGCTAAAAGGATAACTAGATCATTATCAAGGGCCTGGATAGCTCAGTCGGTAGAGCATCAGACTTTTAATCTGAGGGTCCAGGGTTCAAGTCCCTGTTCAGGCGTGTCTTTACACTTTGCTTGGAGATCCCATATTAAGTACAATACCGATGTCAACTTGGAAATTCCCCCTTCAGCTACAAAAACTATGTTACATCCTTCAGCTGTTTTGCAAGCGGTAAAGCTTCACATTTCCCACCTCACTTGCAAGGAATTGCACAACAGCAGCTGGCAAAATTGTAAAAACAAGTAAGAAGCGTGGGCCACTACTAGCTGATCTGGAGTCAGAAAAAACACTTGCACCCCAACGGTTATGAGCAATGAGGTCATAAAATACAGACTCATTAGTTACAAGGAGAACAGATCACTGTTAATGATCACAGTATAATCTTCCCGTCTGTATGTGTGGACATTCAGACTATGGTGAATCAAATCAGCTCCTCTGGCAGAACCTTTCAGTGAAGATCTTAGGACTTATGAAATTACACCCAAGCTGAAATGCTTAAATGTGGGCTCGTCCGGGATTTGAACCCGGGACCTCTCTCACCCGAAGCGAGAATCATACCCCTAGACCAACGAGCCTCTGCTGAGCAGTTTGGCTTTGCTTTTCGACAGTAAATGTCTGGGTCCTGTTGGTGGATCGTCCTGTATTTCTGCGATAAGTAATTTCCTGCTACACAACAAGCTCAATGTTGTAATTCTTTACTCAACGTTATAAGATGCAAAGTCACGACAGCAGATGATGGTGTCAACATAGCTGACATGTGCAAAACCTTTGCTTTGGATTGGGATCTTGAAAAGGCTAATCACGCCATTGCTGATGTTACAGACAATTCACCTAACAGTGTAACAGTGAGAGGCCGAGCTATCGCCACACATTTTTGCTTACACTTTAAACCTTGCTACACGAGCGAGTTTGAGTGCACCCCGTTGCTGTAGTTTGCTTGGTCAAGTGCGGCAGGTAGGAGCCTTCTTCTACTGAAGTTCCACAGCCACTGCTGTATTTTCCTCTAAACAGAAACTGCTGAAGCTTCCATCGCACAAACTGATCTTGGATGCAGTCACACGCTAACATAGCACAGTGGACATGTTCAAACGCTATCTCGAGCAGCAAGCATCCATAGCAGTAGCTTCTGTGAGTACAGCTGTTTGATTGCTGATGCCTTTGTGCAACTGCAAATGTGACCCGGGAACGATGTGTTCCAGCGTGAATTATGTACTTGCAAGCACATGGCTAAAAGGATAACTAGATCCTTATCAAGGGCCTGGATATCTCAGTCGGTAGAGCATCAGACTTTTAATCTGAGGGTCCAGGGTTCAAGTCCCTGTTCAGGCGTGTCTTTACACTTTGCTTGGAGATCCCCTATTAAGTACAATACCGATGTCAACTTGGAAATTCCCCCTTCAGCTACAAAAACTATGTTACATCCTTCAGCTGTTTTGCAAGCGGTAAAGCTTCACATTTCCCACCTCACTTGCAAGGAATTGCACAACAGCAGCTGGCAAAATTGTAAAAACAAGTAAGAAGCGTGGGCCACTACTAGCTGATCTGGAGTCAGAAAAAACACTTGCACCCCAAGGGTTATGAGCAATGAGGTCATAAAATACAGACTCATTAGTTACAAGGAGAACAGATCACTGTTAATGATCACAGTATAATCTTCCCGTCTGTATGTGTGGACATTCAGACTATGGTGAATCAAATCAGCTCCTCTGGCAGAACCTTTCAGTGAAGATCTTAGGACTTATGAAATTACACCCAAGCTGAAATGCTTAAATGTGGGCTAGTCCGGGATTTGAACGCGGGACCTCTCGCACCCGAAGCGAGAATCATACCCCTAGACCAACAAGCCTCTGCTGAGCAGTTTGGCTTTGCTTTTCGACAGTAAATGTCTGGGTCCTGTTGGTGGATCGTCCTGTATTTCTGTGATAAGTAATTTCCTGCTACACAACAAGCTCAATGTAATAATTCTTTACTCAACGTTATAAGATGCAAAGTCACGACAGCAGATGATGGTGTCAACATAGCTGACATGTGCAAAACCTTTGCTTTGGATTGGGATCTTGAAAAGGCTAATCACGCCATTGCTGCTGTTACAGACAATTCACCTAACAGTGTAACAGTGAGAGGCCGAGCTATCGCCACACATTTTTGCTTACACTTTAAACCTTGCTACACGAGCGAGTTTGAGTGCACCCCGTTGCTGTAGTTTGCTTGGTCAAGTGCGGCAGGTAGGAGCCTTCTTCTACTGAAGTTCCACAGCCACTGCTGTATTTTCCTCTAAACAGAAACTGCTGAAGCTTCCATCGCACAAACTGATCTTGGATGCAGTCACACGCTAACATAGCACAGTGGACATGTTCAAACGATATCTCGAGCAGCAAGCAGCCATAGCAGTAGCTTCCGTGAGTACAGCTGTTTGATTGCTGATGCCTTTGTGCAACTGCAAATGTGACCCGGGAACGATGTGTTCCAGCGTGAATTATGTACTTGCAAGCACATGGCTAAAAGGATAACTAGATCCTTATCAAGGGCCTGGATAGCTCAGTCGGTAGAGCATCAGACTTATCATCTGAGGGTCCAGGGTTCAAGTCCCTGTTCAGGCGTGTCTTTACACTTTGCTTGGAGATCCCATATTAAGTACAATACCGATGTCAACTTGGAAATTCCCCCTTCAGCTACAAAAACTATGTTACATCCTTCAGCTGTTTTGCAAACGGTAAAGCTTCACATTTCCCACCTCACTTGCAAGGAATTGCACAACAGCAGCTGGCAAAATTGTAGAAACAAGTAAGAAGCGTGGGCCACTACTAGCTGCTCTGGAGTCAGAAAAACCACTTGCACCCCAAGGGTTATGAGCAATGAGGTCATAAAATACAGACTCATTAGTTACAAGGAGAACAGATCACTGTTCTGTTTGTGCACATTTTCTCCTCCTCATAATATGGATTACGGATTTATACCTCAATTCATCAATGAAGCAACATCTAACAGAAGTGGAGAGAAGTGAAAACGGATTTAACGAGACCCACAGTGACTTCTACCTTCTCAATGGCTCTGAAAAGAAACATCTACACGTCGGAACGGCGGCTATACACACGCTACTAACAGCGAGCCCGGCACGTAAGAACTTACCCCCGAATGGCAGATTGGACCGTAGGACCATGATCATCCTGGTTCTACTACTTTCGGGAGACATTCATTTAAACCCAGGCCCGGTCTTGACCAGAACTCAGGCGAGAAGACTTGGTCTGGCAGCGCAAGAAGCGAAGGTGGTTTCCATCGCGACCAACAACAACATCAACAACTCGACCCGTGGCAACATCCACTGCGCGGACGGCAACTGTTCCCCAATGACGCCGCAGCAGACGAGCACACGTGAGGCAGAGACGAGAGGAGGTGAACCGAGGGTCGAAACCATGACGACCAACTCGACGCGGGATTTAAACATCTCGACGCCCGATAGCCGGCTAGCTAGCAGAGCTAACAACGGAAACATCCAGGAACGAGTCCTTTGTTGTTCCAACACGGCGCGGGACCCGACACCCCCCTCCCCCCTTCTTTGTTGTTCCAGCACGGAGCGGGACCCGACCACCCCCTCCCCCCTTCCCACCCTCAACAACAAAGCCCCCCAGCCCCACACAGAGGAACAGATCACAAACGAACAATACTTCGAACCTGCCAACATCAATGAAATAACCAACGCCAATGGACTGAACATTTTTCACATTAACATTAACAGCTTAAAAAACAAATTGGATGAAATCAAACAATTATTCATAAATGGTAAGGCAAACATACTGTGCTTCTCAGAAACTAAGCTTGACGATTCTGTAAAAGATCCAGAGATAGAGATTGAGAACTACTCAATAATTAGGAATGATAGGAACAAACATGGAGGTGGTGTCTGTATGTACATACACAAGGACACCAAATTCATCAACAGAAATGACCTGAATCATAAATCAATTGAAACTGTATGGGTGGAAATCCTATTCGAAAGGGCGAAATCCCTACTGGTTGGCACAGTCTACAGGCCGCCAGATCATAGTGACTTTTATGATACACTGGATGGGTGTTTAGCTTGAGTTGAGGATGTAGACAAAATTCTTATTGGAGACTGGAACACGGATATGCAACGAAAAGATGCACCCGTCTTCAGGTCATTCAGTAGGTTTTGTGATCTGCACGGCCTCAGCCAGCTAATCACCCAACCCACACGTGTATGTGAATCAACTCAGACTACCATTGACCTCATTCTGACCTCCGACAAGTCCAAGATCTCCAAGAAAGGGGTTATAGCATGCGGGTTAAGTGATCATTATATGATATTCTGTACCCGCAAAAAACTAAAACAAAAGGCTGGCTGCCACAAAACAGTCACATCTAGAGACCTCAAAACCTACTCTAGCGAGGCCTTTAACCTTGAACTGGAGAGCCTGGACTGGTCAGATGAACTCAATGGTACACTGGTTGAAGAAACATGGCTTGGTTTCAAAACCAAATTCTCAACAATACTAAACGACATGGCCCCCCTAAGAACCACCAGGGTAAAAAATCGCGCCGAGCCGTGGATGCACTCCGAAATACTGGCCGCTATGAAAACCAGAGACAAAAAATGCTCTGAGTTTCGTAAAAGTCAGTCAAAGCTTACTAAAAGCACGAGCAGTGAACTCCAAGCCCACGTGACTGAACTCAAACTAGAAAGAAACAGACTAAGAAACGACGTAAACTCCATGTTCAAAACTGCAAAAAAGAATTTCATCAATGACAAAACTGAGGAAAACAAAAACAAACCACGTGAACTTTGGAAATTACTCAATAATCAACTAGGATGCAGTAAAAAACTTAAAACCAGATTCTCAAACATAAACATAAAAACGGACAACACGCTCATCACAGACAAGCTGGATGTAGCCAATTACTTAAACATTTTCTTCACAAACATAGCCACAACACTGGTAAACAAACTACCCTCCCACTCAGGGCTTTATGGGGTAGAACACATAGTAGCTTACTACAAAAACCTAGGGGTCCGCAAGGACGACTTCAAACTGGAAATGGTAACAACAGATGAGGTACTCAATAAACTGAGCGCCCTCCAACCTAACAAGGCCACTGGCCATGACAACATCCCCTCCAAATTCCTCAGAGACTCAGCAGCCGCCATCACCCCAATCATCACACACATAATAAACCTCTCCATAAAACAGGGACACGTCCCCAAGGACTTCAAAATTGCGAGGGTGACCCCTCTGCACAAAAAGGGCAGCAAATTAGACCCAGGCAACTACCGCCCTGTTTCTATTCTCACCTCCATCTCGAAAGTCATGGAAAAAATTGTCTACGAACAGGTCGAAAAGTACCTAGCGGAAAAAAATCTAATCTACGAATTCCAATCTGGCTTCAGAACATCCCACTCCACTGACACATGCCTTCTCTATTTGAATGACCACATCAAACAAGAGGTGGACGCAGGCAAATACTGCGGCATGGTCATGCTGGACCTACAAAAGGCCTTTGACACGGTCAATCACTCCATTCTGATTGACAAGCTAAAAGCAATTGGTTTTGATAGTCTATCAGTGAGCTGGATGCAATCCTACCTTGAGGGGAGGGAACAGATGGTGGAGGTAAACGGTACCCTATCCCCCCCCCTCACAGTGAGCTGTGGTGTTCCACAAGGAAGCATACTAGGACCGCTACTGTTCCTAATTTATGCAAATGACATGTCGTCAGCTTGTGACTGCAACTTGTTCCTGTTTGCGGACGACTCAGCCCTGCTGGTCTCTGACAAGAACAAGTTACAGGTTGAAAAAACCCTCAGCTCGGAACTAGGCAGAATCTGCATATGGCTCGCTGATAACAAACTATCATTACACATGGGCAAAACAGAGTCCATTCTCTTCGGTTCAAATAACAAACTCAGCAAGACCGACGGCTTCTCAGTTACAGTGGGTGACAATATTGTCACAAGGAAAGATGAAATTACCTACCTGGGTTCCATCCTAGAGGCTAATCTCTCCTGTGACAAAATGGCATCCAATGTAATAAAAAAAGTCAACCAACGAACTCGATTCTTGTACCGGATCTCCTCTCTGGTAAACAAGAATACCCTGAAGACTCTGGCAGGAGCACTCATTCAGGGGTACTACGACTATGCTTGCACCTCATGGTACCAAAGCACCTCAAAGGCGCTAAAAACAAAATTACAAACATCTCAAAACAAACTGGTCAGACTACTGCTTGACCTTACTCCTAGAACCCACCTCACCCCTGCCCACTTTGACAACCTAGGATGGCTTAGAGTAGATGACAGAGTACAGCAACTTGCAATGGGCCTGGTCTACAAGATACACTACACGACCAAGGTACCCATGTACATGGCAAAATACTTCCCAAAGGTCAGTGAATACCACGATCACAACACCAGAGGGAGCTCCACAAATCATGTTAAACCCAGATTCGGCTCAAATAAGGGACTAAACACGTTTCGCAATTATGCCACATCAATGTGGAACGCCCTACCCAAAGCTGTAAAGGAATGTGGATCACTACCCACTTTCAAAACCTCTCTCAAGAGACACCTACGGGAGACTGCAATTCAACACTGGCCCCTGTAAATATCCTAACCCAACCCCCTCCAATGTACAGTCATTTACCTAGTATGGTTTTGTCAATAGTCCAATGTACAATTTTGTTTGTTTGTACAGAGTCTCCCCCCCCTCAATGTACAGTTTTGCTTGCTTATACAGTGTGCCCCCCCCCCCCCCCAACCACCTCCAATGTAAATTACCCAGTATGGTTGTCAATATCCCAGTGTACCCAACCCCCCCCACCCAACCTCCTCCAATGTACAGTTTCTACGTCAAATGTATATACTCCCTTTTCTTGACTCCTTCTGTATCACAAACAGTACTGTATTTGCAAATCTGGTATGTCATAAATGTATAGATGTAGCAGTACTGACTATCTGTATGTCATGTATGTCATATATGTCCTGATGAATTGAAAATGGGGGACCCTGGTGGAAACAAGACGAAAGTCTTTCTCTGGTCTGCATCCCCTTAACAATTGTGTGTATTGAGCTGTACTGTATTGTACCCATTCTGCAATCTGTTAATAAAGTTTTCAATCAATCAATCAAACAGTATAATCTTCCCATCTGTATGTGTGGAAATTCAGACTATGGTGAATCAAATCAGCTCCTCTGGCAGAACCTTTCAGTGAAGATCTTAGGACTTATGAAATTACACCCAAGCTGAAATGCTTAAATGTGGGCTAGTCCGGGATTTGAACGCGGGACCTCTCGCACCCGAAGCGAGAATCATACCCCTAGACCAACAAGCCTCTGCTGAGCAGTTTGGCTTTGCTTTTCGACAGTAAATGTCTGGGTCCTGTTGGTGGATCGTCCTGTATTTCTGTGATAAGTAATTTCCTGCTACACAACAAGCTCAATGTAATAATTCTTTACTCAACGTTATAAGATGCAAAGTCACGACAGCAGATGATGGTGTCAACATAGCTGACATGTGCAAAACCTTTGCTTTGGATTGGGATCTTGAAAAGGCTAATCACGCCATTGCTGCTGTTACAGACAATTCACCTAACAGTGTAACAGTGAGAGGCCGAGCTATCGCCACACATTTTTGCTTACACTTTAAACCTTGCTACACGAGCGAGTTTGAGTGCACCCCGTTGCTGTAGTTTGCTTGGTCAAGTGCGGCAGGTAGGAGCCTTCTTCTACTGAAGTTCCACAGCCACTGCTGTATTTTCCTCTAAACAGAAACTGCTGAAGCTTCCATCGCACAAACTGATCTTGGATGCAGTCACACGCTAACATAGCACAGTGGACATGTTCAAACGATATCTCGAGCAGCAAGCAGCCATAGCAGTAGCTTCCGTGAGTACAGCTGTTTGATTGCTGATGCCTTTGTGCAACTGCAAATGTGACCCGGGAACGATGTGTTCCAGCGTGAATTATGTACTTGCAAGCACATGGCTAAAAGGATAACTAGATCCTTATCAAGGGCCTGGATAGCTCAGTCGGTAGAGCATCAGACTTATCATCTGAGGGTCCAGGGTTCAAGTCCCTGTTCAGGCGTGTCTTTACACTTTGCTTGGAGATCCCATATTAAGTACAATACCGATGTCAACTTGGAAATTCCCCCTTCAGCTACAAAAACTATGTTCAAGTTCAAGTTCAAGTTCTTTAATAGTTGTCATACAGAAGTACAGAATACTTTCATACAAAATGCTTCTTACTGTTACGCTCCAGAGACTGTGCTAGACAAGATAGTATCAAATAACATAATAACATAATATAGCATGAATTTAGAAGAAGAAAATGAGGTCACAGTGTTCGGTATAGACATATGTGCAATGTTCTGAGTTACCATATAATATACAATACACAATACTATGCAGTGTACAGTACTATCTAGTGCAAAGCAGAAATGGGATGAGGTACAATTTTAGGTACAATTTACAGTAAGGTGTACGAGTTATGTTACATCCTTCAGCTGTTTTGCAAACGGTAAAGCTTCACATTTCCCACCTCACTTGCAAGGAATTGCACAACAGCAGCTGGCAAAATTGTAGAAACAAGTAAGAAGCGTGGGCCACTACTAGCTGATCTGGAGTCAGAAAAACCACTTGCACCCCAAGGGTTATGAGCAATGAGGTCATAAAATACAGACTCATTAGTTACAAGGAGAACAGATCACTGTTAATGATCACAGTATAATCTTCCCGTCTGTATGTGTGTAAATTCAGACTATGGTGAATCAAATCAGCTCCTCTGGCAGAACCTTTCAGTGAAGATCTTAGGACTTATGAAATTACACCTAAGCTGAAATGCTTAAATGCGGGCTCGTCCGGGATTTGAACCCGGGACCTCTCGCACCCGAAGCGAGAATCATACCCCTAGACCAACAAGCCTCTGCTTAGCAGTTTGGCTTTGCTTTTCGACAGTAAATGTCTGGGTCCTGTTGGTGGATCGTCCTGTATTTCTGTGATAAGTAATTTCCTGCTACACAACAAGCTCAATGTTGTAATTTTTTACTCAACGTTATAAGATGCAAAGTCACGACAGCAGATGATGGTGTCAACATAGCTGAAATGTGCAAAACCTTTGCTTTGGATTGGGATCTTGAAAAGGCTAATCACGCCATTGCTGCAGTTACAGACAATTCACTTAACAGTGTAACAGTGAGAGGCCGAGCTATCGCCACACATTTTTGCTTACACTTTAAACCTTGCTACACGAGCGAGTTTGAGTGCACCCCGTTGCTGTAGTTTGCTTGGTCAAGTGCAGCAGGTAGGAGCCTTCTTCTACTGAAGTTCCACAGCCACTGCTGTATTTTCCTCTAAACAGAAACTGCTGGAGCTTCCATCGCACAAACTGATCTTGGATGCAGTCACACGCTAACATAGCACAGTGGACATGTTCAAACGCTATCTCGAGCAGCAAGCAGCCATAGCAGTAGCTTCCGTGAGTACAGCTGTTTGATTGCTGATGCCTTTATGCAACTGCAAATGTGACCCGGGAACGATGTGTTCCAGCGTGAATTATGTACTTGCAAGCACATGGCTAAAAGGATAACTAGATCCTTATCAGGGGCCTGGATAGCTCAGTCGGTAGAGCATCAGACTTTTAATCTGAGGGTCCAGGGTTCAAGTCCCTGTTCAGGCGTGTCTTTACACTTTGCTTGGAGATCCCCTATTAAGTACAATACCGATGTCAACTTGGAAATTCCCCCTTCAGCTACAAAAACTATGTTACATCCTTCAGCTGTTTTGCAAGCGGTAAAGCTTCACATTTCCCACCTCACTTGCAAGGAATTGCACAACAGCAGCTGGCAAAATTGTAAAAACAAGTAAGAAGCGTGGGCCACTACTAGCTGATCTGGAGTCAGAAAAAACACTTGCACCCCAAGGGTTATGAGCAATGAGGTCATAAAATACAGACTCATTAGTTACAAGGAGAACAGATCACTGTTAATGATCACAGTATAATCGTCCCGTCTGTATGTGTGGACATTCAGACTATGGTGAATCAAATCAGCTCCTCTGGCAGAACCTTTCAGTGAAGATCTTAGGACTTATGAAATTACACCCAAGCTGAAATGCTTAAATGTGGGCTCGTCCAGGATTTGAACCCGGGACCTCTCTCACCCGAAGCGAGAATCATACCCCTAGACCAACGAGCCTCTGCTGAGCAGTTTGGCTTTGCTTTTCGACAGTAAATGTCTGGGTCCTGTTGGTGGATCGTCCTGTATTTCTGTGATAAGTAATTTCCTGCTACACAACAAGCTCAATGTTGTAATTCTTTACTCAACGTTATAAGATGCAAAGTCACGACAGCAGATGATGGTGTCAACATAGCTGACATGTGCAAAACCTTTGCTTTGGATTGGGATCTTGAAAAGGCTAATCACGCCATTGCTGCTGTTACAGACAATTCACCTAACAGTGTAACAGTGAGAGGCCGAGCTATCGCCACACATTTTTGCTTACACTTTAAACCTTGCTACACGAGCGAGTTTGAGTGCACCCCGTTGCTGTAGTTTGCTTGGTCAAGTGCGGCAGGTAGGAGCCTTCTTCTACTGAAGTTCCACAGCCACTGCTGTATTTTCCTCTAAACAGAAACTGCTGAAGCTTCCATCGCACAAACTGATCTTGGATGCAGTCACACGCTAACATAGCACAGTGGACATGTTCAAACGCTATCTCGAGCAGCAAGCAGCCATAGCAGTAGCTTCCATGAGTACAGCTGTTTGATTGCTGATGTCTTTGTGCAACTGCAAATGTGACCCGGGAACGATGTGTTCCAGCGTGAATTATGTACTTGCAAGCACATGGCTAAAAGGATAACTAGATCCTTATCAAGGGCCTGGATAGCTCAGTCGGTAGAGCATCAGACTTTTAATCTGAGGGTCCAGGGTTCAAGTCCCTGTTCAGGCGTGTCTTTACACTTTGCTTGGAGATCCCATATTAAGTACAATACCGATGTCAACTTGGAAATTCCCCCTTCAGCTACAAAAACTATGTTACATCCTTCAGCTGTTTTGCAAACGGTAAAGCTTCACATTTCCCACCTCACTTGCAAGGAATTGCACAACAGCAGCTGGCAAAATTGTAGAAACAAGTAAGAAGCGTGGGCCACTACTAGCTGCTCTGGAGTCAGAAAAACCACTTGCACCCCAAGGGTTATGAGCAATGAGGTCATAAAATACAGACTCATTAGTTACAAGGAGAACAGATCACTGTTCTGTTTGTGCACATTTTCTCCTCCTCATAATATGGATTACGGATTTATACCTCAATTCATCAATGAAGCAACATCTAACAGAAGTGGAGAGAAGTGAAAACGGATTTAACGAGACCCACAGTGACTTCTACCTTCTCAATGGCTCTGAAAAGAAACATCTACACGTCGGAACGGCGGCTATACACACGCTACTAACAGCGAGCCCGGCACGTAAGAACTTACCCCCGAATGGCAGATTGGACCGTAGGACCATGATCATCCTGGTTCTACTACTTTCGGGAGACATTCATTTAAACCCAGGCCCGGTCTTGACCAGAACTCAGGCGAGAAGACTTGGTCTGGCAGCGCAAGAAGCGAAGGTGGTTTCCATCGCGACCAACAACAACATCAACAACTCGACCCGTGGCAACATCCACTGCGCGGACGGCAACTGTTCCCCAATGACGCCGCAGCAGACGAGCACACGTGAGGCAGAGACGAGAGGAGGTGAACCGAGGGTCGAAACCATGACGACCAACTCGACGCGGGATTTAAACATCTCGACGCCCGATAGCCGGCTAGCTAGCAGAGCTAACAACGGAAACATCCAGGAACGAGTCCTTTGTTGTTCCAACACGGCGCGGGACCCGACACCCCCCTCCCCCCTTCTTTGTTGTTCCAGCACGGAGCGGGACCCGACCACCCCCTCCCCCCTTCCCACCCTCAACAACAAAGCCCCCCAGCCCCACACAGAGGAACAGATCACAAACGAACAATACTTCGAACCTGCCAACATCAATGAAATAACCAACGCCAATGGACTGAACATTTTTCACATTAACATTAACAGCTTAAAAAACAAATTGGATGAAATCAAACAATTATTCATAAATGGTAAGGCAAACATACTGTGCTTCTCAGAAACTAAGCTTGACGATTCTGTAAAAGATCCAGAGATAGAGATTGAGAACTACTCAATAATTAGGAATGATAGGAACAAACATGGAGGTGGTGTCTGTATGTACATACACAAGGACACCAAATTCATCAACAGAAATGACCTGAATCATAAATCAATTGAAACTGTATGGGTGGAAATCCTATTCGAAAGGGCGAAATCCCTACTGGTTGGCACAGTCTACAGGCCGCCAGATCATAGTGACTTTTATGATACACTGGATGGGTGTTTAGCTGGAGTTGAGGATGTAGACAAAATTCTTATTGGAGACTGGAACACGGATATGCAACGAAAAGATGCACCCGTCTTCAGGTCATTCAGTAGGTTTTGTGATCTGCACGGCCTCAGCCAGCTAATCACCCAACCCACACGTGTATGTGAATCAACTCAGACTACCATTGACCTCATTCTGACCTCCGACAAGTCCAAGATCTCCAAGAAAGGGGTTATAGCATGCGGGTTAAGTGATCATTATATGATATTCTGTACCCGCAAAAAACTAAAACAAAAGGCTGGCTGCCACAAAACAGTCACATCTAGAGACCTCAAAACCTACTCTAGCGAGGCCTTTAACCTTGAACTGGAGAGCCTGGACTGGTCAGATGAACTCAATGGTACACTGGTTGAAGAAACATGGCTTGGTTTCAAAACCAAATTCTCAACAATACTAAACGACATGGCCCCCCTAAGAACCACCAGGGTAAAAAATCGCGCTGAGCCGTGGATGCACTCCGAAATACTGGCCGCTATGAAAACCAGAGACAAAAAATGCTCTGAGTTTCGTAAAAGTCAGTCAAAGCTTACTAAAAGCACGAGCAGTGAACTCCAAGCCCACGTGACTGAACTCAAACTAGAAAGAAACAGACTAAGAAACGACGTAAACTCCATGTTCAAAACTGCAAAAAAGAATTTCATCAATGACAAAACTGAGGAAAACAAAAACAAACCACGTGAACTTTGGAAATTACTCAATAATCAACTAGGATGCAGTAAAAAACTTAAAACCAGATTCTCAAACATAAACATAAAAACGGACAACACGCTCATCACAGACAAGCTGGATGTAGCCAATTACTTAAACATTTTCTTCACAAACATAGCCACAACACTGGTAAACAAACTACCCTCCCACTCAGGGCTTTATGGGGTAGAACACATAGTAGCTTACTACAAAAACCTAGGGGTCCGCAAGGACGACTTCAAACTGGAAATGGTAACAACAGATGAGGTACTCAATAAACTGAGCGCCCTCCAACCTAACAAGGCCACTGGCCATGACAACATCCCCTCCAAATTCCTCAGAGACTCAGCAGCCGCCATCACCCCAATCATCACACACATAATAAACCTCTCCATAAAACAGGGACACGTCCCCAAGGACTTCAAAATTGCGAGGGTGACCCCTCTGCACAAAAAGGGCAGCAAATTAGACCCAGGCAACTACCGCCCTGTTTCTATTCTCACCTCCATCTCGAAAGTCATGGAAAAAATTGTCTACGAACAGGTCGAAAAGTACCTAGCGGAAAAAAATCTAATCTACGAATTCCAATCTGGCTTCAGAACATCCCACTCCACTGACACATGCCTTCTCTATTTGAATGACCACATCAAACAAGAGGTGGACGCAGGCAAATACTGCGGCATGGTCATGCTGGACCTACAAAAGGCCTTTGACACGGTCAATCACTCCATTCTGATTGACAAGCTAAAAGCAATTGGTTTTGATAGTCTATCAGTGAGCTGGATGCAATCCTACCTTGAGGGGAGGGAACAGATGGTGGAGGTAAACGGTACCCTATCCCCCCCCCTCACAGTGAGCTGTGGTGTTCCACAAGGAAGCATACTAGGACCGCTACTGTTCCTAATTTATGCAAATGACATGTCGTCAGCTTGTGACTGCAACTTGTTCCTGTTTGCGGACGACTCAGCCCTGCTGGTCTCTGACAAGAACAAGTTACAGGTTGAAAAAACCCTCAGCTCGGAACTAGGCAGAATCTGCATATGGCTCGCTGATAACAAACTATCATTACACATGGGCAAAACAGAGTCCATTCTCTTCGGTTCAAATAACAAACTCAGCAAGACCGACGGCTTCTCAGTTACAGTGGGTGACAATATTGTCACAAGGAAAGATGAAATTACCTACCTGGGTTCCATCCTAGAGGCTAATCTCTCCTGTGACAAAATGGCATCCAATGTAATAAAAAAAGTCAACCAACGAACTCGATTCTTGTACCGGATCTCCTCTCTGGTAAACAAGAATACCCTGAAGACTCTGGCAGGAGCACTCATTCAGGGGTACTACGACTATGCTTGCACCTCATGGTACCAAAGCACCTCAAAGGCGCTAAAAACAAAATTACAAACATCTCAAAACAAACTGGTCAGACTACTGCTTGACCTTACTCCTAGAACCCACCTCACCCCTGCCCACTTTGACAACCTAGGATGGCTTAGAGTAGATGACAGAGTACAGCAACTTGCAATGGGCCTGGTCTACAAGATACACTACACGACCAAGGTACCCATGTACATGGCAAAATACTTCCCAAAGGTCAGTGAATACCACGATCACAACACCAGAGGGAGCTCCACAAATCATGTTAAACCCAGATTCGGCTCAAATAAGGGACTAAACACGTTTCGCAATTATGCCACATCAATGTGGAACGCCCTACCCAAAGCTGTAAAGGAATGTGGATCACTACCCACTTTCAAAACCTCTCTCAAGAGACACCTACGGGAGACTGCAATTCAACACTGGCCCCTGTAAATATCCTAACCCAACCCCCTCCAATGTACAGTCATTTACCTAGTATGGTTTTGTCAATAGTCCAATGTACAATTTTGTTTGTTTGTACAGAGTCTCCCCCCCCTCAATGTACAGTTTTGCTTGCTTATACAGTGTGCCCCCCCCCCCCCCAACCACCTCCAATGTAAATTACCCAGTATGGTTGTCAATATCCCAGTGTACCCAACCCCCCCCACCCAACCTCCTCCAATGTACAGTTTCTACGTCAAATGTATATACTCCCTTTTCTTGACTCCTTCTGTATCACAAACAGTACTGTATTTGCAAATCTGGTATGTCATAAATGTATAGATGTAGCAGTACTGACTATCTGTATGTCATGTATGTCATATATGTCCTGATGAATTGAAAATGGGGGACCCTGGTGGAAACAAGACGAAAGTCTTTCTCTGGTCTGCATCCCCTTAACAATTGTGTGTATTGAGCTGTACTGTATTGTACCCATTCTGCAATCTGTTAATAAAGTTTTCAATCAATCAATCAAACAGTATAATCTTCCCATCTGTATGTGTGGAAATTCAGACTATGGTGAATCAAATCAGCTCCTCTGGCAGAACCTTTCAGTGAAGATCTTAGGACTTATGAAATTACACCCAAGCTGAAATGCTTAAATGTGGGCTAGTCCGGGATTTGAACGCAGGACCTCTCGCACCCGAAGCGAGAATCATACCCCTAGACCAACAAGCCTCTGCTGAGCAGTTTGGCTTTGCTTTTCGACAGTAAATGTCTGGGTCCTGTTGGTGGATCGTCCTGTATTTCTGTGATAAGTAATTTCCTGCTACACAACAAGCTCAATGTAATAATTCTTTACTCAACGTTATAAGATGCAAAGTCACGACAGCAGATGATGGTGTCAACATAGCTGACATGTGCAAAACCTTTGCTTTGGATTGGGATCTTGAAAAGGCTAATCACGCCATTGCTGCTGTTACAGACAATTCACCTAACAGTGTAACAGTGAGAGGCCGAGCTATCGCCACACATTTTTGCTTACACTTTAAACCTTGCTACACGAGCGAGTTTGAGTGCACCCCGTTGCTGTAGTTTGCTTGGTCAAGTGCGGCAGGTAGGAGCCTTCTTCTACTGAAGTTCCACAGCCACTGCTGTATTTTCCTCTAAACAGAAACTGCTGAAGCTTCCATCGCACAAACTGATCTTGGATGCAGTCACACGCTAACATAGCACAGTGGACATGTTCAAACGATATCTCGAGCAGCAAGCAGCCATAGCAGTAGCTTCCGTGAGTACAGCTGTTTGATTGCTGATGCCTTTGTGCAACTGCAAATGTGACCCGGGAACGATGTGTTCCAGCGTGAATTATGTACTTGCAAGCACATGGCTAAAAGGATAACTAGATCCTTATCAAGGGCCTGGATAGCTCAGTCGGTAGAGCATCAGACTTATCATCTGAGGGTCCAGGGTTCAAGTCCCTGTTCAGGCGTGTCTTTACACTTTGCTTGGAGATCCCATATTAAGTACAATACCGATGTCAACTTGGAAATTCCCCCTTCAGCTACAAAAACTATGTTCAAGTTCAAGTTCAAGTTCTTTAATAGTTGTCATACAGAAGTACAGAATACTTTCATACAAAATGCTTCTTACTGTTACGCTCCAGAGACTGTGCTAGACAAGATAGTATCAAATAACATAATAACATAATATAGCATGAATTTAGAAGAAGAAAATGAGGTCACAGTGTTCGGTATAGACATATGTGCAATGTTCTGAGTTACCATATAATATACAATACACAATACTATGCAGTGTACAGTACTATCTAGTGCAAAGCAGAAATGGGATGAGGTACAATTTTAGGTACAATTTACAGTAAGGTGTACGAGTTATGTTACATCCTTCAGCTGTTTTGCAAACGGTAAAGCTTCACATTTCCCACCTCACTTGCAAGGAATTGCACAACAGCAGCTGGCAAAATTGTAGAAACAAGTAAGAAGCGTGGGCCACTACTAGCTGATCTGGAGTCAGAAAAACCACTTGCACCCCAAGGGTTATGAGCAATGAGGTCATAAAATACAGACTCATTAGTTACAAGGAGAACAGATCACTGTTAATGATCACAGTATAATCTTCCCGTCTGTATGTGTGTAAATTCAGACTATGGTGAATCAAATCAGCTCCTCTGGCAGAACCTTTCAGTGAAGATCTTAGGACTTATGAAATTACACCCAAGCTGAAATGCTTAAATGCGGGCTCGTCCGGGATTTGAACCCGGGACCTCTCGCACCCGAAGCGAGAATCATACCCCTAGACCAACGAGCCTCTGCTTAGCAGTTTGGCTTTGCTTTTCGACAGTAAATGTCTGGGTCCTGTTGGTGGATCGTCCTGTATTTCTGTGATAAGTAATTTCCTGCTACACAACAAGCTCAATGTTGTAATTTTTTACTCAACGTTATAAGATGCAAAGTCACGACAGCAGATGATGGTGTCAACATAGCTGAAATGTGCAAAACCTTTGCTTTGGATTGGGATCTTGAAAAGGCTAATCACGCCATTGCTGCAGTTACAGACAATTCACTTAACAGTGTAACAGTGAGAGGCCGAGCTATCGCCACACATTTTTGCTTACACTTTAAACCTTGCTACACGAGCGAGTTTGAGTGCACCCCGTTGCTGTAGTTTGCTTGGTCAAGTGCAGCAGGTAGGAGCCTTCTTCTACTGAAGTTCCACAGCCACTGCTGTATTTTCCTCTAAACAGAAACTGCTGGAGCTTCCATCGCACAAACTGATCTTGGATGCAGTCACACGCTAACATAGCACAGTGGACATGTTCAAACGCTATCTCGAGCAGCAAGCAGCCATAGCAGTAGCTTCCGTGAGTACAGCTGTTTGATTGCTGATGCCTTTATGCAACTGCAAATGTGACCCGGGAACGATGTGTTCCAGCGTGAATTATGTACTTGCAAGCACATGGCTAAAAGGATAACTAGATCCTTATCAGGGGCCTGGATAGCTCAGTCGGTAGAGCATCAGACTTTTAATCTGAGGGTCCAGGGTTCAAGTCCCTGTTCAGGCGTGTCTTTACACTTTGCTTGGAGATCCCCTATTAAGTACAATACCGATGTCAACTTGGAAATTCCCCCTTCAGCTACAAAAACTATGTTACATCCTTCAGCTGTTTTGCAAGCGGTAAAGCTTCACATTTCCCACCTCACTTGCAAGGAATTGCACAACAGCAGCTGGCAAAATTGTAAAAACAAGTAAGAAGCGTGGGCCACTACTAGCTGATCTGGAGTCAGAAAAAACACTTGCACCCCAAGGGTTATGAGCAATGAGGTCATAAAATACAGACTCATTAGTTACAAGGAGAACAGATCACTGTTAATGATCACAGTATAATCGTCCCGTCTGTATGTGTGGACATTCAGACTATGGTGAATCAAATCAGCTCCTCTGGCAGAACCTTTCAGTGAAGATCTTAGGACTTATGAAATTACACCCAAGCTGAAATGCTTAAATGTGGGCTCGTCCAGGATTTGAACCCGGGACCTCTCTCACCCGAAGCGAGAATCATACCCCTAGACCAACGAGCCTCTGCTGAGCAGTTTGGCTTTGCTTTTCGACAGTAAATGTCTGGGTCCTGTTGGTGGATCGTCCTGTATTTCTGTGATAAGTAATTTCCTGCTACACAACAAGCTCAATGTTGTAATTCTTTACTCAACGTTATAAGATGCAAAGTCACGACAGCAGATGATGGTGTCAACATAGCTGACATGTGCAAAACCTTTGCTTTGGATTGGGATCTTGAAAAGGCTAATCACGCCATTGCTGCTGTTACAGACAATTCACCTAACAGTGTAACAGTGAGAGGCCGAGCTATCGCCACACATTTTTGCTTACACTTTAAACCTTGCTACACGAGCGAGTTTGAGTGCACCCCGTTGCTGTAGTTTGCTTGGTCAAGTGCGGCAGGTAGGAGCCTTCTTCTACTGAAGTTCCACAGCCACTGCTGTATTTTCCTCTAAACAGAAACTGCTGAAGCTTCCATCGCACAAACTGATCTTGGATGCAGTCACACGCTAACATAGCACAGTGGACATGTTCAAACGCTATCTCGAGCAGCAAGCAGCCATAGCAGTAGCTTCCATGAGTACAGCTGTTTGATTGCTGATGTCTTTGTGCAACTGCAAATGTGACCCGGGAACGATGTGTTCCAGCGTGAATTATGTACTTGCAAGCACATGGCTAAAAGGATAACTAGATCCTTATCAAGGGCCTGGATAGCTCAGTCGGTAGAGCATCAGACTTTTAATCTGAGGGTCCAGGGTTCAAGTCCCTGTTCAGGCGTGTCTTTACACTTTGCTTGGAGATCCCATATTAAGTACAATACCGATGTCAACTTGGAAATTCCCCCTTCAGCTACAAAAACTATGTTACATCCTTCAGCTGTTTTGCAAACGGTAAAGCTTCACATTTCCCACCTCACTTGCAAGGAATTGCACAACAGCAGCTGGCAAAATTGTAGAAACAAGTAAGAAGCGTGGGCCACTACTAGCTGCTCTGGAGTCAGAAAAACCACTTGCACCCCAAGGGTTATGAGCAATGAGGTCATAAAATACAGACTCATTAGTTACAAGGAGAACAGATCACTGTTCTGTTTGTGCACATTTTCTCCTCCTCATAATATGGATTACGGATTTATACCTCAATTCATCAATGAAGCAACATCTAACAGAAGTGGAGAGAAGTGAAAACGGATTTAACGAGACCCACAGTGACTTCTACCTTCTCAATGGCTCTGAAAAGAAACATCTACACGTCGGAACGGCGGCTATACACACGCTACTAACAGCGAGCCCGGCACGTAAGAACTTACCCCCGAATGGCAGATTGGACCGTAGGACCATGATCATCCTGGTTCTACTACTTTCGGGAGACATTCATTTAAACCCAGGCCCGGTCTTGACCAGAACTCAGGCGAGAAGACTTGGTCTGGCAGCGCAAGAAGCGAAGGTGGTTTCCATCGCGACCAACAACAACATCAACAACTCGACCCGTGGCAACATCCACTGCGCGGACGGCAACTGTTCCCCAATGACGCCGCAGCAGACGAGCACACGTGAGGCAGAGACGAGAGGAGGTGAACCGAGGGTCGAAACCATGACGACCAACTCGACGCGGGATTTAAACATCTCGACGCCCGATAGCCGGCTAGCTAGCAGAGCTAACAACGGAAACATCCAGGAACGAGTCCTTTGTTGTTCCAACACGGCGCGGGACCCGACACCCCCCTCCCCCCTTCTTTGTTGTTCCAGCACGGAGCGGGACCCGACCACCCCCTCCCCCCTTCCCACCCTCAACAACAAAGCCCCCCAGCCCCACACAGAGGAACAGATCACAAACGAACAATACTTCGAACCTGCCAACATCAATGAAATAACCAACGCCAATGGACTGAACATTTTTCACATTAACATTAACAGCTTAAAAAACAAATTGGATGAAATCAAACAATTATTCATAAATGGTAAGGCAAACATACTGTGCTTCTCAGAAACTAAGCTTGACGATTCTGTAAAAGATCCAGAGATAGAGATTGAGAACTACTCAATAATTAGGAATGATAGGAACAAACATGGAGGTGGTGTCTGTATGTACATACACAAGGACACCAAATTCATCAACAGAAATGACCTGAATCATAAATCAATTGAAACTGTATGGGTGGAAATCCTATTCGAAAGGGCGAAATCCCTACTGGTTGGCACAGTCTACAGGCCGCCAGATCATAGTGACTTTTATGATACACTGGATGGGTGTTTAGCTGGAGTTGAGGATGTAGACAAAATTCTTATTGGAGACTGGAACACGGATATGCAACGAAAAGATGCACCCGTCTTCAGGTCATTCAGTAGGTTTTGTGATCTGCACGGCCTCAGCCAGCTAATCACCCAACCCACACGTGTATGTGAATCAACTCAGACTACCATTGACCTCATTCTGACCTCCGACAAGTCCAAGATCTCCAAGAAAGGGGTTATAGCATGCGGGTTAAGTGATCATTATATGATATTCTGTACCCGCAAAAAACTAAAACAAAAGGCTGGCTGCCACAAAACAGTCACATCTAGAGACCTCAAAACCTACTCTAGCGAGGCCTTTAACCTTGAACTGGAGAGCCTGGACTGGTCAGATGAACTCAATGGTACACTGGTTGAAGAAACATGGCTTGGTTTCAAAACCAAATTCTCAACAATACTAAACGACATGGCCCCCCTAAGAACCACCAGGGTAAAAAATCGCGCTGAGCCGTGGATGCACTCCGAAATACTGGCCGCTATGAAAACCAGAGACAAAAAATGCTCTGAGTTTCGTAAAAGTCAGTCAAAGCTTACTAAAAGCACGAGCAGTGAACTCCAAGCCCACGTGACTGAACTCAAACTAGAAAGAAACAGACTAAGAAACGACGTAAACTCCATGATCAAAACTGCAAAAAAGAATTTCATCAATGACAAAACTGAGGAAAACAAAAACAAACCACGTGAACTTTGGAAATTACTCAATAATCAACTAGGATGCAGTAAAAAACTTAAAACCAGATTCTCAAACATAAACATAAAAACGGACAACACGCTCATCACAGACAAGCTGGATGTAGCCAATTACTTAAACATTTTCTTCACAAACATAGCCACAACACTGGTAAACAAACTACCCTCCCACTCAGGGCTTTATGGGGTAGAACACATAGTAGCTTACTACAAAAACCTAGGGGTCCGCAAGGACGACTTCAAACTGGAAATGGTAACAACAGATGAGGTACTCAATAAACTGAGCGCCCTCCAACCTAACAAGGCCACTGGCCATGACAACATCCCCTCCAAATTCCTCAGAGACTCAGCAGCCGCCATCACCCCAATCATCACACACATAATAAACCTCTCCATAAAACAGGGACACGTCCCCAAGGACTTCAAAATTGCGAGGGTGACCCCTCTGCACAAAAAGGGCAGCAAATTAGACCCAGGCAACTACCGCCCTGTTTCTATTCTCACCTCCATCTCGAAAGTCATGGAAAAAATTGTCTACGAACAGGTCGAAAAGTACCTAGCGGAAAAAAATCTAATCTACGAATTCCAATCTGGCTTCAGAACATCCCACTCCACTGACACATGCCTTCTCTATTTGAATGACCACATCAAACAAGAGGTGGACGCAGGCAAATACTGCGGCATGGTCATGCTGGACCTACAAAAGGCCTTTGACACGGTCAATCACTCCATTCTGATTGACAAGCTAAAAGCAATTGGTTTTGATAGTCTATCAGTGAGCTGGATGCAATCCTACCTTGAGGGGAGGGAACAGATGGTGGAGGTAAACGGTACCCTATCCCCCCCCCTCACAGTGAGCTGTGGTGTTCCACAAGGAAGCATACTAGGACCGCTACTGTTCCTAATTTATGCAAATGACATGTCGTCAGCTTGTGACTGCAACTTGTTCCTGTTTGCGGACGACTCAGCCCTGCTGGTCTCTGACAAGAACAAGTTACAGGTTGAAAAAACCCTCAGCTCGGAACTAGGCAGAATCTGCATATGGCTCGCTGATAACAAACTATCATTACACATGGGCAAAACAGAGTCCATTCTCTTCGGTTCAAATAACAAACTCAGCAAGACCGACGGCTTCTCAGTTACAGTGGGTGACAATATTGTCACAAGGAAAGATGAAATTACCTACCTGGGTTCCATCCTAGAGGCTAATCTCTCCTGTGACAAAATGGCATCCAATGTAATAAAAAAAGTCAACCAACGAACTCGATTCTTGTACCGGATCTCCTCTCTGGTAAACAAGAATACCCTGAAGACTCTGGCAGGAGCACTCATTCAGGGGTACTACGACTATGCTTGCACCTCATGGTACCAAAGCACCTCAAAGGCGCTAAAAACAAAATTACAAACATCTCAAAACAAACTGGTCAGACTACTGCTTGACCTTACTCCTAGAACCCACCTCACCCCTGCCCACTTTGACAACCTAGGATGGCTTAGAGTAGATGACAGAGTACAGCAACTTGCAATGGGCCTGGTCTACAAGATACACTACACGACCAAGGTACCCATGTACATGGCAAAATACTTCCCAAAGGTCAGTGAATACCACGATCACAACACCAGAGGGAGCTCCACAAATCATGTTAAACCCAGATTCGGCTCAAATAAGGGACTAAACACGTTTCGCAATTATGCCACATCAATGTGGAACGCCCTACCCAAAGCTGTAAAGGAATGTGGATCACTACCCACTTTCAAAACCTCTCTCAAGAGACACCTACGGGAGACTGCAATTCAACACTGGCCCCTGTAAATATCCTAACCCAACCCCCTCCAATGTACAGTCATTTACCTAGTATGGTTTTGTCAATAGTCCAATGTACAATTTTGTTTGTTTGTACAGAGTCTCCCCCCCCTCAATGTACAGTTTTGCTTGCTTATACAGTGTGCCCCCCCCCCCCCCCAACCACCTCCAATGTAAATTACCCAGTATGGTTGTCAATATCCCAGTGTACCCAACCCCCCCCACCCAACCTCCTCCAATGTACAGTTTCTACGTCAAATGTATATACTCCCTTTTCTTGACTCCTTCTGTATCACAAACAGTACTGTATTTGCAAATCTGGTATGTCATAAATGTATAGATGTAGCAGTACTGACTATCTGTATGTCATGTATGTCATATATGTCCTGATGAATTGAAAATGGGGGACCCTGGTGGAAACAAGACGAAAGTCTTTCTCTGGTCTGCATCCCCTTAACAATTGTGTGTATTGAGCTGTACTGTATTGTACCCATTCTGCAATCTGTTAATAAAGTTTTCAATCAATCAATCAAACAGTATAATCTTCCCATCTGTATGTGTGGAAATTCAGACTATGGTGAATCAAATCAGCTCCTCTGGCAGAACCTTTCAGTGAAGATCTTAGGACTTATGAAATTACACCCAAGCTGAAATGCTTAAATGTGGGCTCGTCCGGGATTTGAACCCGGGACCTCTCGCACCCTAAGCGAGAATCATACCCCTAGACCAACGAGCCTCTGCTTAGCAGTTTGGCTTTGCTTTTCGACAGTAAATGTCTGGGTCCTGTTGGTGGATCGTCCTGTATTTCTGTGATAAGTAATTTCCTGCTACACAACAAGCTCAATGTTGTAATTTTTTACTCAACGTTATAAGATGCAAAGTCACGACAGCAGATGATGGTGTCAACATAGCTGAAATGTGCAAAACCTTAGCTTTGGATTGCGATCTTGAAAAGGCTAATCACGCCATTGCTGCAGTTACAGACAATTCACTTAACAGTGTAACAGTGAGAGGCCGAGCTATCGCCACACATTTTTGCTTACACTTTAAACCTTGCTACACGAGCGAGTTTGAGTGCACCCCGTTGCTGTAGTTTGCTTGGTCAAGTGCGGCAGGTAGGAGCCTTCTTCTACTGAAGTTCCACAGCCACTGCTGTATTTTCCTCTAAACAGAAACTGCTGGAGCTTCCATCGCACAAACTGATCTTGGATGCAGTCACACGCTAACATAGCACAGTGGACATGTTCAAACGCTATCTCGAGCAGCAAGCAGCCATAGCAGTAGCTTCCGTGAGTACAGCTGTTTGATTGCTGATGCCTTTGTGCAACTGCAAATGTGACCCGGGAACGATGTGTTCCAGCGTGAATTATGTACTTGCAAGCACATGGCTAAAAGGATAACTAGATCCTTATCAAGGGCCTCGATAGCTCAGTCGGTAGAGCATCAGACTTTTAATCTGAGGGTCCAGGGTTCAAGTCCCTGTTCAGGCGTGTCTTTACACTTTGCTTGGAGATCCCCTATTAAGTACAATACCGATGTCAACTTGGAAATTCCCCCTTCAGCTACAAAAACTATGTTACATCCTTCAGCTGTTTTGCAAGCGGTAAAGCTTCACATTTCCCACCTCACTTGCAAGGAATTGCACAACAGCAGCTGGCAAAATTGTAAAAACAAGTAAGAAGCGTGGGCCACTACTAGCTGATCTGGAGTCAGAAAAAACACTTGCACCCCAAGGGTTATGAGCAATGAGGTCATAAAATACAGACTCATTAGTTACAAGGAGAACAGATCACTGTTAATGATCACAGTTTAATCTTCCCGTCTGTATGTGTGGACATTCAGACTATGGTGAATCAAATCAGCTCCTCTGGCAGAACCTTTCAGTGAAGATCTTAGGACTTATGAAATTACACCCAAGCTGAAATGCTTAAATGTGGGCTAGTCCGGGATTTGAACCGGGGACCTCTCGCACCCGAAGCGAGAATCATACCCCTAGACCAACGAGCCTCTGCTGAGCAGTTTGGCTTTGCTTTTCGACAGTAAATGTCTGGGTCCTGTTGGTGGATCGTCCTGTATTTCTGTGATAAGTAATTTCCTGCTACACAACAAGCTCAATGTTGTAATTCTTTACTCAACGTTATAAGATGCAAAGTCACGACAGCAGATGATGGTGTCAACATAGCTGACATGTGCAAAACCTTTGCTTTGGATTGGGATCTTGAAAAGGCTAATCACGCCATTGCTGCTGTTACAGACAATTCACCTAACAGTGTAACAGTGAGAGGCCGAGCTATCGCCACACATTTTTGCTTACACTTTAAACCTTACTACACGAGCGAGTTTGAGTGCACCCCGTGCCTGTAGTTTGCTTGGTCAAGTGCGGCAGGTAGGAGCCTTCTTCTACTGAAGTTCCACAGCCACTGCTGTATTTTCCTCTAAACAGAAACTGCTGGAGCTTCCATCGCACAAACTGATCTTGGATGCAGTCACACGCTAACATAGCACAGTGGACATGTTCAAACGCTATCTCGAGCAGCAAGCAGCCATAGCAGTAGCTTCCGTGAGTACAGCTGTTTGATTGCTGATGCCTTTGTGCAACTGCAAATGTGACCCGGGAACGATGTGTTCCAGCGTGAATTATGTACTTGCAAGCACATGGCTAAAAGGATAACTAGATCCTTATCAAGGGCCTGGATAGCTCAGTCGGTAGAGCATCAGACTTTTAATCTGAGGGTCCAGGGTTCAAGTCCCTGTTCAGGCGTGTCTTTACACTTTGCTTGGAGATCCCCTATTAAGTACAATACCGATGTCAACTTGGAAATTCCCCCTTCAGCTACAAAAACTATGTTACATCCTTCAGCTGTTTTGCAAGCGGTAAAGCTTCACATTTCCCACCTCACTTGCAAGGAATTGCACAACAGCAGCTGGCAAAATTGTAAAAACAAGTAAGAAGCGTGGGCCACTACTAGCTGATCTGGAGTCAGAAAAAACACTTGCACCCCAAGGGTTATGAGCAATGAGGTCATAAAATACAGACTCATTAGTTACAAGGAGAACAGATCACTGTTAATGATCACAGTATAATCTCCCCGTCTGTATGTGTGGAAATTCAGACTATGGTTTGAATCAAATCAGCTCCTCTGGCAGAACCTTTCAGTGAAGATCTTAGGACTTATGAACTCACACCCAAGCTGAAATGCTTAAATGTGGGCTAGTCCAGGATTTGAACCGGGGACCTCTCGCACCCGAAGCGAGAATCATACCCCTAGACCAACGAGCCTCTGCTGAGCAATTTGGCTTTGCTTTTCGACAGTAAATGTCTGGGTCCTGTTGGTGGATCGTCCTGTATTTCTGTGATAAGTAATTTCCTGCTACACAACAAGCTCAATGTTGTAATTCTTTACTCAACGTTATAAGATGCAAAGTCACGACAGCAGATGATGGTGTCAACATAGCTGACATGTGCAAAACCTTTGCTTTGGATTGGGATCTTGAAAAGGCTAATCACGCCATTGCTGCTGTTACAGACAATTCACCTAACAGTGTAACAGTGAGAGGCCGAGCTATCGCCACACATTTTTGCTTACACTTTAAACCTTACTACACGAGCGAGTTTGAGTGCACCCCGTTGCTGTAGTTTGCTTGGTCAAGTGCGGCAGGTAGGAGCCTTCTTCTACTGAAGTTCCACAGCCACTGCTGTATTTTCCTCTAAACAGAAACTGCTGGAGCTTCCATCGCACAAACTGATCTTGGATGCAGTCACACGCTAACATAGCACAGTGGACATGTTCAAACGCTATCTCGAGCAGCAAGCAGCCATAGCAGTAGCTTCCGTGAGTACAGCTGTTTGATTGCTGATGCCTTTGTGCAACTGCAAATGTGACCCGGGAACGATGTGTTCCAGCGTGAATTATGTACTTGCAAGCACATGGCTAAAAGGATAACTAGATCCTTATCAAGGGCCTGGATAGCTCAGTCGGTAGAGCATCAGACTTTTAATCTGAGGGTCCAGGGTTCAAGTCCCTGTTCAGGCGTGTCTTTACACTTTGCTTGGAGATCCCCTATTAAGTACAATACCGATGTCAACTTGGAAATTCCCCCTTCAGCTACAAAAACTATGTTACATCCTTCAGCTGTTTTGCAAGCGGTAAAGCTTCACATTTCCCACCTCACTTGCAAGGAATTGCACAACAGCAGCTGGCAAAATTGTAAAAACAAGTAAGAAGCGTGGGCCACTACTAGCTGATCTGGAGTCAGAAAAAACACTTGCACCCCAAGGGTTATGAGCAATGAGGTCATAAAATACAGACTCATTAGTTACAAGGAGAACAGATCACTGTTAATGATCACAGTATAATCTCCCCGTCTGTATGTGTGGAAATTCAGACTATGGTTTGAATCAAATCAGCTCCTCTGGCAGAACCTTTCAGTGAAGATCTTAGGACTTATGAACTCACACCCAAGCTGAAATGCTTAAATGTGGGCTAGTCCGGGATTTGAACCTGGGACCTCTCGCACCCGAAGCGAGAATCATACCCCTAGACCAGGGAGGGGCAACTGGCGGCCCGGGGGCCGCATGCGGCCCTCACCGACGTTCCATGCGGCCCCAGGCCAAAAAAAAATAATAAAAAAAAAAAAATTATAATATTTTTTTTTATTTTTTTTTTTTTTTTATTTTTTTGTATTGTATTCGACTAAGAAGAGTTGGCAGTCAACAATGGCTCCTTTCGATCGATTAGTCGACTATTTGACTAATAGGGGTCAGCCCTAGTGTGCACATATTCAACGCTGTTGAAAGTGCCGTGCAGCAATATGGGGGTTTTGATAAACTGTCGGCTGTTGTTACCGATGGATTCGCCGGGCTTCTAAGGCAGAGTGGCGTTGAGTGTCCAATGCTGCACTGCATTATACATCAGGTAAGTTCGCTAACATAATTTCCATCTATTGTGCGTCACTATAATGACCAATGCGAGTCGAGTGTAGTCAAATTATATGCGAGAGTCGTTAAATCGTTTTTCTTTTTTTTTATCTGATATAGGAGGCTCTCTGTGCCAAGAAGCTTGAATACAGCCATGTTATGGATTTGGTTACCAAGGTTACCAATCTAATTTGTGGAGGCAACAGGTCACTAAACCATAGAAAGTTTGTCTCCTTTTTGGAAGAGATGGACACTGATTATGGCGACTTGCAGCTACACACAGAAATCCGATGGCTGAGCCGTCGGAAAGTACAGGAGCGACATTGAAACACTGCAAATGCAATTCAATGATCGGTTTGAAGATTTCAACGGCATGCAGTCACGGATAGCGCTGTTTGCCGGCCCCCTCACCGCTACGGTGTCAGAGCAGCCCCCACCGTTGCAGCTTGAACTGTGCAAGCTACAGTCAGATCCTTTTTTTCAAGCAAAGAGAAATGAGAGGGGAATTTCGTTTTGGAAACTGCTACCTGAGCCCCGCTTCCCACTCCTCAGGGACTTTGCCCTCTCTATGGCCAGTATGTTTGGGAGCACATACATACGTGAGAGCAATTTCTCAAACATGAAGCACATCAAGTCAAAGGAGAGAAACAGGCTGTCGGATGAAACATTATTTCATCTGATACAGATTGCATGCACAAACATTGAAGTTGACATTCCTGCTATTGTGCGCCAAATGGAGAGACCACAAGTGTCTCATTAAAGACAGGGGGGGGAGGAGATAATGAAGAGGTGTAGAGGGGGGGAAGGAGATGATGAAGAGGTGTAGAGAGGGGGGGGAGAGATGATGAAGATGTGTAGAGAGGGGGGGGGGAGATGATGGAGAGGTGTAGAGAGGGGACCATTATTATTATTATTATTATTATTATTATTATTATTATTATTATTATTATTATTATTATTATTATTATTATTATTATTATTATTATTATTATTATTATTATTATTATTATTATTATTATTATTATTATTATAACCATTATTGACCCACTGTGGGGCGAGGGTGAATGTCATGCCAGTTTGATAAAGGGTCAATGGGAGGCATGTAGTATTGCACTTTACTTTACTTGCACTTTACTTGTTTACTTTTGTAGTGTTCAGATAACACTAATAACACAAACACAAAGCAGCATTCCTGCTGCATTTCACTATAACAGTAAATCAAAAGTGCAATAATAAATGATTTTGTTAAATGTATAAACTTGTATCCTGCTACTAAACAAAACATTCCTGAGTGCTTCATATCCATAACATGCATTTCAGTGTTATAATGTTTTGTTTAGTAGCAGGATAAAAGTTTATACATTTAACAAAATAATTTATTATTGCACTTTTGATTTACTGTTGTAGTGAAATGCAGCAGGAATGCTGCTTTGTGTTTGTTGAGCAGTGGGCTTTAAGTTCATACATTTATTTTATTAGAAGCCTTAATTATAATTGATCATGTTTGTATATATTTGGGGTTACAGCAATACTTTTAAATTCAACTGTTTATAAATTCATAAAGTTGAAATTGCATTACTAAATGCATTTGAAATGGAATAAAAACAAAGTTACAACAAATTATAATTGTTTATATACCTTATTTATCACATCTGTGACTATTATGGGCTATTTGAGTGATGGGGTACTACTGGCGGGACTGCCGATAAACAATGCGGCCCCCCAGATTGATTGTGGACATTTTGTGGCCCTCACCATATACAAAGTTGCCCACCCCTGCCCTAGACCAACGAGCCTCTGCTGAGCAGTTTGGCTTTGCTTTTCGACAGTAAATGTCTGGGTCCTGTTGGTGGATCGTCCTGTATTTCTGTGATAAGTAATTTCCTGCTACACAACAAGCTCAATGTTGTAATTCTTTACTCAACGTTATAAGATGCAAAGTCACGACAGCAGATGATGGTGTCAACATAGCTGAAATGTGCAAAACCTTAGCTTTGGATTGGGATCTTGAAAAGGCTAATCACGCCACTGCTGCAGTTACAGACAATTCACTTAACAGTGTAACAGTGAGAGGCCGAGCTATCGCCACACATTTTAGCTTACACTTTAAACCTTGCTACACGAGCGAGTTTGAGTGCACCCCGTTGCTGTAGTTTGCTTGGTCAAGTGCGGCAGGTAGGAGCCTTCTTCTACTGAAGTTCCACAGCCACTGCTGTATTTTCCTCTAAACAGAAACTGCTGGAGCTTCCATCGCACAAACTGATCTTGGATGCAGTCACACGCTAACATAGCACAGTGGACATGTTCAAACGCTATCTCGAGCAGCAAGCAGCCATAGCAGTAGCTTCCGTGAGTACAGCTGTTTGATTGCTGATGCCTTTGTGCAACTGCAAATGTGACCCGGGAACGATGTGTTCCAGCGTGAATTATGTACTTGCAAGCACATGGCTAAAAGGATAACTAGATCCTTATCAAAGGCCTGGATAGCTCAGTCGGTAGAGCATCAGACTTTTAATCTGAGGGTCCAGGGTTCAAGTCCCTGTTCAGGCGTGTCTTTACACTTTGCTTGGAGATCCCCTATTAAGTACAATACCGATGTCAACTTGGAAATTCCCCCTTCAGCTACAAAAACTATGTTACATCCTTCAGCTGTTTTGCAAGCGGTAAAGCTTCACATTTCCCACCTCACTTGCAAGGAATTGCACAACAGCAGCTGGCAAAATTGTAAAAACAAGTAAGAAGCGTGGGCCACTACTAGCTGATCTGGAGTCAGAAAAAACACTTGCACCCCAAGGGTTATGAGCAATGAGGTCATAAAATACAGACTCATTAGTTACAAGGAGAACAGATCACTGTTAATGATCACAGTATAATCTTCCCGTCTGTATGTGTGGACATTCAGACTATGGTGAATCAAATCAGCTCCTCTGGCAGAACCTTTCAGTGAAGATCTTAGGACTTATGAAATTACACCCAAGCTGAAATGCTTAAATGTGGGCTAGTCCGGGATTTGAACCGGGGACCTCTCGCACCCGAAGCGAGAATCATACCCCTAGACCAACAAGCCTCTGCTGAGCAGTTTGGCTTTGCTTTTCGACAGTAAATGTCTGGGTCCTGTTGGTGGATCGTCCTGTATTTCTGTGATAAGTAATTTCCTGCTACACAACAAGCTCAATGTTGTAATTCTTTACTCAACGTTATAAGATGCAAAGTCACGACAGCAGATGATGGTGTCAACATAGCTGACATGTGCAAAACCTTTGCTTTGGATTGGGATCTTGAAAAGGCTAATCACGCCATTGCTGCTGTTACAGACAATTCACCTAACAGTGTAACAGTGAGAGGCCGAGCTATCGCCACACATTTTTGCTTACACTTTAAACCTTACTACACGAGCGAGTTTGAGTGCACCCCGTTGCTGTAGTTTGCTTGGTCAAGTGCGGTAGGTAGGAGCCTTCTTCTACTGAAGTTCCACAGCCACTGCTGTATTTTCCTCTAAACAGAAACTGCTGGAGCTTCCATCGCACAAACTGATCTTGGATGCAGTCACACGCTAACATAGCACAGTGGACATGTTCAAACGCTATCTCGAGCAGCAAGCAGCCATAGCAGTAGCTTCCGTGAGTACAGCTGTTTGATTGCTGATGCCTTTGTGCAACTGCAAATGTGACCCGGGAACGATGTGTTCCAGCGTGAATTATGTACTTGCAAGCACATGGCTAAAAGGATAACTAGATCCTTATCAAGGGCCTGGATAGCTCAGTCGGTAGATCATCAGACTTTTAATCTGAGGGTCCAGGGTTCAAGTCCCTGTTCAGGCGTGTCTTTACACTTTGCTTGGAGATCCCCTATTAAGTACAATACCGATGTCAACTTGGAAATTCCCCCTTCAGCTACAAAAACTATGTTACATCCTTCAGCTGTTTTGCAAGCGGTAAAGCTTCACATTTCCCACCTCACTTGCAAGGAATTGCACAACAGCAGCTGGCAAAATTGTAAAAACAAGTAAGAAGCGTGGGCCACTACTAGCTGATCTGGAGTCAGAAAAAACACTTGCACCCCAAGGGTTATGAGCAATGAGGTCATAAAATACAGACTCATTAGTTACAAGGAGAACAGATCACTGTTAATGATCACAGTATAATCTCCCCGTCTGTATGTGTGGAAATTCAGACTATGGTTTGAATCAAATCAGCTCCTCTGGCAGAACCTTTCAGTGAAGATCTTAGGACTTATGAACTCACACCCAAGCTGAAATGCTTAAATGTGGGCTAGTCCAGGATTTGAACCGGGGACCTCTCGCACCCGAAGCGAGAATCATACCCCTAGACCAACGAGCCTCTGCTGAGAAATTTGGCTTTACTTTTCGACAGTAAATGTCTGGGTCCTGTTGGTGGATCGTCCTGTATTTCTGTGATAAGTCATTTCAAGCTCAATGTTGTCATTTTTAACTCAACGTTATAAGATGCAAAGTGGCGACAGCAGATGATGGTGTCAACATAGCTGAAATGTGCAAAACCTTTGCTTTGGATTGGGATCTTGAAAAGGCTAATCACGCCATTGCTGCTGTTACAGACAATTCACCTAACATAGTGTACCAGTGAGAGGCCCAGCTATCGCCACACATTTTTGCTTACACTTTAAACCTTGCTACACGAGCGAGTTTGAGTGCACCCCGTTGCTGTAGTTTGCTTGGTCAAGTGCGGCAGGTAGGAGCCTTCTTCTACTGAAGTTCCACAGCCACTGCTGTATTCTCCTCTAAACAGAAACTGCTGGAGCTTCCATCGCACAAACTGATCTTGGATGCAGTCACACGCTAACATAGCACAGTGGACATGTTCAAACGCTATCTCGAGCAGCAAGCAGCCATAGCAGTAGCTTCCGTGAGTACAGCTGTTTGATTGCTGATGCCTTTGTGCATCTGCAAATGTGACCCGGGAACGATGTGGTCCAGCGTGAATTATGTACTTGCAAGCACATGACTAAAAGGACAACTAGATCTTCATCAAGGGCCTGGATAGCTCAGTCGGTAGAGCATCAGACTTTTAATCTGAGGGTCCAGGGTTCAAGTCCCTGTTCAGGTGTGTCTTTACACTTTGCTTGGAGATCCCCTATTGAGTACAATACCGATGTCAACTTGGAAATTCCCCCTTCAGCTACAAAAACTATGTTACATCCTTCAGCTGTTTTGCAAGGGGTAACGCTTCACATTTCCCACCTCACTTGCAAGGAATTGCACTACAGCAGCTGGCAAAATTGTAAAAACAAGTAAGAAACGTGGGCCACTACTAGCTGATCTGGAGTCAGAAAAACCACTTGCACCCCAAGGGTTATGAGCAATGAGGTCATAAAATACAGACTCATTAGTTACAAGGAGAACAGATCACTGTTAATGATCACAATATAATCTCCCCGTCTGTATGTGTGGAAATTCGGACTATGGTTTGAATCAAATCAGCTCCTCTGGCAGAACCTTTCAGTGAAGATCTTAGGACTTATGAACTCACACCCAAGCTGAAATGCTTAAATGTGGGCTCGTCCAGGATTTTAACCCAGGACCTCTCGCACCCTAAGCGAGAATCATACCCCTAGACCAACGAGCCTCTGCTGAGCAGTTTGGCTTTACTTTTCGACAGTAAATGTCTGGGTCCTGTTGGTGGATCGTCCTGTATTTCTGTGATAAGTAATTTCCTGCTACACAACAAGCTCAATGTTCTCATTTTTTACTCAACGTTATAAGATGCAAAGTGGCGACAGCAGATGGTGGTGTCAACATAGCTGAAATGTGCAAAACCTTTGCTTTGGATTGGGATCTTGAAAAGGCTAATAACGCCATTGCTGCTGTTACAGACAATTCACCTAACATAGTGTACCAGTGAGAGGCCGAGCTATCGCCACACATTTTTGCTTACACTTTAAACCTTGCTACACGAGCGAGTTTGAGTGCACCCCTTTGCTGTAGTTTGCTTGGTCAAGTGCGGCAGGTAGGAGCCTTCTTCTACTGAAGTTCCACAGCCACTGCTGTATTCTCCTCTAAACAGAAACTGCTGGAGCTTCCATCGCACAAACTGATCTTGGATGCAGTCACACGCTAACATAGCACAGTGGACATGTTCAAACGCTATCTCGAGCAGCAAGCAGCCATAGCAGCAGCTTCCGTGAGTACAGCTGTTTGATTGCTGATGCCTTTGTGCATCTGCAAATGTGACCCGGGAACGATGTTGTCCAGCGTGAATTATGTAATTGCAAGCACATGACTAAAAGGACAACTAGATACTCATCAAGGGCCTGGATAGCTCAGTCGGTAGAGCATCAGACTTTTAATCTGAGGGTCCAGGGTTCAAGTCCCTGTTCAGGCGTGTATTTACACTTTGCTTGGAGATCCCCTATTGAGTACAATACCGATGTCAACTTGGAAATTCCCCCTTCAGCTACAAAAACTATGTTACATCCTTCAGCTGTTTTGCAAGCGGTAAAGCTTCACATTTCCCACCTCACTTGCAAGGAATTGCACTACAGCAGCTGGCAAAATTGTAAAAACAAGTAAGAAACGTGGGCCACTACTAGCTGATCTGGAGTCAGAAAAACCACTTGCACCCCAAGGGTTATGAGCAATGAGGTCATAAAATACAGACTCATTAGTTAACAAGGAGAACAGATCACTGTTAATGATCACAATATAATCTCCCCGTCTGTATGTGTGGAAATTCGGACTATGGTTTGAATCAAATCAGCTCCTCTGGCAGAACCTTTCAGTGAAGATCTTAGGACTTATGAACTCACACCCAAGCTGAAATGCTTAAATGTGGGCTCGTCCAGGATTTTAACCCGGGACCTCTCGCACCCTAAGCGAGAATCATACCCCTAGACCAACGAGCCTCTGCTGAGCAGTTTGGCTTTACTTTTCGACAGTAAATGTCTGGGTCCTGTTGGTGGATCGTCCTGTATTTCTGTGATAAGTCATTTCAAGCTCAATGTTGTCATTTTTAACTCAACGTTATAAGATGCAAAGTGGCGACAGCAGATGATGGTGTCAACATAGCTGAAATGTGCAAAACCTTTGCTTTGGATTGGGATCTTGAAAAGGCTAATCACGCCATTGCTGCTGTTACAGACAATTCACCTAACATAGTGTACCAGTGAGAGGCCCAGCTATCGCCACACATTTTTGCTTACACTTTAAACCTTGCTACACGAGCGAGTTTGAGTGCACCCCGTTGCTGTAGTTTGCTTGGTCAAGTGCGGCAGGTAGGAGCCTTCTTCTACTGAAGTTCCACAGCCACTGCTGTATTCTCCTCTAAACAGAAACTGCTGGAGCTTCCATCGCACAAACTGATCTTGGATGCAGTCACACGCTAACATAGCACAGTGGACATGTTCAAACGCTATCTCGAGCAGCAAGCAGCCATAGCAGTAGCTTCCGTGAGTACAGCTGTTTGATTGCTGATGCCTTTGTGCATCTGCAAATGTGACCCGGGAACGATGTGGTCCAGCGTGAATTATGTACTTGCAAGCACATGACTAAAAGGACAACTAGATCCTCATCAAGGGCCTGGATAGCTCAGTCGGTAGAGCATCAGACTTTTAATCTGAGGGTCCAGGGTTCAAGTCCCTGTTCAGGTGTGTCTTTACACTTTGCTTGGAGATCCCCTATTGAGTACAATACCGATGTCAACTTGGAAATTCCCCCTTCAGCTACAAAAACTATGTTACATCCTTCAGCTGTTTTGCAAGGGGTAACGCTTCACATTTCCCACCTCACTTGCAAGGAATTGCACTACAGCAGCTGGCAAAATTGTAAAAACAAGTAAGAAACGTGGGCCACTACTAGCTGGGCCCCGTTCCATGTACCGGGATAACCGAGTTAGCCGGATAACTTCATCAGGCTAACTGTGTTAGCCTGACTTTCCGATTTCATGTACCTGGATTTCCCAAATCACCATGACAACATATCCAAAAGTTTGAGCCTGCTCGAAAGCAGAGTTCAAGTTCAAGTTAGCCTGAACTATCGCCACGCCCCCGCAAAGAAGTGACAGCCCGTTTCCTGAAACTATTCCCACAGTCTACGATCTGCATTATACCATTCTGAATTACGTTTTTGTGCTCCATTCTTCCAGAGGGGGCTTTTGAAATGTAAAATAGACCCAAAATGCTGATATTAAATTCACTTTGTCCTAAATAATGCACGTTATATATACCGTGGCGACGGTGGCGCTCGCTCGTGCGATGTACACATGATGTGGTTATTTTAATTGTAACTGGGATTAAGATGTCTGATGAGATGCGCTGTTTGACGGATTTGAGAAATTGAATGAGCCGTTGACGTCACATTAATGAATGAGGATAAAGAGATAAACTTCATTCAAAACAACGGATATTCTAAACACGGGTCTCTCGTTCATTAATGTATAAACAATGAATTTATCCCATCTGGCCCAGTGGCCCAGCGGTAGTGCTCATCCCTGCCAGTTCAGCGACCGGGGTTCAAATCCCCGTGTTTCCAATATGATTTTTTTGAATATAATATTAATGATTATACGCCAAAGTAGCCTGGTTTTAAGTTAAAATATTATAAATCTACATGCATTGAGGATGTCATTCTTTATATAGCTCTCAACGTGCACCAAATTGAATTATTCCTATATTGCAAAAAGAAGGAAAAGACTAGGGCCTTGAACCCCGGTCGTCCGTGTGAAAGTCAAAAGAAGAACCCGTTACACCACAGAGAAGATAAGTAAAAGATTGACTATACATCAATCAATGGGTAAGAGAGCCGTATCGTAATTCTGTATAACAGTTAACTAATAAGTTTCGCTAGCAAGATCTCATTTGATTATTCAATCCAGCAGGCAAGTTTAAAGAAATATAATCTGATTGATTGAGGTAATGAGGGACTTAGAATTAGCCTATAGATAACGCATTTAACTTGTCGGCGAGGCGATTGAGCCTATTGCAATCTGTCAATAAAGTCTTAAATCAATTAATCAATCAATGCCGTTGAGAATCAGGGTCTCTGCCATCGATACGTGCTGGCTTTCCACCTAAAACGGGAGCGCGCATCTAGCCTGACTCTCAAGTCTGGCTTGAGTTAACGAGACTGAATCCAGGTTTGTGAAACAGGAAAATCCCGGCTTCGAACATCGGGTTAACTGAAGCTGGATAATGGACATGTTGATCGACTTAGTTGAACCACGTACATGGAACGGGGCCCTGATCTGGAGTCAGAAAAACCACTTGCACCCCAAGGGTTATGAGCAATGAGGTCATAAAATACAGACTCATTAGTTACAAGGAGAACAGATCACTGTTAATGATCACAATATAATCTCCCCGTCTGTATGTGTGGAAATTCGGACTATGGTTTGAATCAAATCAGCTCCTCTGGCAGAACCTTTCAGTGAAGATCTTAGGACTTATGAACTCACACCCAAGCTGAAATGCTTAAATGTGGGCTCGTCCAGGATTTTAACCCAGGACCTCTCGCACCCTAAGCGAGAATCATACCCCTAGACCAACGAGCCTCTGCTGAGCAGTTTGGCTTTACTTTTCGACAGTAAATGTCTGGGTCCTGTTGGTGGATCGTCCTGTATTTCTGTGATAAGTAATTTCCTGCTACACAACAAGCTCAATGTTCTCATTTTTTACTCAACGTTATAAGATGCAAAGTGGCGACAGCAGATGGTGGTGTCAACATAGCTGAAATGTGCAAAACCTTTGCTTTGGATTGGGATCTTGAAAAGGCTAATAACGCCATTGCTGCTGTTACAGACAATTCACCTAACATAGTGTACCAGTGAGAGGCCGAGCTATCGCCACACATTTTTGCTTACACTTTAAACCTTGCTACACGAGCGAGTTTGAGTGCACCCCTTTGCTGTAGTTTGCTTGGTCAAGTGCGGCAGGTAGGAGCCTTCTTCTACTGAAGTTCCACAGCCACTGCTGTATTCTCCTCTAAACAGAAACTGCTGGAGCTTCCATCGCACAAACTGATCTTGGATGCAGTCACACGCTAACATAGCACAGTGGACATGTTCAAACGCTATCTCGAGCAGCAAGCAGCCATAGCAGCAGCTTCCGTGAGTACAGCTGTTTGATTGCTGATGCCTTTGTGCATCTGCAAATGTGACCCGGGAACGATGTTGTCCAGCGTGAATTATGTAATTGCAAGCACATGACTAAAAGGACAACTAGATACTCATCAAGGGCCTGGATAGCTCAGTCGGTAGAGCATCAGACTTTTAATCTGAGGGTCCAGGGTTCAAGTCCCTGTTCAGGCGTGTATTTACACTTTGCTTGGAGATCCCCTATTGAGTACAATACCGATGTCAACTTGGAAATTCCCCCTTCAGCTACAAAAACTATGTTACATCCTTCAGCTGTTTTGCAAGCGGTAAAGCTTCACATTTCCCACCTCACTTGCAAGGAATTGCACTACAGCAGCTGGCAAAATTGTAAAAACAAGTAAGAAACGTGGGCCACTACTAGCTGATCTGGAGTCAGAAAAACCACTTGCACCCCAAGGGTTATGAGCAATGAGGTCATAAAATACAGACTCATTAGTTAACAAGGAGAACAGATCACTGTTAATGATCACAATATAATCTCCCCGTCTGTATGTGTGGAAATTCGGACTATGGTTTGAATCAAATCAGCTCCTCTGGCAGAACCTTTCAGTGAAGATCTTAGGACTTATGAACTCACACCCAAGCTGAAATGCTTAAATGTGGGCTCGTCCAGGATTTTAACCCGGGACCTCTCGCACCCTAAGCGAGAATCATACCCCTAGACCAACGAGCCTCTGCTGAGCAGTTTGGCTTTACTTTTCGACAGTAAATGTCTGGGTCCTGTTGGTGGATCGTCCTGTATTTCTGTGATAAGTAATTTCCTGCTACACAACAAGCTCAATGTTGTCATTTTTTACTCAACGTTATAAGATGCAAAGTGGCGACAGCAGATGATTGTGTCAACATAGCTGAAATGTGCAAAACCTTTGCTTTGGATTGGGATCTTGAAAAGGCTAATCACGCCATTGCTGCTGTTACAGACAATTCACCTAACATAGTGTAGCAGTGAGAGGCCGAGCTATCGCCACACATTTTTGCTTACACTTTAAACCTTGCTACACAAGCGAGTTTGAGTGCACCACATTGCTGTAGTTTGCTTGGTCAAGTGCGGCAGGTAGGAGCCTTCTTCTACTGAAGTTCCACAGCCACTGCTGTATTCGCCTCTAAACAGAAACTGCTGGAGCTTCCATCGCACAAACTGATCTTGGATGCAGTCACACGCTAACATAGCACAGTGGACATGTTCAAACGCTATCTCGAGCAGCAAGCAGCCATAGCAGTAGCTTCCGTGAGTACAGCTGTTTGATTGCTGATGTCTTTGTGCAACTGCAAATGTGACCCAGGAACGATGTGTTCCAGCGTGAATTATGTACTTGCAAGCACATGACTAAAAGGACAACTAGATCCTTATCAAGGGCCTGGATAGCTCAGTCGGTAGAGCATCAGACTTTTAATCTGAGGGTCCAGGGTTCAAGTCCCTGTTCAGGCGTGTCTTTACACTTTGCTTGGAGATCCCCTATTAAGTACAATACCGATGTCAACTTGGAAATTCCCCCTTCAGCTACAAAAACTATGTTACATCCTTCAGCTGTTTTGCAAGCGGTAAAGCTTCACATTTCCCACCTCAGCAGCTGGCAAAATTGTAAAAACAAGTAAGAAGCGTGGGCCACTACTAGCTGATCTGGAGTCAGAAAAAACACTTGCACCCCAAGGGTTATGAGCAATGAGGTCATAAAATACAGACTCATTAGTTACAAGGAGAACAGATCACTGTTAATGATCACAGTATAATCTCCCCGTCTGTATGTGTGGAAATTCAGACTATGGTTTGAATCAAATCAGCTCCTCTGGCAGAACCTTTCAGTGAAGATCTTAGGACTTATGAACTCACACCCAAGCTGAAATGCTTAAATGTGGGCTAGTCCAGGATTTGAACCGGGGACCTCTCGCACCCGAAGCGAGAATCATACCCCTAGACCAACGAGCCTCTGCTGAGAAATTTGGCTTTACTTTTCGACAGTAAATGTCTGGGTCCTGTTGGTGGATCGTCCTGTATTTCTGTGATAAGTCATTTCAAGCTCAATGTTGTCATTTTTAACTCAACGTTATAAGATGCAAAGTGGCGACAGCAGATGATGGTGTCAACATAGCTGAAATGTGCAAAACCTTTGCTTTGGATTGGGATCTTGAAAAGGCTAATCACGCCATTGCTGCTGTTACAGACAATTCACCTAACATAGTGTACCAGTGAGAGGCCCAGCTATCGCCACACATTTTTGCTTACACTTTAAACCTTGCTACACGAGCGAGTTTGAGTGCACCCCGTTGCTGTAGTTTGCTTGGTCAAGTGCGGCAGGTAGGAGCCTTCTTCTACTGAAGTTCCACAGCCACTGCTGTATTCTCCTCTAAACAGAAACTGCTGGAGCTTCCATCGCACAAACTGATCTTGGATGCAGTCACACGCTAACATAGCACAGTGGACATGTTCAAACGCTATCTCGAGCAGCAAGCAGCCATAGCAGTAGCTTCCGTGAGTACAGCTGTTTGATTGCTGATGCCTTTGTGCATCTGCAAATGTGACCCGGGAACGATGTGGTCCAGCGTGAATTATGTACTTGCAAGCACATGACTAAAAGGACAACTAGATCCTCATCAAGGGCCTGGATAGCTCAGTCGGTAGAGCATCAGACTTTTAATCTGAGGGTCCAGGGTTCAAGTCCCTGTTCAGGTGTGTCTTTACACTTTGCTTGGAGATCCCCTATTGAGTACAATACCGATGTCAACTTGGAAATTCCCCCTTCAGCTACAAAAACTATGTTACATCCTTCAGCTGTTTTGCAATGGGTAACGCTTCACATTTCCCACCTCACTTGCAAGGAATTGCACTACAGCAGCTGGCAAAATTGTAAAAACAAGTAAGAAACGTGGGCCACTACTAGCTGATCTGGAGTCAGAAAAACCACTTGCACCCCAAGGGTTATGAGCAATGAGGTCATAAAATACAGACTCATTAGTTACAAGGAGAACAGATCACTGTTAATGATCACAATATAATCTCCCCGTCTGTATGTGTGGAAATTCGGACTATGGTTTGAATCAAATCAGCTCCTCTGGCAGAACCTTTCAGTGAAGATCTTAGGACTTATGAACTCACACCCAAGCTGAAATGCTTAAATGTGGGCTCGTCCAGGATTTTAACCCAGGACCTCTCGCACCCTAAGCGAGAATCATACCCCTAGACCAACGAGCCTCTGCTGAGCAGTTTGGCTTTACTTTTCGACAGTAAATGTCTGGGTCCTGTTGGTGGATCGTCCTGTATTTCTGTGATAAGTAATTTCCTGCTACACAACAAGCTCAATGTTGTCATTTTTTACTCAACGTTATAAGATGCAAAGTGGCGACAGCAGATGGTGGTGTCAACATAGCTGAAATGTGCAAAACCTTTGCTTTGGATTGGGATCTTGAAAAGGCTAATAACGCCATTGCTGCTGTTACAGACAATTCACCTAACATAGTGTACCAGTGAGAGGCCGAGCTATCGCCACACATTTTTGCTTACACTTTAAACCTTGCTACACGAGCGAGTTTGAGTGCACCCCGTTGCTGTAGTTTGCTTGGTCAAGTGCGGCAGGTAGGAGCCTTCTTCTACTGAAGTTCCACAGCCACTGCTGTATTCTCCTCTAAACAGAAACTGCTGGAGCTTCCATCGCACAAACTGATCTTGGATGCAGTCACACGCTAACATAGCACAGTGGACATGTTCAAACGCTATCTCGAGCAGCAAGCAGCCATAGCAGTAGCTTCCGTGAGTACAGCTGTTTGATTGCTGATGCCTTTGTGCATCTGCAAATGTGACCCGGGAACGATGTTGTCCAGCGTGAATTATGTACTTGCAAGCACATGACTAAAAGGACAACTAGATCCTCATCAAGGGCCTGGATAGCTCAGTCGGTAGAGCATCAGACTTTTAATCTGAGGGTCCAGGGTTCAAGTCCCTGTTCAGGCGTGTATTTACACTTTGCTTGGAGATCCCCTATTGAGTACAATACCGATGTCAACTTGGAAATTCCCCCTTCAGCTACAAAAACTATGTTACATCCTTCAGCTGTTTTGCAAGCGGTAAAGCTTCACATTTCCCACCTCACTTGCAAGGAATTGCACTACAGCAGCTGGCAAAATTGTAAAAACAAGTAAGAAACGTGGGCCACTACTAGCTGATCTGGAGTCAGAAAAACCACTTGCACCCCAAGGGTTATGAGCAATGAGGTCATAAAATACAGACTCATTAGTTAACAAGGAGAACAGATCACTGTTAATGATCACAATATAATCTCCCCGTCTGTATGTGTGGAAATTCGGACTATGGTTTGAATCAAATCAGCTCCTCTGGCAGAACCTTTCAGTGAAGATCTTAGGACTTATGAACTCACACCCAAGCTGAAATGCTTAAATGTGGGCTCGTCCAGGATTTTAACCCGGGACCTCTCGCACCCTAAGCGAGAATCATACCAGACCAACGAGCCTCTGCTGAGCAGTTTGGCTTTACTTTTCGACAGTAAATGTCTGGGTCCTGTTGGTGGATCGTCCTGTATTTCTGTGATAAGTAATTTCCTGCTACACAACAAGCTCAATGTTGTCATTTTTTACTCAACGTTATAAGATGCAAAGTGGCGACAGCAGATGATTGTGTCAACATAGCTGAAATGTGCAAAACCTTTGCTTTGGATTGGGATCTTGAAAAGGCTAATCACGCCATTGCTGCTGTTACAGACAATTCACCTAACATAGTGTAGCAGTGAGAGGCCGAGCTATCGCCACACATTTTTGCTTACACTTTAAACCTTGCTACACAAGCGAGTTTGAGTGCACCACATTGCTGTAGTTTGCTTGGTCAAGTGCGGCAGGTAGGAGCCTTCTTCTACTGAAGTTCCACAGCCACTGCTGTATTCGCCTCTAAACAGAAACTGCTGGAGCTTCCATCGCACAAACTGATCTTGGATGCAGTCACACGCTAACATAGCACAGTGGACATGTTCAAACGCTATCTCGAGCAGCAAGCAGCCATAGCAGTAGCTTCCGTGAGTACAGCTGTTTGATTGCTGATGTCTTTGTGCAACTGCAAATGTGACCCAGGAACGATGTGTTCCAGCGTGAATTATGTACTTGCAAGCACATGACTAAAAGGACAACTAGATCCTCATCAAGGGCCTGGATAGCTCAGTCGGTAGAGCATCAGACTTTTAATCTGAGGGTCCAGGGTTCAAGTCCCTGTTCAGGCGTGTATTTACACTTTGCTTGGAGATCCCCTATTGAGTACAATACCGATGTCAACTTGGAAATTCCCCCTTCAGCTACAAAAACTATATTACATCCTTCAGCTGTTTTGCAAGCGGTAAAGCTTCACATTTCCCACCTCACTTGCAAGGAATTGCACTACAGCAGCTGGCAAAATTGTAAAAACAAGTAAGAAACGTGGGCCACTACTAGCTGATCTGGAGTCAGAAAAACCACTTGCACCCCAAGGGTTATGAGCAATGAGGTCATAAAATACAGACTCATTAGTTAACAAGGAGAACAGATCACTGTTAATGATCACAATATAATCTCCCCGTCTGTATGTGTGGAAATTCGGACTATGGTTTGAATCAAATCAGCTCCTCTGGCAGAACCTTTCAGTGAAGATCTTAGGACTTATGAACTCACACCCAAGCTGAAATGCTTAAATGTGGGCTCGTCCAGGATTTTAACCCGGGACCTCTCGCACCCTAAGCGAGAATCATACCCCTAGACCAACAAGTCTCTGCTGAGCAGTTTGGCTTTACTTTTCGACAGTAAATGTCTGGGTCCTGTTGGTGGATCGTCCTGTATTTCTGTGATAAGTCATTTCCTGCTACACAACAAGCTCAATGTTGTCATTTTTTACTCAACGTTATAAGATGCAAAGTGGCGACAGCAGATGATGGTGTCAACATAGCTGAAATGTGCAAAACCTTTGCTTTGGATTGGGATCTTGAAAAGGCTAATCACGCCATTGCTGCTGTTACAGACAATTCACCTAACATAGTGTACCAGTGAGAGGCCCAGCTATCGCCACACATTTTAGCTTACACTTTAAACCTTGCTACACGAGCGAGTTTGAGTGCACCCCGTTGCTGTAGTTTGCTTGGTCAAGTGCGGCAGGTAGGAGCCTTCTTCTACTGAAGTTTCACAGCCACTGCTGTATTCTCCTCTAAACAGAAACTGCTGGAGCTTCCATCGCACAAACTGATCTTGGATGCAGTCACACGCTAACATAGCACAGTGGACATGTTCAAACGCTATCTCGAGCAGCAAGCAGCCATAGCAGTAGCTTCCGTGAGTACAGCTGTTTGATTGCTGATGCCTTTGTGCATCTGCAAATGTGACCCGGGAACGATGTGGTCCAGCGTGAATTATGTACTTTCAAGCACATGACTAAAAGGACAACTAGATCCTCATCAAGGGCCTGGATAGCTCAGTCGGTAGAGCATCAGACTTTTAATCTGAGGGTCCAGGGTTCAAGTCCCTGTTCAGGTGTGTCTTTACACTTTGCTTGGAGATCCCCTATTGAGTACAATACCGATGTCAACTTGGAAATTCCCCCTTCAGCTACAAAAACTATATTACATCCTTCAGCTGTTTTGCAAGCGGTAAAGCTTCACATTTCCCACCTCACTTGCAAGGAATTGCACTACAGCAGCTGGCAAAATTGTAAAAACAAGTAAGAAACGTGGGCCACTACTAGCTGATCTGGAGTCAGAAAAACCACTTGCACCCCAAGGGTTATGAGCAATGAGGTCATAAAATACAGACTCATTAGTTAACAAGGAGAACAGATCACTGTTAATGATCACAATATAATCTCCCCGTCTGTATGTGTGGAAATTCGGACTATGGTTTGAATCAAATCAGCTCCTCTGGCAGAACCTTTCAGTGAAGATCTTAGGACTTATGAACTCACACCCAAGCTGAAATGCTTAAATGTGGGCTCGTCCAGGATTTTAACCCAGGACCTCTCGCACCCTAAGCGAGAATCATACCCCTAGACCAACGAGCCTCTGCTGAGCAGTTTGGCTTTACTTTTCGACAGTAAATGTCTGGGTCCTGTTGGTGGATCGTCCTGTATTTCTGTGATAAGTAATTTCCTGCTACACAACAAGCTCAATGTTGTCATTTTTTACTCAACGTTATAAGATGCAAAGTGGCGACAGCAGATGGTGGTGTCAACATAGCTGAAATGTGCAAAACCTTTGCTTTGGATTGGGATCTTGAAAAGGCTAATAACGCCATTGCTGCTGTTACAGACAATTCACCCAACAGTGTAACAGTGAGAGGCCGAGCTATCGCCACACATTTTTTCTTACACTTTAAACCTTGCTACACGAGCGAGTTTGAGTGCACCCCGTTGCTGTAGTTTGCTTGGTCAAGTGCGGCAGGTAGGAGCCTTCTTCTACTGAAGTTCCACAGCCACTGCTGTATTTTCCTCTAAACAGAAACTGCTGGAGCTTCCATCGCACAAACTGATCTTGGATGCAGTCACACGCTAACATAGCACAGTGGACATGTTCAAACGCTATCTCGAGCAGCAAGCAGCCATAGCAGTAGCTTCCGTGAGTACAGCTGTTTGATTGCTGATGCCTTTGTGCAACTGCAAATGTGACCCGGGAACGATGTGTTCCAGCGTGAATTATGTACTTGCAAGCACATGGCTAAAAGGATAACTAGATCCTTATCAAGGGCCTGTATAGCTCAGTCAGTAGAGCATCAGACTTTTAATCTGAGGGTCCAGGGTTCAAGTCCCTGTTCAGGCGTGTCTTTACACTTTGCTTGGAGATCCCATATTAAGTACAATACTGATGTCAACTTGGAAATTCCCCCTTCAGCTACAAAAACTATGTTACATCCTTCAGCTGTTTTGCAAGCGGTAAAGCTTCACATTTCCCACCTCAGCAGCTGGCAAAATTGTAAAAACAAGTAAGAAGCGTGGGCCACTACTAGCTGATCTGGAGTCAGAAAAAACACTTGCACCCCAAGGGTTATGAGCAATGAGGTCATAAAATACAGACTCATTAGTTACAAGGAGAACAGATCACTGTTAATGATCACAGTATAATCTCCCCGTCTGTATGTGTGGAAATTCAGACTATGGTTTGAATCAAATCAGCTCCTCTGGCAGAACCTTTCAGTGAAGATCTTAGGACTTATGAACTCACACCCAAGCTGAAATGCTTAAATGTGGGCTAGTCCAGGATTTGAACCGGGGACCTCTCGCACCCGAAGCGAGAATCATACCCCTAGACCAACGAGCCTCTGCTGAGAAATTTGGCTTTACTTTTCGACAGTAAATGTCTGGGTCCTGTTGGTGGATCGTCCTGTATTTCTGTGATAAGTCATTTCAAGCTCAATGTTGTCATTTTTAACTCAACGTTATAAGATGCAAAGTGGCGACAGCAGATGATGGTGTCAACATAGCTGAAATGTGCAAAACCTTTGCTTTGGATTGGGATCTTGAAAAGGCTAATCACGCCATTGCTGCTGTTACAGACAATTCACCTAACATAGTGTACCAGTGAGAGGCCCAGCTATCGCCACACATTTTTGCTTACACTTTAAACCTTGCTACACGAGCGAGTTTGAGTGCACCCCGTTGCTGTAGTTTGCTTGGTCAAGTGCGGCAGGTAGGAGCCTTCTTCTACTGAAGTTCCACAGCCACTGCTGTATTCTCCTCTAAACAGAAACTGCTGGAGCTTCCATCGCACAAACTGATCTTGGATGCAGTCACACGCTAACATAGCACAGTGGACATGTTCAAACGCTATCTCGAGCAGCAAGCAGCCATAGCAGTAGCTTCCGTGAGTACAGCTGTTTGATTGCTGATGCCTTTGTGCATCTGCAAATGTGACCCGGGAACGATGTGGTCCAGCGTGAATTATGTACTTGCAAGCACATGACTAAAAGGACAACTAGATCCTCATCAAGGGCCTGGATAGCTCAGTCGGTAGAGCATCAGACTTTTAATCTGAGGGTCCAGGGTTCAAGTCCCTGTTCAGGTGTGTCTTTACACTTTGCTTGGAGATCCCCTATTGAGTACAATACCGATGTCAACTTGGAAATTCCCCCTTCAGCTACAAAAACTATGTTACATCCTTCAGCTGTTTTGCAATGGGTAACGCTTCACATTTCCCACCTCACTTGCAAGGAATTGCACTACAGCAGCTGGCAAAATTGTAAAAACAAGTAAGAAACGTGGGCCACTACTAGCTGATCTGGAGTCAGAAAAACCACTTGCACCCCAAGGGTTATGAGCAATGAGGTCATAAAATACAGACTCATTAGTTACAAGGAGAACAGATCACTGTTAATGATCACAATATAATCTCCCCGTCTGTATGTGTGGAAATTCGGACTATGGTTTGAATCAAATCAGCTCCTCTGGCAGAACCTTTCAGTGAAGATCTTAGGACTTATGAACTCACACCCAAGCTGAAATGCTTAAATGTGGGCTCGTCCAGGATTTTAACCCAGGACCTCTCGCACCCTAAGCGAGAATCATACCCCTAGACCAACGAGCCTCTGCTGAGCAGTTTGGCTTTACTTTTCGACAGTAAATGTCTGGGTCCTGTTGGTGGATCGTCCTGTATTTCTGTGATAAGTAATTTCCTGCTACACAACAAGCTCAATGTTGTCATTTTTTACTCAACGTTATAAGATGCAAAGTGGCGACAGCAGATGGTGGTGTCAACATAGCTGAAATGTGCAAAACCTTTGCTTTGGATTGGGATCTTGAAAAGGCTAATAACGCCATTGCTGCTGTTACAGACAATTCACCTAACATAGTGTACCAGTGAGAGGCCGAGCTATCGCCACACATTTTTGCTTACACTTTAAACCTTGCTACACGAGCGAGTTTGAGTGCACCCCGTTGCTGTAGTTTGCTTGGTCAAGTGCGGCAGGTAGGAGCCTTCTTCTACTGAAGTTCCACAGCCACTGCTGTATTCTCCTCTAAACAGAAACTGCTGGAGCTTCCATCGCACAAACTGATCTTGGATGCAGTCACACGCTAACATAGCACAGTGGACATGTTCAAACGCTATCTCGAGCAGCAAGCAGCCATAGCAGTAGCTTCCGTGAGTACAGCTGTTTGATTGCTGATGCCTTTGTGCATCTGCAAATGTGACCCGGGAACGATGTTGTCCAGCGTGAATTATGTACTTGCAAGCACATGACTAAAAGGACAACTAGATCCTCATCAAGGGCCTGGATAGCTCAGTCGGTAGAGCATCAGACTTTTAATCTGAGGGTCCAGGGTTCAAGTCCCTGTTCAGGCGTGTATTTACACTTTGCTTGGAGATCCCCTATTGAGTACAATACCGATGTCAACTTGGAAATTCCCCCTTCAGCTACAAAAACTATGTTACATCCTTCAGCTGTTTTGCAAGCGGTAAAGCTTCACATTTCCCACCTCACTTGCAAGGAATTGCACTACAGCAGCTGGCAAAATTGTAAAAACAAGTAAGAAACGTGGGCCACTACTAGCTGATCTGGAGTCAGAAAAACCACTTGCACCCCAAGGGTTATGAGCAATGAGGTCATAAAATACAGACTCATTAGTTAACAAGGAGAACAGATCACTGTTAATGATCACAATATAATCTCCCCGTCTGTATGTGTGGAAATTCGGACTATGGTTTGAATCAAATCAGCTCCTCTGGCAGAACCTTTCAGTGAAGATCTTAGGACTTATGAACTCACACCCAAGCTGAAATGCTTAAATGTGGGCTCGTCCAGGATTTTAACCCGGGACCTCTCGCACCCTAAGCGAGAATCATACCAGACCAACGAGCCTCTGCTGAGCAGTTTGGCTTTACTTTTCGACAGTAAATGTCTGGGTCCTGTTGGTGGATCGTCCTGTATTTCTGTGATAAGTAATTTCCTGCTACACAACAAGCTCAATGTTGTCATTTTTTACTCAACGTTATAAGATGCAAAGTGGCGACAGCAGATGATTGTGTCAACATAGCTGAAATGTGCAAAACCTTTGCTTTGGATTGGGATCTTGAAAAGGCTAATCACGCCATTGCTGCTGTTACAGACAATTCACCTAACATAGTGTAGCAGTGAGAGGCCGAGCTATCGCCACACATTTTTGCTTACACTTTAAACCTTGCTACACAAGCGAGTTTGAGTGCACCACATTGCTGTAGTTTGCTTGGTCAAGTGCGGCAGGTAGGAGCCTTCTTCTACTGAAGTTCCACAGCCACTGCTGTATTCGCCTCTAAACAGAAACTGCTGGAGCTTCCATCGCACAAACTGATCTTGGATGCAGTCACACGCTAACATAGCACAGTGGACATGTTCAAACGCTATCTCGAGCAGCAAGCAGCCATAGCAGTAGCTTCCGTGAGTACAGCTGTTTGATTGCTGATGTCTTTGTGCAACTGCAAATGTGACCCAGGAACGATGTGTTCCAGCGTGAATTATGTACTTGCAAGCACATGACTAAAAGGACAACTAGATCCTCATCAAGGGCCTGGATAGCTCAGTCGGTAGAGCATCAGACTTTTAATCTGAGGGTCCAGGGTTCAAGTCCCTGTTCAGGCGTGTATTTACACTTTGCTTGGAGATCCCCTATTGAGTACAATACCGATGTCAACTTGGAAATTCCCCCTTCAGCTACAAAAACTATATTACATCCTTCAGCTGTTTTGCAAGCGGTAAAGCTTCACATTTCCCACCTCACTTGCAAGGAATTGCACTACAGCAGCTGGCAAAATTGTAAAAACAAGTAAGAAACGTGGGCCACTACTAGCTGATCTGGAGTCAGAAAAACCACTTGCACCCCAAGGGTTATGAGCAATGAGGTCATAAAATACAGACTCATTAGTTAACAAGGAGAACAGATCACTGTTAATGATCACAATATAATCTCCCCGTCTGTATGTGTGGAAATTCGGACTATGGTTTGAATCAAATCAGCTCCTCTGGCAGAACCTTTCAGTGAAGATCTTAGGACTTATGAACTCACACCCAAGCTGAAATGCTTAAATGTGGGCTCGTCCAGGATTTTAACCCGGGACCTCTCGCACCCTAAGCGAGAATCATACCCCTAGACCAACAAGTCTCTGCTGAGCAGTTTGGCTTTACTTTTCGACAGTAAATGTCTGGGTCCTGTTGGTGGATCGTCCTGTATTTCTGTGATAAGTCATTTCCTGCTACACAACAAGCTCAATGTTGTCATTTTTTACTCAACGTTATAAGATGCAAAGTGGCGACAGCAGATGATGGTGTCAACATAGCTGAAATGTGCAAAACCTTTGCTTTGGATTGGGATCTTGAAAAGGCTAATCACGCCATTGCTGCTGTTACAGACAATTCACCTAACATAGTGTACCAGTGAGAGGCCCAGCTATCGCCACACATTTTAGCTTACACTTTAAACCTTGCTACACGAGCGAGTTTGAGTGCACCCCGTTGCTGTAGTTTGCTTGGTCAAGTGCGGCAGGTAGGAGCCTTCTTCTACTGAAGTTTCACAGCCACTGCTGTATTCTCCTCTAAACAGAAACTGCTGGAGCTTCCATCGCACAAACTGATCTTGGATGCAGTCACACGCTAACATAGCACAGTGGACATGTTCAAACGCTATCTCGAGCAGCAAGCAGCCATAGCAGTAGCTTCCGTGAGTACAGCTGTTTGATTGCTGATGCCTTTGTGCATCTGCAAATGTGACCCGGGAACGATGTGGTCCAGCGTGAATTATGTACTTTCAAGCACATGACTAAAAGGACAACTAGATCCTCATCAAGGGCCTGGATAGCTCAGTCGGTAGAGCATCAGACTTTTAATCTGAGGGTCCAGGGTTCAAGTCCCTGTTCAGGTGTGTCTTTACACTTTGCTTGGAGATCCCCTATTGAGTACAATACCGATGTCAACTTGGAAATTCCCCCTTCAGCTACAAAAACTATATTACATCCTTCAGCTGTTTTGCAAGCGGTAAAGCTTCACATTTCCCACCTCACTTGCAAGGAATTGCACTACAGCAGCTGGCAAAATTGTAAAAACAAGTAAGAAACGTGGGCCACTACTAGCTGATCTGGAGTCAGAAAAACCACTTGCACCCCAAGGGTTATGAGCAATGAGGTCATAAAATACAGACTCATTAGTTAACAAGGAGAACAGATCACTGTTAATGATCACAATATAATCTCCCCGTCTGTATGTGTGGAAATTCGGACTATGGTTTGAATCAAATCAGCTCCTCTGGCAGAACCTTTCAGTGAAGATCTTAGGACTTATGAACTCACACCCAAGCTGAAATGCTTAAATGTGGGCTCGTCCAGGATTTTAACCCAGGACCTCTCGCACCCTAAGCGAGAATCATACCCCTAGACCAACGAGCCTCTGCTGAGCAGTTTGGCTTTACTTTTCGACAGTAAATGTCTGGGTCCTGTTGGTGGATCGTCCTGTATTTCTGTGATAAGTAATTTCCTGCTACACAACAAGCTCAATGTTGTCATTTTTTACTCAACGTTATAAGATGCAAAGTGGCGACAGCAGATGGTGGTGTCAACATAGCTGAAATGTGCAAAACCTTTGCTTTGGATTGGGATCTTGAAAAGGCTAATAACGCCATTGCTGCTGTTACAGACAATTCACCCAACAGTGTAACAGTGAGAGGCCGAGCTATCGCCACACATTTTTTCTTACACTTTAAACCTTGCTACACGAGCGAGTTTGAGTGCACCCCGTTGCTGTAGTTTGCTTGGTCAAGTGCGGCAGGTAGGAGCCTTCTTCTACTGAAGTTCCACAGCCACTGCTGTATTTTCCTCTAAACAGAAACTGCTGGAGCTTCCATCGCACAAACTGATCTTGGATGCAGTCACACGCTAACATAGCACAGTGGACATGTTCAAACGCTATCTCGAGCAGCAAGCAGCCATAGCAGTAGCTTCCGTGAGTACAGCTGTTTGATTGCTGATGCCTTTGTGCAACTGCAAATGTGACCCGGGAACGATGTGTTCCAGCGTGAATTATGTACTTGCAAGCACATGGCTAAAAGGATAACTAGATCCTTATCAAGGGCCTGTATAGCTCAGTCAGTAGAGCATCAGACTTTTAATCTGAGGGTCCAGGGTTCAAGTCCCTGTTCAGGCGTGTCTTTACACTTTGCTTGGAGATCCCATATTAAGTACAATACTGATGTCAACTTGGAAATTCCCCCTTCAGCTACAAAAACTATGTTACATCCTTCAGCTGTTTTGCAAACGGTAAAGCTTCACATTTCCCACCTCACTTGCAAGGAATTGCACAACAGCAGCTGGCAAAATTGTAGAAACAAGTAAGAAGCGTGGGCCACTACTAGCTGATCTGGAGTCAGAAAAACCACTTGCACCCCAAGGGTTATGAGCAATGAGGTCATAAAATACAGACTCATTAGTTACAAGGAGAACAGATCACTGTTAATGATCACAGTATAATCTTCCCGTCTGTATGTGTGTAAATTCAGACTATGGTGAATCAAATCAGCTCCTCTGGCAGAACCTTTCAGTGAAGATCTTAGGACGTATGAAATTACACCCAAGCTGAAATGCTTAAATGTGGGCTCGTCCGGGATTTGAACCCGGGACCTCTCGCACCCGAAGCGAGAATCATACCCCTAGACCAACGAGCCTCTGCTGAGCAGTTTGGCTTTGCTTTTCGACAGTAAATGTCTGGGTCCTGTTGGTGGATCGTCCTGTATTTCTGTGATAAGTAATTTCCTGCTACACAACAAGCTCAATGTTTAAATTTTTTACTCAACGTTATAAGATGCAAAGTCACGACAGCAGATGATGGTGTCAACATAGCTGACATGTGCAAAACCTTTGCTTTGGATTGGGATCTTGAAAAGGCTAATCACGCCATTGCTGCTGTTACAGACAATTCACCCAACAGTGTAACAGTGAGAGGCCGAGCTATCGCCACACATTTTTTCTTACACTTTAAACCTTGCTACACGAGCGAGTTTGAGTGCACCCCGTTGCTGTAGTTTGCTTGGTCAAGTGCGGCAGGTAGGAGCCTTCTTCTACTGAAGTTCCACAGCCACTGCTGTATTTTCCTCTAAACAGAAACTGCTGAAGCTTCCATCGCACAAACTGATCTTGGATGCAGTCACACGCTAACATAGCACAGTGGACATGTTCAAACGCTATCTCGAGCAGCAAGCAGCCATAGCAGTAGCTTCCGTGAGTACAGCTGTTTGATTGCTGATGTCTTTGTGCATCTGCAAATGTGACCCGGGAACGATGTTGTCCAGCGTGAATTGTGTACTTGCAAGCACATGGCTAAAAGGATAACTAGATCCTTATCAAGGGCCTGGATAGCTCAGTCGGTAGAGCATCAGACTTTTAATCTGAGGGTCCAGGGTTCAAGTCCCTGTTCAGCCGTGTCTTTACACTTTGCTTGGAGATCCCATATTAAGTACAATACCGATGTCAACTTGGAAATTCCCCCTTCAGCTACAAAAACTATGTTACATCCTTCAGCTGTTTTGCAAACGGTAAAGCTTCACATTTCCCACCTCACTTGCAAGGAATTGCACAACAGCAGCTGGCAAAATTGTAGAAACAAGTAAGAAGCGTGGGCCACTACTAGCTGATCTGGAGTCAGAAAAACCACTTGCACCCCAAGGGTTATGAGCAATGAGGTCATAAAATACAGACTCATTAGTTACAAGGAGAACAGATCACTGTTAATGATCACAGTATAATCTTCCCGTCTGTATGTGTGGAAATTCAGACTATGGTGAATCAAATCAGCTCCTCTGGCAGAACCTTTCAGTGAAGATCTTAGGACTTATGAAATTACACTTAAGCTGAAATGCTTAAATTTGGGCTCGTCCGGGATTTGAACCCGGGACCTCTCGCACTCGAAGTGAGAATCATACCACTAGACCAACGAGCCTCTGCTTAGCAGTTTGGCTTTGCTTTTCGACAGTAAATGTCTGGGTCCTGTTGGTGGATCGTCCTGTATTTCTGTGATAAGTAATTTCCTGCTACACAACAAGCTCAATGTTGTCATTTTTTACTCAACGTTATAAGATGCAAAGTGGCGACAGCAGATGGTGGTGTCAACATAGCTGACATGTGCAAAACCTTTGCTTTGGATTGGGATCTTGAAAAGGCTAATCACGCCATTGCTGCTGTTACAGACAATTCACCCAACAGTGTAACAGTGAGAGGCCGAGCTATCGCCACACATTTTTTCTTACACTTTAAACCTTGCTACACGAGCGAGTTTGAGTGCACCCCGTTGCTGTAGTTTGCTTGGTCAAGTGCGGCAGGTAGGAGCCTTCTTCTACTGAAGTTCCACAGCCACTGCTGTATTTTCCTCTAAACAGAAACTGCTGAAGCTTCCATCGCACAAACTGATCTTGGATGCAGTCACACGCTAACATAGCACAGTGGACATGTTCAAACGCTATCTCGAGCAGCAAGCAGCCATAGCAGTAGCTTCCGTGAGTACAGCTGTTTGATTGCTGATGTCTTTGTGCATCTGCAAATGTGACCCGGGAACGATGTTGTCCAGCGTGAATTGTGTACTTGCAAGCACATGGCTAAAAGGATAACTAGATCCTTATCAAGGGCCTGGATAGCTCAGTCGGTAGAGCATCAGACTTTTAATCTGAGGGTCCAGGGTTCAAGTCCCTGTTCAGCCGTGTCTTTACACTTTGCTTGGAGATCCCATATTAAGTACAATACCGATGTCAACTTGGAAATTCCCCCTTCAGCTACAAAAACTATGTTACATCCTTCAGCTGTTTTGCAAACGGTAAAGCTTCACATTTCCCACCTCACTTGCAAGGAATTGCACAACAGCAGCTGGCAAAATTGTAGAAACAAGTAAGAAGCGTGGGCCACTACTAGCTGATCTGGAGTCAGAAAAACCACTTGCACCCCAAGGGTTATGAGCAATGAGGTCATAAAATACAGACTCATTAGTTACAAGGAGAACAGATCACTGTTAATGATCACAGTATAATCTTCCCGTCTGTATGTGTGGAAATTCAGACTATGGTGAATCAAATCAGCTCCTCTGGCAGAACCTTTCAGTGAAGATCTTAGGACTTATGAAATTACACTTAAGCTGAAATGCTTAAATTTGGGCTCGTCCGGGATTTGAACCCGGGACCTCTCGCACTCGAAGTGAGAATCATACCACTAGACCAACGAGCCTCTGCTTAGCAGTTTGGCTTTGCTTTTCGACAGTAAATGTCTGGGTCCTGTTGGTGGATCGTCCTGTATTTCTGTGATAAGTAATTTCCTGCTACACAACAAGCTCAATGTTGTCATTTTTTACTCAACGTTATAAGATGCAAAGTGGCGACAGCAGATGGTGGTGTCAACATAGCTGAAATGTGCAAAACCTTTGCTTTGGATTGGGATCTTGAAAAGGCTAATAACGCCATTGCTGCTGTTACAGACAATTCACCCAACAGTGTAACAGTGAGAGGCCGAGCTATCGCCACACATTTTTTCTTACACTTTAAACCTTGCTACACGAGCGAGTTTGAGTGCACCCCGTTGCTGTAGTTTGCTTGGTCAAGTGCGGCAGGTAGGAGCCTTCTTCTACTGAAGTTCCACAGCCACTGCTGTATTTTCCTCTAAACAGAAACTGCTGGAGCTTCCATCGCACAAACTGATCTTGGATGCAGTCACACGCTAACATAGCACAGTGGACATGTTCAAACGCTATCTCGAGCAGCAAGCAGCCATAGCAGTAGCTTCCGTGAGTACAGCTGTTTGATTGCTGATGCCTTTGTGCAACTGCAAATGTGACCCGGGAACGATGTGTTCCAGCGTGAATTATGTACTTGCAAGCACATGGCTAAAAGGATAACTAGATCCTTATCAAGGGCCTGTATAGCTCAGTCAGTAGAGCATCAGACTTTTAATCTGAGGGTCCAGGGTTCAAGTCCCTGTTCAGGCGTGTCTTTACACTTTGCTTGGAGATCCCATATTAAGTACAATACTGATGTCAACTTGGAAATTCCCCCTTCAGCTACAAAAACTATGTTACATCCTTCAGCTGTTTTGCAAACGGTAAAGCTTCACATTTCCCACCTCACTTGCAAGGAATTGCACAACAGCAGCTGGCAAAATTGTAGAAACAAGTAAGAAGCGTGGGCCACTACTAGCTGATCTGGAGTCAGAAAAACCACTTGCACCCCAAGGGTTATGAGCAATGAGGTCATAAAATACAGACTCATTAGTTACAAGGAGAACAGATCACTGTTAATGATCACAGTATAATCTTCCCGTCTGTATGTGTGTAAATTCAGACTATGGTGAATCAAATCAGCTCCTCTGGCAGAACCTTTCAGTGAAGATCTTAGGACGTATGAAATTACACCCAAGCTGAAATGCTTAAATGTGGGCTCGTCCGGGATTTGAACCCGGGACCTCTCGCACCCGAAGCGAGAATCATACCCCTAGACCAACGAGCCTCTGCTGAGCAGTTTGGCTTTGCTTTTCGACAGTAAATGTCTGGGTCCTGTTGGTGGATCGTCCTGTATTTCTGTGATAAGTAATTTCCTGCTACACAACAAGCTCAATGTTTAAATTTTTTACTCAACGTTATAAGATGCAAAGTCACGACAGCAGATGATGGTGTCAACATAGCTGACATGTGCAAAACCTTTGCTTTGGATTGGGATCTTGAAAAGGCTAATCACGCCATTGCTGCTGTTACAGACAATTCACCCAACAGTGTAACAGTGAGAGGCCGAGCTATCGCCACACATTTTTTCTTACACTTTAAACCTTGCTACACGAGCGAGTTTGAGTGCACCCCGTTGCTGTAGTTTGCTTGGTCAAGTGCGGCAGGTAGGAGCCTTCTTCTACTGAAGTTCCACAGCCACTGCTGTATTTTCCTCTAAACAGAAACTGCTGAAGCTTCCATCGCACAAACTGATCTTGGATGCAGTCACACGCTAACATAGCACAGTGGACATGTTCAAACGCTATCTCGAGCAGCAAGCAGCCATAGCAGTAGCTTCCGTGAGTACAGCTGTTTGATTGCTGATGTCTTTGTGCATCTGCAAATGTGACCCGGGAACGATGTTGTCCAGCGTGAATTGTGTACTTGCAAGCACATGGCTAAAAGGATAACTAGATCCTTATCAAGGGCCTGGATAGCTCAGTCGGTAGAGCATCAGACTTTTAATCTGAGGGTCCAGGGTTCAAGTCCCTGTTCAGCCGTGTCTTTACACTTTGCTTGGAGATCCCATATTAAGTACAATACCGATGTCAACTTGGAAATTCCCCCTTCAGCTACAAAAACTATGTTACATCCTTCAGCTGTTTTGCAAACGGTAAAGCTTCACATTTCCCACCTCACTTGCAAGGAATTGCACAACAGCAGCTGGCAAAATTGTAGAAACAAGTAAGAAGCGTGGGCCACTACTAGCTGATCTGGAGTCAGAAAAACCACTTGCACCCCAAGGGTTATGAGCAATGAGGTCATAAAATACAGACTCATTAGTTACAAGGAGAACAGATCACTGTTAATGATCACAGTATAATCTTCCCGTCTGTATGTGTGGAAATTCAGACTATGGTGAATCAAATCAGCTCCTCTGGCAGAACCTTTCAGTGAAGATCTTAGGACTTATGAAATTACACTTAAGCTGAAATGCTTAAATTTGGGCTCGTCCGGGATTTGAACCCGGGACCTCTCGCACCCGAAGTGAGAATCATACCACTAGACCAACGAGCCTCTGCTTAGCAGTTTGGCTTTGCTTTTCGACAGTAAATGCCTGGGTCCTGTTGGTGGATCGTCCTGTATTTCTGTGATAAGTAATTTCCTGCTACACAACAAGCTCAATGTTGTAATTTTTTACTCAACGTTATAAGATGCAAAGTCACGACAGCAGATGATAGTGTCAACATAGCTGAAATGTGCAAAACCTTTGCTTTGGATTGGGATCTTGAAAAGGCTAATCACGCCATTGCTGCTGTTACAGACAATTCACTTAACAGTGTAACAGTGAGAGGCCGAGCTATCGCCACACATTTTTGCTTACACTTTAAACCTTGCTACACGAGCGAGTTTGAGTGCACCCCGTTGCTGTAGTTTGCTTGGTCAAGTGCGGCAGGTAGGAGCCTTCTTCTACTGAAGTTCCACAGCCACTGCTGTATTTTCCTCTAAACAGAAACTGCTGGAGCTTCCATCGCACAAACTGATCTTGGATGCAGTCACACGCTAACATAGCACAGTGGACATGTTCAAACGCTATCTCGAGCAGCAAGCAGCCATAGCAGTAGCTTCCGTGAGTACAGCTGTTTGATTGCTGATGCCTTTGTGCAACTGCAAATGTGACCCGGGAACGATGTGTTCCAGCGTGAATTATGTACTTGCAAGCACATGGCTAAAAGGATAACTGGATCCTTATCAAGGGCCTGGATAGCTCAGTCGGTAGAGCATCAGACTTTTAATCTGAGGGTCCAGGGTTCAAGTCCCTGTTCAGGCGTGTCTTTACACTTTGCTTGGAGATCCCCTATTAAGTACAATACCGATGTCAACTTGGAAATTCCCCCTTCAGCTACAAAAACTATGTTACATCCTTCAGCTGTTTTGCAAGCGGTAAAGCTTCACATTTCCCACCTCACTTGCAAGGAATTGCACAACAGCAGCTGGCAAAATTGTAAAAACAAGTAAGAAGCGTGGGCCACTACTAGCTGATCTGGAGTCAGAAAAAACACTTGCACCCCAAGGGTTATGAGCAATGAGGTCATAAAATACAGACTCATTAGTTACAAGGAGAACAGATCACTGTTAATGATCACAGTATAATCTTCCCGTCTGTATGTGTGGACATTCAGACTATGGTGAATCAAATCAGCTCCTCTGGCAGAACCTTTCAGTGAAGATCTTAGGACTTATGAAATTACACCCAAGCTGAAATGCTTAAATGAGGGCTCGTCCGGGATTTGAACCCGGGACCTCTCTCACCCGAAGCGAGAATCATACCCCTAGACCAACGAGCCTCTGCTGAGCAGTTTGGCTTTGCTTTTCGACAGTAAATGTCTGGGTCCTGTTGGTGGATCGTCCTGTATTTCTGTGATAAGTAATTTCCTGCTACACAACAAGCTCAATGTTGTAATTCTTTACTCAACATTATAAGATGCAAAGTCACGACAGCAGATGATGGTGTCAACATAGCTGACATGTGCAAAACCTTTGCTTTGGATTGGGATCTTGAAAAGGCTAATCACGCCATTGCTGCAGTTACAGACAATTCACTTAACAGTGTAACAGTGAGAGGCCGAGCTATCGCCACACATTTTTGCTTACACTTTAAACCTTGCTACACGAGCGAGTTTGAGTGCACCCCGTTGCTGTAGTTTGCTTGGTCAAGTGCAGCAGGTAGGAGCCTTCTTCTACTGAAGTTCCACAGCCACTGCTGTATTTTCCTCTAAACAGAAACTGCTGGAGCTTCCATCGCACAAACTGATCTTGGATGCAGTCACACGCTAACATAGCACAGTGGACATGTTCAAACGCTATCTCGAGCAGCAAGCAGCCATAGCAGTAGCTTCCGTGAGTACAGCTGTTTGATTGCTGATGCCTTTATGCAACTGCAAATGTGACCCGGGAACGATGTGTTCCAGCGTGAATTATGTACTTGCAAGCACATGGCTAAAAGGATAACTAGATCCTTATCAAGGGCCTGGATAGCTCAGTCGGTAGAGCATCAGACTTTTAATCTGAGGGTCCAGGGTTCAAGTCCCTGTTCAGGCATGTCTTTACACTTTGCTTGGAGATCCCCTATTAAGTACAATACCGATGTCAACTTGGAAATTCCCCCTTCAGCTACAAAAACTATGTTACATCCTTCAGCTGTTTTGCAAGCGGTAAAGCTTCACATTTCCCACCTCACTTGCAAGGAATTGCACAACAGCAGCTGGCAAAATTGTAAAAACAAGTAAGAAGCGTGGGCCACTACTAGCTGATCTGGAGTCAGAAAAACCACTTGCACCCCAAGGGTTATGAGCAATGAGGTCATAAAATACAGACTCATTAGTTACAAGGAGAACAGATCACTGTTAATGATCACAGTATAATCTTCCCGTCTGTATGTGTGTAAATTCAGACTATGGTGAATCAAATCAGCTCCTCTGGCAGAACCTTTCAGTGAAGATCTTAGGACTTATGAAATTACACCCAAGCTGAAATGCTTAAATGCGGGCTCGTCCGGGATTTGAACCCGGGACCTCTCGCACCCGAAGCGAGAATCATACCCCTAGACCAACGAGCCTCTGCTTAGCAGTTTGGCTTTGCTTTTCGACAGTAAATGTCTGGGTCCTGTTGGTGGATCGTCCTGTATTTCTGTGATAAGTAATTTCCTGCTACACAACAAGCTCAATGTTGTAATTTTTTACTCAACGTTATAAGATGCAAAGTCACGACAGCAGATGATGGTGTCAACATAGCTGAAATGTGCAAAACCTTTGCTTTGGATTGGGATCTTGAAAAGGCTAATCACGCCATTGCTGCAGTTACAGACAATTCACTTAACAGTGTAACAGTGAGAGGCCGAGCTATCGCCACACATTTTTGCTTACACTTTAAACCTTGCTACACGAGCGAGTTTGAGTGCACCCCGTTGCTGTAGTTTGCTTGGTCAAGTGCGGCAGGTAGGAGCCTTCTTCTACTGAAGTTCCACAGCCACTGCTGTATTTTCCTCTAAACAGAAACTGCTGGAGCTTCCATCGCACAAACTGATCTTGGATGCAGTCACACGCTAACATAGCACAGTGGACATGTTCAAACGCTATCTCGAGCAGCAAGCAGCCATAGCAGTAGCTTCCGTGAGTACAGCTGTTTGATTGCTGATGCCTTTATGCAACTGCAAATGTGACCCGGGAACGATGTGTTCCAGCGTGAATTATGTACTTGCAAGCACATGGCTAAAAGGATAACTAGATCCTTATCAAGGGCCTGGATAGCTCAGTCGGTAGAGCATCAGACTTTTAATCTGAGGGTCCAGGGTTCAAGTCCCTGTTCAGGCGTGTCTTTACACTTTGCTTGGAGATCCCCTATTAAGTACAATACCGATGTCAACTTGGAAATTCCCCCTTCAGCTACAAAAACTATGTTACATCCTTCAGCTGTTTTGCAAGCGGTAAAGCTTCACATTTCCCACCTCACTTGCAAGGAATTGCACAACAGCAGCTGGCAAAATTGTAAAAACAAGTAAGAAGCGTGGGCCACTACTAGCTGATCTGGAGTCAGAAAAAACACTTGCACCCCAAGGGTTATGAGCAATGAGGTCATAAAATACAGACTCATTAGTTACAAGGAGAACAGATCACTGTTAATGATCACAGTATAATCTTCCCGTCTGTATGTGTGGACATTCAGACTATGGTGAATCAAATCAGCTCCTCTGGCAGAACCTTTCAGTGAAGATCTTAGGACTTATGAAATTACACCCAAGCTGAAATGCTTAAATGTGGGCTCGTCCGGGATTTGAACCCGGGACCTCTCGCACCCGAAGCGAGAATCTTACCCCTAGACCAACGAGCCTCTGCTGAGCAGTTTGGCTTTGCTTTTCGACAGTAAATGTCTGGGTCCTGTTGGTGGATCGTCCTGTATTTCTGTGATAAGTAATTTCCTGCTACACTACAAGCTCAATGTTGTAATTTTTTACTCAACGTTATAAGATGCAAAGTCACGACAGCAGATGATGGTGTCAACATAGCTGACATGTGCAAAACCTTTGCTTTGGATTGGGATCTTGAAAAGGCTAATCACGCCATTGCTGCTGTTACAGACAATTCACCTAACAGTGTAACAGTGAGAGGCCGAGCTATCGCCACACATTTTTGCTTACACTTTAAACCTTGCTACACGAGTGAGTTTGAGTGCACCCCGTTGCTGTAGTTTGCTTGGTCAAGTGCGGCAGGTAGGAGCCTTCTTCTACTGAAGTTCCACAGCCACTGCTGTATTTTCCTCTAAACAGAAACTGCTGGAGCTTCCATCGCACAAACTGATCTTGGATGCAGTCACACGCTAACATAGCACAGTGGACATGTTCAAACGCTATCTCGAGCAGCAAGCAGCCATAGCAGTAGCTTCCGTGAGTACAGCTGTTTGATTGCTGATGCCTTTGTGCAACTGCAAATGTGACCCGGGAACGATGTGTTCCAGCGTGAATTATGTACTTGCAAGCACATGGCTAAAAGGATAACTAGATACTTATCAAGGGCCTGGATATCTCAGTCGGTAGAGCATCAGACTTTTAATCTGAGGGTCCAGGGTTCAAGTCCCTGTTCAGGCGTGTCTTTACACTTTGCTTGGAGATCCCCTATTAAGTACAATACCGATGTCAACTTGGAAATTCCCCCTTCAGCTACAAAAACTATGTTACATCCTTCAGCTGTTTTGCAAGCGGTAAAGCTTCACATTTCCCACCTCACTTGCAAGGAATTGCACAACAGCAGCTGGCAAAATTGTAAAAACAAGTAAGAAGCGTGGGCCACTACTAGCTGATCTGGAGTCAGAAAAAACACTTGCACCCCAAGGGTTATGAGCAATGAGGTCATAAAATACAGACTCATTAGTTACAAGGAGAACAGATCACTGTTAATGATCACAGTATAATCTTCCCGTCTGTATGTGTGGACATTCAGACTATGGTGAATCAAATCAGCTCCTCTGGCAGAACCTTTCAGTGAAGATCTTAGGACTTATGAAATTACACCCAAGCTGAAATGCTTAAGTGAGGGCTCGTCCGGGATTTGAACCCGGGACCTCTCTCACCCGAAGCGAGAATCATACCCCTAGACCAACGAGCCTCTGCTGAGCAGTTTGGCTTTGCTTTTCGACAGTAAATGTCTGGGTCCTGTTGGTGGATCGTCCTGTATTTCTGTGATAAGTAATTTCCTGCTACACAACAAGCTCAATGTTGTAATTCTTTACTCAACATTATAAGATGCAAAGTCACGACAGCAGATGATGGTGTCAACATAGCTGACATGTGCAAAACCTTTGCTTTGGATTGGGATCTTGAAAAGGCTAATCACGCCATTGCTGCAGTTACAGACAATTCACTTAACAGTGTAACAGTGAGAGGCCGAGCTATCGCCACACATTTTTGCTTACACTTTAAACCTTGCTACACGAGCGAGTTTGAGTGCACCCCGTTGCTGTAGTTTGCTTGGTCAAGTGCAGCAGGTAGGAGCCTTCTTCTACTGAAGTTCCACAGCCACTGCTGTATTTTCCTCTAAACAGAAACTGCTGGAGCTTCCATCGCACAAACTGATCTTGGATGCAGTCACACGCTAACATAGCACAGTGGACATGTTCAAACGCTATCTCGAGCAGCAAGCAGCCATAGCAGTAGCTTCCGTGAGTACAGCTGTTTGATTGCTGATGCCTTTATGCAACTGCAAATGTGACCCGGGAACGATGTGTTCCAGCGTGAATTATGTACTTGCAAGCACATGGCTAAAAGGATAACTAGATCCTTATCAAGGGCCTGGATAGCTCAGTCGGTAGAGCATCAGACTTTTAATCTGAGGGTCCAGGGTTCAAGTCCCTGTTCAGGCGTGTCTTTACACTTTGCTTGGAGATCCCCTATTAAGTACAATACCGATGTCAACTTGGAAATTCCCCCTTCAGCTACAAAAACTATGTTACATCCTTCAGCTGTTTTGCAAGCGGTAAAGCTTCACATTTCCCACCTCACTTGCAAGGAATTGCACAACAGCAGCTGGCAAAATTGTAAAAACAAGTAAGAAGCGTGGGCCACTACTAGCTGATCTCGAGTCAGAAAAACCACTTGCACCCCAAGGGTTATGAGCAATGAGGTCATAAAATACAGACTCATTAGTTACAAGGAGAACAGATCACTGTTAATGATCACAGTATAATCTTCCCGTCTGTATGTGTGTAAATTCAGACTATGGTGAATCAAATCAGCTCCTCTGGCAGAACCTTTCAGTGAAGATCTTAGGACTTATGAAATTACACCCAAGCTGAAATGCTTAAATGCGGGCTCGTCCGGGATTTGAACCTGGGACCTCTCGCACCTGAAGCGAGAATCATACCCCTAGACCAACGAGCCTCTGCTTAGCAGTTTGGCTTTGCTTTTCGACAGTAAATGTCTCGGTCCTGTTGGTGGATCGTCCTGTATTTCTGTGATAAGTAATTTCCTGCTACACAACAAGCTCAATGTTGTAATTTTTTACTCAACGTTATAAGATGCAAAGTCACGACAGCAGATGATGGTGTCAACATAGCTGAAATGTGCAAAACCTTTGCTTTGGATTGGGATCTTGAAAAGGCTAATCACGCCATTGCTGCAGTTACAGACAATTCACTTAACAGTGTAACAGTGAGAGGCCGAGCTATCGCCACACATTTTTGCTTACACTTTAAACCTTGCTACACGAGCGAGTTTGAGTGCACCCCGTTGCTGTAGTTTGCTTGGTCAAGTGCGGCAGGTAGGAGCCTTCTTCTACTGAAGTTCCACAGCCACTGCTGTATTTTCCTCTAAACAGAAACTGCTGGAGCTTCCATCGCACAAACTGATCTTGGATGCAGTCACACGCTAACATAGCACAGTGGACATGTTCAAACGCTATCTCGAGCAGCAAGCAGCCATAGCAGTAGCTTCCGTGAGTACAGCTGTTTGATTGCTGATGCCTTTATGCAACTGCAAATGTGACCCGGGAACGATGTGTTCCAGCGTGAATTATGTACTTGCAAGCACATGGCTAAAAGGATAACTAGATCCTTATCAAGGGCCTGGATAGCTCAGTCGGTAGAGCATCAGACTTTTAATCTGAGGGTCCAGGGTTCAAGTCCCTGTTCAGGCGTGTCTTTACACTTTGCTTGGAGATCCCCTATTAAGTACAATACCGATGTCAACTTGGAAATTCCCCCTTCAGCTACAAAAACTATGTTACATCCTTCAGCTGTTTTGCAAGCGGTAAAGCTTCACATTTCCCACCTCACTTGCAAGGAATTGCACAACAGCAGCTGGCAAAATTGTAAAAACAAGTAAGAAGCGTGGGCCACTACTAGCTGATCTGGAGTCAGAAAAAACACTTGCACCCCAAGGGTTATGAGCAATGAGGTCATAAAATACAGACTCATTAGTTACAAGGAGAACAGATCACTGTTAATGATCACAGTATAATCTTCCCGTCTGTATGTGTGGACATTCAGACTATGGTGAATCAAATCAGCTCCTCTGGCAGAACCTTTCAGTGAAGATCTTAGGACTTATGAAATTACACCCAAGCTGAAATGCTTAAATGTGGGCTAGTCCGGGATTTGAACGCGGGACCTCTCGCACCCGAAGCGAGAATCATACCCCTAGACCAACAAGCCTCTGCTGAGCAGTTTGGCTTTGCTTTTCGACAGTAAATGTCTGGGTCCTGTTGGTGGATCGTCCTGTATTTCTGTGATAAGTAATTTCCTGCTACACAACAAGCTCAATGTTGTAATTCTTTACTCAACGTTATAAGATGCAAAGTCACGACAGCAGATGATGGTGTCAACATAGCTGACATGTGCAAAACCTTTGCTTTGGATTGGGATCTTGAAAAGGCTAATCACGCCATTGCTGCTGTTACAGACAATTCACCTAACAGTGTAACAGTGAGAGGCCGAGCTATCGCCACACATTTTTGCTTACACTTTAAACCTTGCTACACGAGCGAGTTTGAGTGCACCCCGTTGCTGTAGTTTGCTTGGTCAAGTGCGGCAGGTAGGAGCCTTCTTCTACTGAAGTTCCACAGCCACTGCTGTATTTTCCTCTCAACAGAAACTGCTGAAGCTTCCATCGCACAAACTGATCTTGGATGCAGTCACACGCTAACATAGCACAGTGGACATGTTCAAACGATATCTCGAGCAGCAAGCAGCCATAGCAGTAGCTTCCGTGAGTACAGCTGTTTGATTGCTGATGCCTTTGTGCAACTGCAAATGTGACCCGGGAACGATGTGTTCCAGCGTGAATTATGTACTTGCAAGCACATGGCTAAAAGGATAACTAGATCCTTATCAAGGGCCTGGATAGCTCAGTCGGTAGAGCATCAGACTTTTCATCTGAGGGTCCAGGGTTCAAGTCCCTGTTCAGGCGTGTCTTTACACTTTGCTTGGAGATCCCATATTAAGTACAATACCGATGTCAACTTGGAAATTCCCCCTTCAGCTACAAAAACTATGTTCAAGTTCAAGTTCAAGTTCTTTAATAGTTGTCATGCAGAAGTACAGAATACTTTCATACAAAATGCTTCTTACTGTTACGCTCCAGAGACTGTGCTAGACAAGATAGTATCAAATAACATAATAACATAATATAGCATGAATTTAGAAGAAGAAAATGAGGTCACAGTGTTCGGTATAGACATATGTGCAATGTTCTGAGTTACCATATAATATACAATACACAATACTATGCAGTGTACAGTACTATCTAGTGCAAAGCAGAAATGGGATGAGGTACAATTTTAGGTACAATTTACAGTAAGGTGTACGAGTTATGTTACATCCTTCAGCTGTTTTGCAAACGGTAAAGCTTCACATTTCCCACCTCACTTGCAAGGAATTGCACAACAGCAGCTGGCAAAATTGTAGAAACAAGTAAGAAGCGTGGGCCACTACTAGCTGATCTGGAGTCAGAAAAACCACTTGCACCCCAAGGGTTATGAGCAATGAGGTCATAAAATACAGACTCATTAGTTACAAGGAGAACAGATCACTGTTAATGATCACAGTATAATCTTCCCGTCTGTATGTGTGTAAATTCAGACTATGGTGAATCAAATCAGCTCCTCTGGCAGAACCTTTCAGTGAAGATCTTAGGACTTATGAAATTACACCCAAGCTGAAATGCTTAAATGCGGGCTCGTCCGGGATTTGAACCCGGGACCTCTCGCACCCGAAGCGAGAATCATACCCCTAGACCAACGAGCCTCTGCTTAGCAGTTTGGCTTTGCTTTTCGACAGTAAATGTCTGGGTCCTGTTGGTGGATCGTCCTGTATTTCTGTGATAAGTAATTTCCTGCTACACAACAAGCTCAATGTTGTAATTTTTTACTCAACGTTATAAGATGCAAAGTCACGACAGCAGATGATGGTGTCAACATAGCTGAAATGTGCAAAACCTTTGCTTTGGATTGGGATCTTGAAAAGGCTAATCACGCCATTGCTGTAGTTACAGACAATTCACTTAACAGTGTAACAGTGAGAGGCCGAGCTATCGCCACACATTTTTGCTTACACTTTAAACCTTGCTACACGAGCGAGTTTGAGTGCACCCCGTTGCTGTAGTTTGCTTGGTCAAGTGCAGCAGGTAGGAGCCTTCTTCTACTGAAGTTCCACAGCCACTGCTGTATTTTCCTCTAAACAGAAACTGCTGGAGCTTCCATCGCACAAACTGATCTTGGATGCAGTCACACGCTAACATAGCACAGTGGACATGTTCAAACGCTATCTCGAGCAGCAAGCAGCCATAGCAGTAGCTTCCGTGAGTACAGCTGTTTGATTGCTGATGCCTTTATGCAACTGCAAATGTGACCCGGGAACGATGTGTTCCAGCGTGAATTATGTACTTGCAAGCACATGGCTAAAAGGATAACTAGATCCTTATCAAGGGCCTGGATAGCTCAGTCGGTAGAGCATCAGACTTTTAATCTGAGGGTCCAGGGTTCAAGTCCCTGTTCAGGTGTGTCTTTACACTTTGCTTGGAGATCCCCTATTAAGTACAATACCGATGTCAACTTGGAAATTCCCCCTTCAGCTACAAAAACTATGTTACATCCTTCAGCTGTTTTGCAAGCGGTAAAGCTTCACATTTCCCACCTCACTTGCAAGGAATTGCACAACAGCAGCTGGCAAAATTGTAAAAACAAGTAAGAAGCGTGGGCCACTACTAGCTGATCTGGAGTCAGAAAAAACACTTGCACCCCAAGGGTTATGAGCAATGAGGTCATAAAATACAGACTCATTAGTTACAAGGAGAACAGATCACTGTTAATGATCACAGTATAATCGTCCCGTCTGTATGTGTGGACATTCAAACTATGGTGAATCAAATCAGCTCCTCTGGCAGAACCTTTCAGTGAAGATCTTAGGACTTATGAAATTACACCCAAGCTGAAATGCTTAAATGTGGGCTCGTCCAGGATTTGAACCCGGGACCTCTCTCACCCGAAGCGAGAATCATACCCCTAGACCAACGAGCCTCTGCTGAGCAGTTTGGCTTTGCTTTTCGACAGTAAATGTCTGGGTCCTGTTGGTGGATCGTCCTGTATTTCTGTGATAAGTAATTTCCTGCTACACAACAAGCTCAATGTTGTAATTCTTTACTCAACGTTATAAGATGCAAAGTCACGACAGCAGATGATGGTGTCAACATAGCTGACATGTGCAAAACCTTTGCTTTGGATTGGGATCTTGAAAAGGCTAATCACGCCATTGCTGCTGTTACAGACAATTCACCTAACAGTGTAACAGTGAGAGGCCGAGCTATCGCCACACATTTTTGCTTACACTTTAAACCTTGCTACACGAGCGAGTTTGAGTGCACCCCGTTGCTGTAGTTTGCTTGGTCAAGTGCGGCAGGTAGGAGCCTTCTTCTACTGAAGTTCCACAGCCACTGCTGTATTTTCCTCTAAACAGAAACTGCTGGAGCTTCCATCGCACAAACTGATCTTGGATGCAGTCACACGCTAACATAGCACAGTGGACATGTTCAAACGCTATCTCGAGCAGCAAGCAGCCATAGCAGTAGCTTCCGTGAGTACAGCTGTTTGATTGCTGATGCCTTTGTGCAACTGCAAATGTGACCCGGGAACGATGTGTTCCAGCGTGAATTATGTACTTGCAAGCACATGGCTAAAAGGATAACTAGATACTTAACAAGGGCCTGGATAGCTCAGTCGGTAGAGCATCAGACTTTTAATCTGAGGGTCCAGCGTTCAAGTCCCTGTTCAGGCGTGTCTTTACACTTTGCTTGGAGATCCCCTATTAAGTACAATACCGATGTCAACTTGGAAATTCCCCCTTCAGCTACAAAAACTATGTTACATCCTTCAGCTGTTTTGCAAGCGGTAAAGCTTCACATTTCCCACCTCACTTGCAAGGAATTGCACAACAGCAGCTGGCAAAATTGTAAAAACAAGTAAGAAGCGTGGGCCACTACTAGCTGATCTGGAGTCAGAAAAAACACTTGCACCCCAAGGGTTATGAGCAATGAGGTCATAAAATACAGACTCATTAGTTACAAGGAGAACAGATCACTGTTAATGATCACAGTATAATCTTCCCGTCTGTATGTGTGGACATTCAGACTATGGTGAATCAAATCAGCTCCTCTGGCAGAACCTTTCAGTGAAGATCTTAGGACTTATGAAATTACACCCAAGCTGAAATGCTTAAGTGAGGGCTCGTCCGGGATTTGAACCCGGGACCTCTCTCACCCGAAGCGAGAATCATACCCCTAGACCAACGAGCCTCTGCTGAGCAGTTTGGCTTTGCTTTTCGACAGTAAATGTCTGGGTCCTGTTGGTGGATCGTCCTGTATTTCTGTGATAAGTAATTTCCTGCTACACAACAAGCTCAATGTTGTAATTCTTTACTCAACATTATAAGATGCAAAGTCACGACAGCAGATGATGGTGTCAACATAGCTGACATGTGCAAAACCTTTGCTTTGGATTGGGATCTTGAAAAGGCTAATCACGCCATTGCTGCAGTTACAGACAATTCACTTAACAGTGTAACAGTGAGAGGCCGAGCTATCGCCACACATTTTTGCTTACACTTTAAACCTTGCTACACGAGCGAGTTTGAGTGCACCCCGTTGCTGTAGTTTGCTTGGTCAAGTGCAGCAGGTAGGAGCCTTCTTCTACTGAAGTTCCACAGCCACTGCTGTATTTTCCTCTAAACAGAAACTGCTGGAGCTTCCATCGCACAAACTGATCTTGGATGCAGTCACACGCTAACATAGCACAGTGGACATGTTCAAACGCTATCTCGAGCAGCAAGCAGCCATAGCAGTAGCTTCCGTGAGTACAGCTGTTTGATTGCTGATGCCTTTATGCAACTGCAAATGTGACCCGGGAACGATGTGTTCCAGCGTGAATTATGTACTTGCAAGCACATGGCTAAAAGGATAACTAGATCCTTATCAAGGGCCTGGATAGCTCAGTCGGTAGAGCATCAGACTTTTAATCTGAGGGTCCAGGGTTCAAGTCCCTGTTCAGGCGTGTCTTTACACTTTGCTTGGAGATCCCCTATTAAGTACAATACCGATGTCAACTTGGAAATTCCCCCTTCAGCTACAAAAACTATGTTACATCCTTCAGCTGTTTTGCAAGCGGTAAAGCTTCACATTTCCCACCTCACTTGCAAGGAATTGCACAACAGCAGCTGGCAAAATTGTAAAAACAAGTAAGAAGCGTGGGCCACTACTAGCTGATCTGGAGTCAGAAAAAACACTTGCACCCCAAGGGTTATGAGCAATGAGGTCATAAAATACAGACTCATTAGTTACAAGGAGAACAGATCACTGTTAATGATCACAGTATAATCTTCCCGTCTGTATGTGTGGACATTCAGACTATGGTGAATCAAATCAGCTCCTCTGGCAGAACCTTTCAGTGAAGATCTTAGGACTTATGAAATTACACCCAAGCTGAAATGCTTAAATATGGGCTCGTCCAGGATTTGAACCCGGGACCTCTCTCACCCGAAGCGAGAATCATACCCCTAGACCAACGAGCCTCTGCTGAGCAGTTTGGCTTTGCTTTTCGACAGTAAATGTCTGGGTCCTGTTGGTGGATCGTCCTGTATTTCTGTGATAAGTAATTTCCTGCTACACAACAAGCTCAATGTTGTAATTCTTTACTCAACGTTATAAGATGCAAAGTCACGACAGCAGATGATGGTGTCAACATAGCTGACATGTGCAAAACCTTTGCTTTGGATTGGGATCTTGAAAAGGCTAATCACGCCATTGCTGCTGTTACAGACAATTCACCTAACAGTGTAACAGTGAGAGGCCGAGCTATCGCCACACATTTTTGCTTACACTTTAAACCTTGCTACACGAGCGAGTTTGAGTGCACCCCGTTGCTGTAGTTTGCTTGGTCAAGTGCGGCAGGTAGGAGCCTTCTTCTACTGAAGTTCCACAGCCACTGCTGTATTTTCCTCTAAACAGAAACTGCTGAAGCTTCCATCGCACAAACTGATCTTGGATGCAGTCACACGCTAACATAGCACAGTGGACATGTTCAAACGCTATCTCGAGCAGCAAGCAGCCATAGCAGTAGCTTCCGTGAGTACAGCTGTTTGATTGCTGATGTCTTTGTGCAACTGCAAATGTGACCCGGGAACGATGTGTTCCAGCGTGAATTATGTACTTGCAAGCACATGGCTAAAAGGATAACTAGAACATTATCAAGGGCCTGGATAGCTCAGTCGGTAGAGCATCAGACTTTTAATCTGAGGGTCCAGGGTTCAAGTCCCTGTTCAGGCGTGTCTTTACACTTTGCTTGGAGATCCCATATTAAGTACAATACCGATGTCAACTTGGAAATTCCCCCTTCAGCTACAAAAACTATGTTACATCCTTCAGCTGTTTTGCAAGCGGTAAAGCTTCACATTTCCCACCTCACTTGCAAGGAATTGCACAACAGCAGCTGGCAAAATTGTAAAAACAAGTAAGAAGCGTGGGCCACTACTAGCTGATCTGGAGTCAGAAAAAACACTTGCACCCCAAGGGTTATGAGCAATGAGGTCATAAAATACAGACTCATTAGTTACAAGGAGAACAGATCACTGTTAATGATCACAGTATAATCTTCCCATCTGTATGTGTGGACATTCAGACTATGGTGAATCAAATCAGCTCCTCTGGCAGAACCTTTCAGTGAAGATCTTAGGACTTATGAAATTACACCCAAGCTGAAATGCTTAAATGTGGGCTCGTCCGGGATTTGAACCCGGGACCTCTCTCACCCGAAGCGAGAATCATACCCCTAGACCAACGAGCCTCTGCTGAGCAGTTTGGCTTTGCTTTTCGACAGTAAATGTCTGGGTCCTGTTGGTGGATCGTCCTGTATTTCTGTGATAAGTAATTTCCTGCTACACAACAAGCTCAATGTTGTAATTCTTTACTCAACGTTATAAGATGCAAAGTCACGACAGCAGATGATGGTGTCAACATAGCTGACATGTGCAAAACCTTTGCTTTGGATTGGGATCTTGAAAAGGCTAATCACGCCATTGCTGCTGTTACAGACAATTCACCTAACAGTGTAACAGTGAGAGGCCGAGCTATCGCCACACATTTTTGCTTACACTTTAAACCTTGCTACACGAGCGAGTTTGAGTGCACCCCGTTGCTGTAGTTTGCTTGGTCAAGTGCGGCAGGTAGGAGCCTTCTTCTACTGAAGTTCCACAGCCACTGCTGTATTTTCCTCTAAACAGAAACTGCTGAAGCTTCCATCGCACAAACTGATCTTGGATGCAGTCACACGCTAACATAGCACAGTGGACATGTTCAAACGCTATCTCGAGCAGCAAGCAGCCATAGCAGTAGCTTCTGTGAGTACAGCTGTTTGATTGCTGATGCCTTTGTGCAACTGCAAATGTGACCCGGGAACGATGTGTTCCAGCGTGAATTATGTACTTGCAAGCACATGGCTAAAAGGATAACTAGATCCTTATCAAGGGCCTGGATATCTCAGTCGGTAGAGCATCAGACTTTTAATCTGAGGGTCCAGGGTTCAAGTCCCTGTTCAGGCGTGTCTTTACACTTTGCTTGGAGATCCCCTATTAAGTACAATACCGATGTCAACTTGGAAATTCCCCCTTCAGCTACAAAAACTATGTTACATCCTTCAGCTGTTTTGCAAGCGGTAAAGCTTCACATTTCCCACCTCACTTGCAAGGAATTGCACAACAGCAGCTGGCAAAATTGTAAAAACAAGTAAGAAGCGTGGGCCACTACTAGCTGATCTGGAGTCAGAAAAAACACTTGCACCCCAAGGGTTATGAGCAATGAGGTCATAAAATACAGACTCATTAGTTACAAGGAGAACAGATCACTGTTAATGATCACAGTATAATCTTCCCGTCTGTATGTGTGGACATTCAGACTATGGTGAATCAAATCAGCTCCTCTGGCAGAACCTTTCAGTGAAGATCTTAGGACTTATGAAATTACACCCAAGCTGAAATGCTTAAATGTGGGCTAGTCCGGGATTTGAACGCGGGACCTCTCGCACCCGAAGCGAGAATCATACCCCTAGACCAACAAGCCTCTGCTGAGCAGTTTGGCTTTGCTTTTCGACAGTAAATGTCTGGGTCCTGTTGGTGGATCGTCCTGTATTTCTGTGATAAGTAATTTCCTGCTACACAACAAGCTCAATGTTGTAATTCTTTACTCAACGTTATAAGATGCAAAGTCACGACAGCAGATGATGGTGTCAACATAGCTGACATGTGCAAAACCTTTGCTTTGGATTGGGATCTTGAAAAGGCTAATCACGCCATTGCTGCTGTTACAGACAATTCACCTAACAGTGTAACAGTGAGAGGCCGAGCTATCGCCACACATTTTTGCTTACACTTTAAACCTTGCTACACGAGCGAGTTTGAGTGCACCCCGTTGCTGTAGTTTGCTTGGTCAAGTGCGGCAGGTAGGAGCCTTCTTCTACTGAAGTTCCACAGCCACTGCTGTATTTTCCTCTAAACAGAAACTGCTGAAGCTTCCATCGCACAAACTGATCTTGGATGCAGTCACACGCTAACATAGCACAGTGGACATGTTCAAACGATATCTCGAGCAGCAAGCAGCCATAGCAGTAGCTTCCGTGAGTACAGCTGTTTGATTGCTGATGCCTTTGTGCAACTGCAAATGTGACCCGGGAACGATGTGTTCCAGCGTGAATTATGTACTTGCAAGCACATGGCTAAAAGGATAACTAGATCCTTATCAAGGGCCTGGATAGCTCAGTCGGTAGAGCATCAGACTTTTCATCTGAGGGTCCAGGGTTCAAGTCCCTGTTCAGGCGTGTCTTTACACTTTGCTTGGAGATCCCATATTAAGTACAATACCGATGTCAACTTGGAAATTCCCCCTTCAGCTACAAAAACTATGTTCAAGTTCAAGTTCAAGTTCTTTAATAGTTGTCATGCAGAAGTACAGAATACTTTCATACAAAATGCTTCTTACTGTTACGCTCCAGAGACTGTGCTAGACAAGATAGTATCAAATAACATAATAACATAATATAGCATGAATTTAGAAGAAGAAAATGAGGTCACAGTGTTCGGTATAGACATATGTGCAATGTTCTGAGTTACCATATAATATACAATACACAATACTATGCAGTGTACAGTACTATCTAGTGCAAAGCAGAAATGGGATGAGGTACAATTTTAGGTACAATTTACAGTAAGGTGTACGAGTTATGTTACATCCTTCAGCTGTTTTGCAAACGGTAAAGCTTCACATTTCCCACCTCACTTGCAAGGAATTGCACAACAGCAGCTGGCAAAATTGTAGAAACAAGTAAGAAGCGTGGGCCACTACTAGCTGATCTGGAGTCAGAAAAACCACTTGCACCCCAAGGGTTATGAGCAATGAGGTCATAAAATACAGACTCATTAGTTACAAGGAGAACAGATCACTGTTAATGATCACAGTATAATCTTCCCGTCTGTATGTGTGTAAATTCAGACTATGGTGAATCAAATCAGCTCCTCTGGCAGAACCTTTCAGTGAAGATCTTAGGACTTATGAAATTACACCCAAGCTGAAATGCTTAAATGCGGGCTCGTCCGGGATTTGAACCCGGGACCTCTCGCACCCGAAGCGAGAATCATACCCCTAGACCAACGAGCCTCTGCTTAGCAGTTTGGCTTTGCTTTTCGACAGTAAATGTCTGGGTCCTGTTGGTGGATCGTCCTGTATTTCTGTGATAAGTAATTTCCTGCTACACAACAAGCTCAATGTTGTAATTTTTTACTCAACGTTATAAGATGCAAAGTCACGACAGCAGATGATGGTGTCAACATAGCTGAAATGTGCAAAACCTTTGCTTTGGATTGGGATCTTGAAAAGGCTAATCACGCCATTGCTGCAGTTACAGACAATTCACTTAACAGTGTAACAGTGAGAGGCCGAGCTATCGCCACACATTTTTGCTTACACTTTAAACCTTGCTACACGAGCGAGTTTGAGTGCACCCCGTTGCTGTAGTTTGCTTGGTCAAGTGCAGCAGGTAGGAGCCTTCTTCTACTGAAGTTCCACAGCCACTGCTGTATTTTCCTCTAAACAGAAACTGCTGGAGCTTCCATCGCACAAACTGATCTTGGATGCAGTCACACGCTAACATAGCACAGTGGACATGTTCAAACGCTATCTCGAGCAGCAAGCAGCCATAGCAGTAGCTTCCGTGAGTACAGCTGTTTGATTGCTGATGCCTTTATGCAACTGCAAATGTGACCCGGGAACGATGTGTTCCAGCGTGAATTATGTACTTGCAAGCACATGGCTAAAAGGATAACTAGATCCTTATCAAGGGCCTGGATAGCTCAGTCGGTAGAGCATCAGACTTTTAATCTGAGGGTCCAGGGTTCAAGTCCCTGTTCAGGCGTGTCTTTACACTTTGCTTGGAGATCCCCTATTAAGTACAATACCGATGTCAACTTGGAAATTCCCCCTTCAGCTACAAAAACTATGTTACATCCTTCAGCTGTTTTGCAAGCGGTAAAGCTTCACATTTCCCACCTCACTTGCAAGGAATTGCACAACAGCAGCTGGCAAAATTGTAAAAACAAGTAAGAAGCGTGGGCCACTACTAGCTGATCTGGAGTCAGAAAAAACACTTGCACCCCAAGGGTTATGAGCAATGAGGTCATAAAATACAGACTCATTAGTTACAAGGAGAACAGATCACTGTTAATGATCACAGTATAATCGTCCCGTCTGTATGTGTGGACATTCAGACTATGGTGAATCAAATCAGCTCCTCTGGCAGAACCTTTCAGTGAAGATCTTAGGACTTATGAAATTACACCCAAGCTGAAATGCTTAAATGTGGGCTCGTCCAGGATTTGAACCCGGGACCTCTCTCACCCGAAGCGAGAATCATACCCCTAGACCAACGAGCCTCTGCTGAGCAGTTTGGCTTTGCTTTTCGACAGTAAATGTCTGGGTCCTGTTGGTGGATCGTCCTGTATTTCTGTGATAAGTAATTTCCTGCTACACAACAAGCTCAATGTTGTAATTCTTTACTCAACGTTATAAGATGCAAAGTCACGACAGCAGATGATGGTGTCAACATAGCTGACATGTGCAAAACCTTTGCTTTGGATTGGGATCTTGAAAAGGCTAATCACGCCATTGCTGCTGTTACAGACAATTCACCTAACAGTGTAACAGTGAGAGGCCGAGCTATCGCCACACATTTTTGCTTACACTTTAAACCTTGCTACACAAGCGAGTTTGAGTGCACCCCGTTGCTGTAGTTTGCTTGGTCAAGTGCGGCAGGTAGGAGCCTTCTTCTACTGAAGTTCCACAGCCACTGCTGTATTTTCCTCTAAACAGAAACTGCTGAAGCTTCCATCGCACAAACTGATCTTGGATGCAGTCACACGCTAACATAGCACAGTGGACATGTTCAAACGCTATCTCGAGCAGCAAGCAGCCATAGCAGTAGCTTCCGTGAGTACAGCTGTTTGATTGCTGATGTCTTTGTGCAACTGCAAATGTGACCCGGGAACGATGTGTTCCAGCGTGAATTATGTACTTGCAAGCACATGGCTAAAAGGATAACTAGATCCTTATCAAGGGCCTGGATAGCTCAGTCGGTAGAGCATCAGACTTTTAATCTGAGGGTCCAGGGTTCAAGTCCCTGTTCAGGCGTGTCTTTACACTTTGCTTGGAGATCCCATATTAAGTACAATACCGATGTCAACTTGGAAATTCCCCCTTCAGCTACAAAAACTATGTTCAAGTTCAAGTTCAAGTTCTTTAATAGTTGTCATGCAGAAGTACAGAATACTTTCATACAAAATGCTTCTTACTGTTACGCTCCAGAGACTGTGCTAGACAAGATAGTATCAAATAACATAATAACATAATATAGCATGAATTTAGAAGAAGAAAATGAGGTCACAGTGTTCGGTATAGACATATGTGCAATGTTCTGAGTTACCATATAATATACAATACACAATACTATGCAGTGTACAGTACTATCTAGTGCAAAGCAGAAATGGGATGAGGTACAATTTTAGGTACAATTTACAGTAAGGTGTACGAGTTATGTTACATCCTTCAGCTGTTTTGCAAACGGTAAAGCTTCACATTTCCCACCTCACTTGCAAGGAATTGCACAACAGCAGCTGGCAAAATTGTAGAAACAAGTAAGAAGCGTGGGCCACTACTAGCTGATCTGGAGTCAGAAAAACCACTTGCACCCCAAGGGTTATGAGCAATGAGGTCATAAAATACAGACTCATTAGTTACAAGGAGAACAGATCACTGTTAATGATCACAGTATAATCTTCCCGTCTGTATGTGTGTAAATTCAGACTATGGTGAATCAAATCAGCTCCTCTGGCAGAACCTTTCAGTGAAGATCTTAGGACTTATGAAATTACACCCAAGCTGAAATGCTTAAATGCGGGCTCGTCCGGGATTTGAACCCGGGACCTCTCGCACCCGAAGCGAGAATCATACCCCTAGACCAACGAGCCTCTGCTTAGCAGTTTGGCTTTGCTTTTCAACAGTAAATGTCTGGGTCCTGTTGGTGGATCGTCCTGTATTTCTGTGATAAGTAATTTCCTGCTACACAACAAGCTCAATGTTGTAATTTTTTACTCAACGTTATAAGATGCAAAGTCACGACAGCAGATGATGGTGTCAACATAGCTGAAATGTGCAAAACCTTTGCTTTGGATTGGGATCTTGAAAAGGCTAATCACGCCATTGCTGCAGTTACAGACAATTCACTTAACAGTGTAACAGTGAGAGGCCGAGCTATCGCCACACATTTTTGCTTACACTTTAAACCTTGCTACACGAGCGAGTTTGAGTGCACCCCGTTGCTGTAGTTTGCTTGGTCAAGTGCAGCAGGTAGGAGCCTTCTTCTACTGAAGTTCCACAGCCACTGCTGTATTTTCCTCTAAACAGAAACTGCTGGAGCTTCCATCGCACAAACTGATCTTGGATGCAGTCACACGCTAACATAGCACAGTGGACATGTTCAAACGCTATCTCGAGCAGCAAGCAGCCATAGCAGTAGCTTCCGTGAGTACAGCTGTTTGATTGCTGATGCCTTTATGCAACTGCAAATGTGACCCGGGAACGATGTGTTCCAGCGTGAATTATGTACTTGCAAGCACATGGCTAAAAGGATAACTAGATCCTTATCAAGGGCCTGGATAGCTCAGTCGGTAGAGCATCAGACTTTTAATCTGAGGGTCCAGGGTTCAAGTCCCTGTTCAGGCGTGTCTTTACACTTTGCTTGGAGATCCCCTATTAAGTACAATACCGATGTCAACTTGGAAATTCCCCCTTCAGCTACAAAAACTATGTTACATCCTTCAGCTGTTTTGCAAGCGGTAAAGCTTCACATTTCCCACCTCACTTGCAAGGAATTGCACAACAGCAGCTGGCAAAATTGTAAAAACAAGTAAGAAGCGTGGGCCACTACTAGCTGATCTGGAGTCAGAAAAAACACTTGCACCCCAAGGGTTATGAGCAATGAGGTCATAAAATACAGACTCATTAGTTACAAGGAGAACAGATCACTGTTAATGATCACAGTATAATCGTCCCGTCTGTATGTGTGGACATTCAGACTATGGTGAATCAAATCAGCTCCTCTGGCAGAACCTTTCAGTGAAGATCTTAGGACTTATGAAATTACACCCAAGCTGAAATGCTTAAATGTGGGCTCGTCCAGGATTTGAACCCGGGACCTCTCTCACCCGAAGCGAGAATCATACCCCTAGACCAACGAGCCTCTGCTGAGCAGTTTGGCTTTGCTTTTCGACAGTAAATGTCTGGGTCCTGTTGGTGGATCGTCCTGTATTTCTGTGATAAGTAATTTCCTGCTACACAACAAGCTCAATGTTGTAATTCTTTACTCAACGTTATAAGATGCAAAGTCACGACAGCAGATGATGGTGTCAACATAGCTGACATGTGCAAAACCTTTGCTTTGGATTGGGATCTTGAAAAGGCTAATCACGCCATTGCTGCTGTTACAGACAATTCACCTAACAGTGTAACAGTGAGAGGCCGAGCTATCGCCACACATTTTTGCTTACACTTTAAACCTTGCTACACGAGCGAGTTTGAGTGCACCCCGTTGCTGTAGTTTGCTTGGTCAAGTGCGGCAGGTAGGAGCCTTCTTCTACTGAAGTTCCACAGCCACTGCTGTATTTTCCTCTAAACAGAAACTGCTGAAGCTTCCATCGCACAAACTGATCTTGGATGCAGTCACACGCTAACATAGCACAGTGGACATGTTCAAACGCTATCTCGAGCAGCAAGCAGCCATAGCAGTAGCTTCCGTGAGTACAGCTGTTTGATTGCTGATGTCTTTGTGCAACTGCAAATGTGACCCGGGAACGATGTGTTCCAGCGTGAATTATGTACTTGCAAGCACATGGCTAAAAGGATAACTAGATCCTTATCAAGGGCCTGGATAGCTCAGTCGGTAGAGCATCAGACTTTTAATCTGAGGGTCCAGGGTTCAAGTCCCTGTTCAGGCGTGTCTTTACACTTTGCTTGGAGATCCCATATTAAGTACAATACCGATGTCAACTTGGAAATTCCCCCTTCAGCTACAAAAACTATGTTCAAGTTCAAGTTCAAGTTCTTTAATAGTTGTCATGCAGAAGTACAGAATACTTTCATACAAAATGCTTCTTACTGTTACGCTCCAGAGACTGTGCTAGACAATATAGTATCAAATAACATAATAACATAATATAGCATGAATTTAGAAGAAGAAAATGAGGTCACAGTGTTCGGTATAGACATATGTGCAATGTTCTGAGTTACCATATAATATACAATACACAATACTATGCAGTGTACAGTACTATCTAGTGCAAAGCAGAAATGGGATGAGGTACAATTTTAGGTACAATTTACAGTAAGGTGTACGAGTTATGTTACATCCTTCAGCTGTTTTGCAAACGGTAAAGCTTCACATTTCCCACCTCACTTGCAAGGAATTGCACAACAGCAGCTGGCAAAATTGTAGAAACAAGTAAGAAGCGTGGGCCACTACTAGCTGATCTGGAGTCAGAAAAACCACTTGCACCCCAAGGGTTATGAGCAATGAGGTCATAAAATACAGACTCATTAGTTACAAGGAGAACAGATCACTGTTAATGATCACAGTATAATCTTCCCGTCTGTATGTGTGTAAATTCAGACTATGGTGAATCAAATCAGCTCCTCTGGCAGAACCTTTCAGTGAAGATCTTAGGACTTATGAAATTACACCCAAGCTGAAATGCTTAAATGCGGGCTCGTCCGGGATTTGAACCCGGGACCTCTCGCACCCGAAGCGAGAATCATACCCCTAGACCAACGAGCCTCTGCTTAGCAGTTTGGCTTTGCTTTTCGACAGTAAATGTCTGGGTCCTGTTGGTGGATCGTCCTGTATTTCTGTGATAAGTAATTTCCTGCTACACAACAAGCTCAATGTTGTAATTTTTTACTCAACGTTATAAGATGCAAAGTCACGACAGCAGATGATGGTGTCAACATAGCTGAAATGTGCAAAACCTTTGCTTTGGATTGGGATCTTGAAAAGGCTAATCACGCCATTGCTGCAGTTACAGACAATTCACTTAACAGTGTAACAGTGAGAGGCCGAGCTATCGCCACACATTTTTGCTTACACTTTAAACCTTGCTACACGAGCGAGTTTGAGTGCACCCCGTTGCTGTAGTTTGCTTGGTCAAGTGCAGCAGGTAGGAGCCTTCTTCTACTGAAGTTCCACAGCCACTGCTGTATTTTCCTCTAAACAGAAACTGCTGGAGCTTCCATCGCACAAACTGATCTTGGATGCAGTCACACGCTAACATAGCACAGTGGACATGTTCAAACGCTATCTCGAGCAGCAAGCAGCCATAGCAGTAGCTTCCGTGAGTACAGCTGTTTGATTGCTGATGCCTTTATGCAACTGCAAATGTGACCCGGGAACGATGTGTTCCAGCGTGAATTATGTACTTGCAAGCACATGGCTAAAAGGATAACTAGATCCTTATCAAGGGCCTGGATAGCTCAGTCGGTAGAGCATCAGACTTTTAATCTGAGGGTCCAGGGTTCAAGTCCCTGTTCAGGCGTGTCTTTACACTTTGCTTGGAGATCCCCTATTAAGTACAATACCGATGTCAACTTGGAAATTCCCCCTTCAGCTACAAAAACTATGTTACATCCTTCAGCTGTTTTGCAAGCGGTAAAGCTTCACATTTCCCACCTCACTTGCAAGGAATTGCACAACAGCAGCTGGCAAAATTGTAAAAACAAGTAAGAAGCGTGGGCCACTACTAGCTGATCTGGAGTCAGAAAAAACACTTGCACCCCAAGGGTTATGAGCAATGAGGTCATAAAATACAGACTCATTAGTTACAAGGAGAACAGATCACTGTTAATGATCACAGTATAATCGTCCCGTCTGTATGTGTGGACATTCAGACTATGGTGAATCAAATCAGCTCCTCTGGCAGAACCTTTCAGTGAAGATCTTAGGACTTATGAAATTACACCCAAGCTGAAATGCTTAAATGTGGGCTCGTCCAGGATTTGAACCCGGGACCTCTCTCACCCGAAGCGAGAATCATACCCCTAGACCAACGAGCCTCTGCTGAGCAGTTTGGCTTTGCTTTTCGACAGTAAATGTCTGGGTCCTGTTGGTGGATCGTCCTGTATTTCTGTGATAAGTAATTTCCTGCTACACAACAAGCTCAATGTTGTAATTCTTTACTCAACGTTATAAGATGCAAAGTCACGACAGCAGATGATGGTGTCAACATAGCTGACATGTGCAAAACCTTTGCTTTGGATTGGGATCTTGAAAAGGCTAATCACGCCATTGCTGCTGTTACAGACAATTCACCTAACAGTGTAACAGTGAGAGGCCGAGCTATCGCCACACATTTTTGCTTACACTTTAAACCTTGCTACACGAGCGAGGTTGAGTGCACCCCGTTGCTGTAGTTTGCTTGGTCAAGTGCGGCAGGTAGGAGCCTTCTTCTACTGAAGTTCCACAGCCACTGCTGTATTTTCCTCTAAACAGAAACTGCTGGAGCTTCCATCGCACAAACTGATCTTGGATGCAGTCACACGCTAACATAGCACAGTGGACATGTTCAAACGCTATCTCGAGCAGCAAGCAGCCATAGCAGTAGCTTCCGTGAGTACAGCTGTTTGATTGCTGATGCCTTTGTGCAACTGCAAATGTGACCCGGGAACGATGTGTTCCAGCATGAATTATGTACTTGCAAGCACATGGCTAAAAGGATAACTAGATCCTTATCAAGGGCCTGGATAGCTCAGTCGGTAGAGCATCAGACTTTTAATCTGAGGGTCCAGGGTTCAAGTCCCTGTTCAGGCGTGTCTTTACACTTTGCTTGGAGATCCCCTATTAAGTACAATACCGATGTCAACTTGGAAATTCCCCCTTCAGCTACAAAAACTATGTTACATCCTTCAGCTGTTTTGCAAGCGGTAAAGCTTCACATTTCCCACCTCACTTGCAAGGAATTGCACAACAGCAGCTGGCAAAATTGTAAAAACAAGTAAGAAGCGTGGGCCACTACTAGCTGATCTGGAGTCAGAAAAAACACTTGCACCCCAAGGGTTATGAGCAATGAGGTCATAAAATACAGACTCATTAGTTACAAGGAGAACAGATCACAGTTAATGATCACAGTTTAATCTTCCCGTCTGTATGTGTGGACATTCAGACTATGGTGAATCAAATCAGCTCCTCTGGCAGAACCTTTCAGTGAAGATCTTAGGACTTATGAAATTACACCCAAGCTGAAATGCTTAAATGTGGGCTAGTCCGGGATTTGAACCGGGGACCTCTCGCACCCGAAGCGAGAATCATACCCCTAGACCAACGAGCCTCTGCTGAGCAGTTTGGCTTTGCTTTTCGACAGTAAATGTCTGGGTCCTGTTGGTGGATCGTCCTGTATTTCTGTGATAAGTAATTTCCTGCTACACAACAAGCTCAATGTTGTAATTCTTTACTCAACGTTATAAGATGCAAAGTCACGACAGCAGATGATGGTGTCAACATAGCTGACATGTGCAAAACCTTTGCTTTGGATTGGGATCTTGAAAAGGCTAATCACGCCATTGCTGCTGTTACAGACAATTCACCTAACAGTGTAACAGTGAGAGGCCGAGCTATCGCCACACATTTTTGCTTACACTTTAAACCTTACTACACGAGCGAGTTTGAGTGCACCCCGTTGCTGTAGTTTGCTTGGTCAAGTGCGGCAGGTAGGAGCCTTCTTCTACTGAAGTTCCACAGCCACTGCTGTATTTTCCTCTAAACAGAAACTGCTGGAGCTTCCATCGCACAAACTGATCTTGGATGCAGTCACACGCTAACATAGCACAGTGGACATGTTCAAACGCTATCTCGAGCAGCAAGCAGCCATAGCAGTAGCTTCCGTGAGTACAGCTGTTTGATTGCTGATGCCTTTGTGCAACTGCAAATGTGACCCGGGAACGATGTGTTCCAGCGTGAATTATGTACTTGCAAGCACATGGCTAAAAGGATAACTAGATCCTTATCAAGGGCCTGGATAGCTCAGTCGGTAGAGCATCAGACTTTTAATCTGAGGGTCCAGGGTTCAAGTCCCTGTTCAGGCGTGTCTTTACACTTTGCTTGGAGATCCCCTATTAAGTACAATACCGATGTCAACTTGGAAATTCCCCCTTCAGCTACAAAAACTATGTTACATCCTTCAGCTGTTTTGCAAGCGGTAAAGCTTCACATTTCCCACCTCACTTGCAAGGAATTGCACAACAGCAGCTGGCAAAATTGTAAAAACAAGTAAGAAGCGTGGGCCACTACTAGCTGATCTGGAGTCAGAAAAAACACTTGCACCCCAAGGGTTATGAGCAATGAGGTCATAAAATACAGACTCATTAGTTACAAGGAGAACAGATCACTGTTAATGATCACAGTATAATCTCCCCGTCTGTATGTGTGGAAATTCAGACTATGGTTTGAATCAAATCAGCTCCTCTGGCAGAACCTTTCAGTGAAGATCTTAGGACTTATGAACTCACACCCAAGCTGAAATGCTTAAATGTGGGCTAGTCCAGGATTTGAACCGGGGACCTCTCGCACCCGAAGCGAGAATCATACCCCTAGACCAGACCTGGGCATTGTACGGCCCGCGGGCCCGCGGGATGATTCTGACCGGCCCGCGAAAGATTACATGATAATAAAAAATAATAAAAAAAAAATAAAAAAAAATATTTTTATTTAATATTTTTTTTTTTTTTTTTTTTTTACTTTTTTTTTCATGTCAACGTTCACACGCACAGTATACGCTTAGGAGACATGCTCAGAAGATGTTGGTTCTCTTTGGATCCACCTACATACAGTATGTGAACAGACATTCTCAGTCATGACGTTTACCAAGTCCAGGTACAGATCCTCTCTCACTGATGAACATCTGGCAGCTGTGCTTCGCATATCCACCTCAGACATGCAACCTGACTTTGATGGACTTGTTAAAGCTCAACAGAGACTGGATTTCTCACACTGAATGAAAAAAAAGAACTGAAGAACACTAAAATGTGGAAATATAACAAGTGAAATGGGACACTTGATATTTTTTTTCTTTTTTTTGCACAGTTCTGAAAACATTAAATGTTTAATATAGGCATGTAAAGTAAAAAAGGCTACAAAACTGGGACACTTTTCTTTACACAGTTCAGTGACATGTCTTGTTTATTTTTGCTATAAGATGATGTGATGTCTTTAGAAAGCTAAGAAAATCCTTGTTTCAATAGTATATGAAACTCAAAATGCCCTTTGTTATTAATGTTTCACATTTTGTTTATCATTTTGGAAATAAATTCTATTTGAATAAATGATATTTTTGAAAGCTAACCTCACCTTTTAATTGCCAAATAATAACATACACTCTTACCAGGGGTCAAAACAATGCCATTTACTGCTTTTTATATAGAAATAAAATGTATATTATGCATAATTGAGTTTGGAATTTTGGCCCGGCCCCCCAACATATTTTCAGTTGCTCATTCGGCCCCCCGGGAAAAATAATTGCCCACCCCTGCCCTAGACCAACGAGCCTCTGCTGAGCAATTTGGCTTTGCTTTTCGACAGTAAATGTCTGGGTCCTGTTGGTGGATCGTCCTGTATTTCTGTGATAAGTAATTTCCTGCTACACAACAAGCTCAATGTTGTAATTCTTTACTCAACGTTATAAGATGCAAAGTCACGACAGCAGATGATGGTGTCAACATAGCTGACATGTGCAAAACCTTTGCTTTGGATTGGGATCTTGAAAAGGCTAATCACGCCATTGCTGCTGTTACAGACAATTCACCTAACAGTGTAACAGTGAGAGGCCGAGCTATCGCCACACATTTTTGCTTACACTTTAAACCTTACTACACGAGCGAGTTTGAGTGCACCCCGTTGCTGTAGTTTGCTTGGTCAAGTGCGGCAGGTAGGAGCCTTCTTCTACTGAAGTTCCACAGCCACTGCTGTATTTTCCTCTAAACAGAAACTGCTGGAGCTTCCATCGCACAAACTGATCTTGGATGCAGTCACACGCTAACATAGCACAGTGGACATGTTCAAACGCTATCTCGAGCAGCAAGCAGCCATAGCAGTAGCTTCCGTGAGTACAGCTGTTTGATTGCTGATGCCTTTGTGCAACTGCAAATGTGACCCGGGAACAATGTGTTCCAGCGTGAATTATGTACTTGCAAGCACATGGCTAAAAGGATAACTAGATCCTTATCAAGGGCCTGGATAGCTCAGTCGGTAGAGCATCAGACTTTTAATCTGAGGGTCCAGGGTTCAAGTCCCTGTTCAGGTGTGTCTTTACACTTTGCTTGGAGATCCCCTATTAAGTACAATACCGATGTCAACTTGGAAATTCCCCCTTCAGCTACAAAAACTATGTTACATCCTTCAGCTGTTTTGCAAGCGGTAAAGCTTCACATTTCCCACCTCACTTGCAAGGAATTGCACAACAGCAGCTGGCAAAATTGTAAAAACAAGTAAGAAGCGTGGGCCACTACTAGCTGATCTGGAGTCAGAAAAAACACTTGCACCCCAAGGGTTATGAGCAATGAGGTCATAAAATACAGACTCATTAGTTACAAGGAGAACAGATCACTGTTAATGATCACAGTATAATCTCCCCGTCTGTATGTGTGGAAATTCAGACTATGGTTTGAATCAAATCAGCTCCTCTGGCAGAACCTTTCAGTGAAGATCTTAGGACTTATGAACTCACACCCAAGCTGAAATGCTTAAATGTGGGCTAGTCCAGGATTTGAACCGGGGACCTCTTGCACCCGAAGCGAGAATCATACCCCTAGACCAACGAGCCTCTGCTGAGAAATTTGGCTTTACTTTTCGACAGTAAATGTCTGGGTCCTGTTGGTGGATCGTCCTGTATTTCTGTGATAAGTCATTTCAAGCTCAATGTTGTCATTTTTAACTCAACGTTATAAGATGCAAAGTGGCGACAGCAGATGATGGTGTCAACATAGCTGAAATGTGCAAAACCTTTGCTTTGGATTGGGATCTTGAAAAGGCTAATCACGCCATTGCTGCTGTTACAGACAATTCACCTAACATAGTGTACCAGTGAGAGGCCCAGCTATCGCCACACATTTTTGCTTACACTTTAAACCTTGCTACACGAGCGAGTTTGAGTGCACCCCGTTGCTGTAGTTTGCTTGGTCAAGTGCGGCAGGTAGGAGCCTTCTTCTACTGAAGTTCCACAGCCACTGCTGTATTCTCCTCTAAACAGAAACTGCTGGAGCTTCCATCGCACAAACTGATCTTGGATGCAGTCACACGCTAACATAGCACAGTGGACATGTTCAAACGCTATCTCGAGCAGCAAGCAGCCATAGCAGTAGCTTCCGTGAGTACAGCTGTTTGATTGCTGATGCCTTTGTGCATCTGCAAATGTGACCCGGGAACGATGTGGTCCAGCGTGAATTATGTACTTGCAAGCACATGACTAAAAGGACAACTAGATCCTCATCAAGGGCCTGGATAGCTCAGTCGGTAGAGCATCAGACTTTTAATCTGAGGGTCCAGGGTTCAAGTCCCTGTTCAGGTGTGTCTTTACACTTTGCTTGGAGATCCCCTATTGAGTACAATACCGATGTCAACTTGGAAATTCCCCCTTCAGCTACAAAAACTATGTTACATCCTTCAGCTGTTTTGCAAGGGGTAACGCTTCACATTTCCCACCTCACTTGCAAGGAATTGCACTACAGCAGCTGGCAAAATTGTAAAAACAAGTAAGAAACGTGGGCCACTACTAGCTGATCTGGAGTCAGAAAAACCACTTGCACCCCAAGGGTTATGAGCAATGAGGTCATAAAATACAGACTCATTAGTTACAAGGAGAACAGATCACTGTTAATGATCACAATATAATCTCCCCGTCTGTATGTGTGGAAATTCGGACTATGGTTTGAATCAAATCAGCTCCTCTGGCAGAACCTTTCAGTGAAGATCTTAGGACTTATGAACTCACACCCAAGCTGAAATGCTTAAATGTGGGCTCGTCCAGGATTTTAACCCAGGACCTCTCGCACCCTAAGCGAGAATCATACCCCTAGACCAACGAGCCTCTGCTGAGCAGTTTGGCTTTACTTTTCGACAGTAAATGTCTGGGTCCTGTTGGTGGATCGTCCTGTATTTCTGTGATAAGTAATTTCCTGCTACACAACAAGCTCAATGTTGTCATTTTTTACTCAACGTTATAAGATGCAAAGTGGCGACAGCAGATGGTGGTGTCAACATAGCTGAAATGTGCAAAACCTTTGCTTTGGATTGGGATCTTGAAAAGGCTAATAACGCCATTGCTGCTGTTACAGACAATTCACCTAACATAGTGTACCAGTGAGAGGCCGAGCTATCGCCACACATTTTTGCTTACACTTTAAACCTTGCTACACGAGCGAGTTTGAGTGCACCCCTTTGCTGTAGTTTGCTTGGTCAAGTGCGGCAGGTAGGAGCCTTCTTCTACTGAAGTTCCACAGCCACTGCTGTATTCTCCTCTAAACAGAAACAGCTGGAGCTTCCATCGCACAAACTGATCTTGGATGCAGTCACACGCTAACATAGCACAGTGGACATGTTCAAACGCTATCTCGAGCAGCAAGCAGCCATAGCAGTAGCTTCCGTGAGTACAGCTGTTTGATTGCTGATGCCTTTGTGCATCTGCAAATGTGACCCGGGAACGATGTTGTCCAGCGTGAATTATGTAATTGCAAGCACATGACTAAAAGGACAACTAGATACTCATCAAGGGCCTGGATAGCTCAGTCGGTAGAGCATCAGACTTTTAATCTGAGGGTCCAGGGTTCAAGTCCCTGTTCAGGCGTGTATTTACACTTTGCTTGGAGATCCCCTATTGAGTACAATACCGATGACAACTTGGAAATTCCCCCTTCAGCTACAAAAACTATGTTACATCCTTCAGCTGTTTTGCAAGCGGTAAAGCTTCACATTTCCCACCTCACTTGCAAGGAATTGCACTACAGCAGCTGGCAAAATTGTAAAAACAAGTAAGAAACGTGGGCCACTACTAGCTGATCTGGAGTCAGAAAAACCACTTGCACCCCAAGGGTTATGAGCAATGAGGTCATAAAATACAGACTCATTAGTTAACAAGGAGAACAGATCACTGTTAATGATCACAATATAATCTCCCCGTCTGTATGTGTGGAAATTCGGACTATGGTTTGAATCAAATCAGCTCCTCTGGCAGAACCTTTCAGTGAAGATCTTAGGACTTATGAACTCACACCCAAGCTGAAATGCTTAAATGTGGGCTCGTCCAGGATTTTAACCCGGGACCTCTCGCACCCTAAGCGAGAATCATACCCCTAGACCAACGAGCCTCTGCTGAGCAGTTTGGCTTTACTTTTCGACAGTAAATGTCTGGGTCCTGTTGGTGGATCGTCCTGTATTTCTGTGATAAGTAATTTCCTGCTACACAACAAGCTCAATGTTGTCATTTTTTACTCAACGTTATAAGATGCAAAGTGGCGACAGCAGATGATTGTGTCAACATAGCTGAAATGTGCAAAACCTTTGCTTTGGATTGGGATCTTGAAAAGGCTAATCACGCCATTGCTGCTGTTACAGACAATTCACCTAACATAGTGTAGCAGTGAGAGGCCGAGCTATCGCCACACATTTTTGCTTACACTTTAAACCTTGCTACACAAGCGAGTTTGAGTGCACCACATTGCTGTAGTTTGCTTGGTCAAGTGCGGCAGGTAGGAGCCTTCTTCTACTGAAGTTCCACAGCCACTGCTGTATTCTCCTCTAAACAGAAACTGCTGGAGCTTCCATCGCACAAACTGATCTTGGATGCAGTCACACGCTAACATAGCACAGTGGACATGTTCAAACGCTATCTCGAGCAGCAAGCAGCCATAGCAGTAGCTTCCGTGAGTACAGCTGTTTGATTGCTGATGCCTTTGTGCATCTGCAAATGTGACCCGGGAACGATGTGGTCCAGCGTGAATTATGTACTTGCAAGCACATGACTAAAAGGACAACTAGATCCTCATCAAGGGCCTGGATAGCTCAGTCGGTAGAGCATCAGACTTTTAATCTGAGGGTCCAGGGTTCAAGTCCCTGTTCAGGTGTGTCTTTACACTTTGCTTGGAGATCCCCTATTGAGTACAATACCGATGTCAACTTGGAAATTCCCCCTTCAGCTACAAAAACTATGTTACATCCTTCAGCTGTTTTGCAAGGGGTAACGCTTCACATTTCCCACCTCACTTGCAAGGAATTGCACTACAGCAGCTGGCAAAATTGTAAAAACAAGTAAGAAACGTGGGCCACTACTAGCTGATCTGGAGTCAGAAAAACCACTTGCACCCCAAGGGTTATGAGCAATGAGGTCATAAAATACAGACTCATTAGTTACAAGGAGAACAGATCACTGTTAATGATCACAATATAATCTCCCCGTCTGTATGTGTGGAAATTCGGACTATGGTTTGAATCAAATCAGCTCCTCTGGCAGAACCTTTCAGTGAAGATCTTAGGACTTATGAACTCACACCCAAGCTGAAATGCTTAAATGTGGGCTCGTCCAGGATTTTAACCCAGGACCTCTCGCACCCTAAGCGAGAATCATACCCCTAGACCAACGAGCCTCTGCTGAGCAGTTTGGCTTTACTTTTCGACAGTAAATGTCTGGGTCCTGTTGGTGGATCGTCCTGTATTTCTGTGATAAGTAATTTCCTGCTACACAACAAGCTCAATGTTGTCATTTTTTACTCAACGTTATAAGATGCAAAGTGGCGACAGCAGATGGTGGTGTCAACATAGCTGAAATGTGCAAAACCTTTGCTTTGGATTGGGATCTTGAAAAGGCTAATAACGCCATTGCTGCTGTTACAGACAATTCACCTAACATAGTGTACCAGTGAGAGGCCGAGCTATCGCCACACATTTTTGCTTACACTTTAAACCTTGCTACACGAGCGAGTTTGAGTGCACCCCGTTGCTGTAGTTTGCTTGGTCAAGTGCGGCAGGTAGGAGCCTTCTTCTACTGAAGTTCCACAGCCACTGCTGTATTCTCCTCTAAACAGAAACTGCTGGAGCTTCCATCGCACAAACTGATCTTGGATGCAGTCACACGCTAACATAGCACAGTGGACATGTTCAAACGCTATCTCGAGCAGCAAGCAGCCATAGCAGTAGCTTCCGTGAGTACAGCTGTTTGATTGCTGATGCCTTTGTGCATCTGCAAATGTGACCCGGGAACGATGTTGTCCAGCGTGAATTATGTACTTGCAAGCACATGACTAAAAGGACAACTAGATCCTCATCAAGGGCCTGGATAGCTCAGTCGGTAGAGCATCAGACTTTTAATCTGAGGGTCCAGGGTTCAAGTCCCTGTTCAGGCGTGTATTTACACTTTGCTTGGAGATCCCCTATTGAGTACAATACCGATGTCAACTTGGAAATTCCCCCTTCAGCTACAAAAACTATGTTACATCCTTCAGCTGTTTTGCAAGCGGTAAAGCTTCACATTTCCCACCTCACTTGCAAGGAATTGCACTACAGCAGCTGGCAAAATTGTAAAAACAAGTAAGAAACGTGGGCCACTACTAGCTGATCTGGAGTCAGAAAAACCACTTGCACCCCAAGGGTTATGAGCAATGAGGTCATAAAATACAGACTCATTAGTTAACAAGGAGAACAGATCACTGTTAATGATCACAATATAATCTCCTCGTCTGTATGTGTGGAAATTCGGACTATGGTTTGAATCAAATCAGCTCCTCTGGCAGAACCTTTCAGTGAAGATCTTAGGACTTATGAACTCACACCCAAGCTGAAATGCTTAAATGTGGGCTCGTCCAGGATTTTAACCCGGGACCTCTCGCACCCTAAGCGAGAATCATACCCCTAGACCAACGAGCCTCTGCTGAGCAGTTTGGCTTTACTTTTCGACAGTAAATGTCTGGGTCCTGTTGGTGGATCGTCCTGTATTTCTGTGATAAGTAATTTCCTGCTACACAACAAGCTCAATGTTGTCATTTTTTACTCAACGTTATAAGATGCAAAGTGGCGACAGCAGATGATTGTGTCAACATAGCTGAAATGTGCAAAACCTTTGCTTTGGATTGGGATCTTGAAAAGGCTAATCACGCCATTGCTGCTGTTACAGACAATTCACCTAACATAGTGTAGCAGTGAGAGGCCGAGCTATCGCCACACATTTTTGCTTACACTTTAAACCTTGCTACACAAGCGAGTTTGAGTGCACCACATTGCTGTAGTTTGCTTGGTCAAGTGCGGCAGGTAGGAGCCTTCTTCTACTGAAGTTCCACAGCCACTGCTGTATTCGCCTCTAAACAGAAACTGCTGGAGCTTCCATCGCACAAACTGATCTTGGATGCAGTCACACGCTAACATAGCACAGTGGACATGTTCAAACGCTATCTCGAGCAGCAAGCAGCCATAGCAGTAGCTTCCGTGAGTACAGCTGTTTGATTGCTGATGTCTTTGTGCAACTGCAAATGTGACCCAGGAACGATGTGTTCCAGCGTGAATTATGTACTTGCAAGCACATGACTAAAAGGACAACTAGATCCTCATCAAGGGCCTGGATAGCTCAGTCGGTAGAGCATCAGACTTTTAATCTGAGGGTCCAGGGTTCAAGTCCCTGTTCAGGCGTGTATTTACACTTTGCTTGGAGATCCCCTATTGAGTACAATACCGATGTCAACTTGGAAATTCCCCCTTCAGCTACAAAAACTATGTTACATCCTTCAGCTGTTTTGCAAGCGGTAAAGCTTCACATTTCCCACCTCACTTGCAAGGAATTGCACTACAGCAGCTGGCAAAATTGTAAAAACAAGTAAGAAACGTGGGCCACTACTAGCTGATCTGGAGTCAGAAAAACCACTTGCACCCCAAGGGTTATGAGCAATGAGGTCATAAAATACAGACTCATTAGTTAACAAGGAGAACAGATCACTGTTAATGATCACAATATAATCTCCCCGTCTGTATGTGTGGAAATTCGGACTATGGTTTGAATCAAATCAGCTCCTCTGGCAGAACCTTTCAGTGAAGATCTTAGGACTTATGAACTCACACCCAAGCTGAAATGCTTAAATGTGGGCTCGTCCAGGATTTTAACCCGGGACCTCTCGCACCCTAAGCGAGAATCATACCCCTAGACCAACAAGTCTCTGCTGAGCAGTTTGGCTTTACTTTTCGACAGTAAATGTCTGGGTCCTGTTGGTGGATCGTCCTGTATTTCTGTGATAAGTAATTTCCTGCTACACAACAAGCTCAATGTTGTCATTTTTTACTCAATGTTATAAGATGCAAAGTGGCGACAGCAGATGATTGTGTCAACATAGCTGAAATGTGCAAAACCTTTGCTTTGGATTGGGATCTTGAAAAGGCTAATCACGCCATTGCTGCTGTTACAGACAATTCACCTAACATAGTGTAGCAGTGAGAGGCCGAGCTATCGCCACACATTTTTGCTTACACTTTAAACCTTGCTACACAAGCGAGTTTGAGTGCACCACATTGCTGTAGTTTGCTTGGTCAAGTGCGGCAGGTAGGAGCCTTCTTCTACTGAAGTTCCACAGCCACTGCTGTATTCTCCTCTAAACAGAAACTGCTGGAGCTTCCATCGCACAAACTGATCTTGGATGCAGTCACACGCTAACATAGCACAGTGGACATGTTCAAACGCTATCTCGAGCAGCAAGCAGCCATAGCAGTAGCTTCCGTGAGTACAGCTGTTTGATTGCTGATGCCTTTGTGCATCTGCAAATGTGACCCGGGAACGATGTGGTCCAGCGTGAATTATGTACTTGCAAGCACATGACTAAAAGGACAACTAGATCCTCATCAAGGGCCTGGATAGCTCAGTCGGTAGAGCATCAGACTTTTAATCTGAGGGTCCAGGGTTCAAGTCCCTGTTCAGGTGTGTCTTTACACTTTGCTTGGAGATCCCCTATTGAGTACAATACCGATGTCAACTTGGAAATTCCCCCTTCAGCTACAAAAACTATGTTACATCCTTCAGCTGTTTTGCAAGGGGTAACGCTTCACATTTCCCACCTCACTTGCAAGGAATTGCACTACAGCAGCTGGCAAAATTGTAAAAACAAGTAAGAAACGTGGGCCACTACTAGCTGATCTGGAGTCAGAAAAACCACTTGCACCCCAAGGGTTATGAGCAATGAGGTCATAAAATACAGACTCATTAGTTACAAGGAGAACAGATCACTGTTAATGATCACAATATAATCTCCCCGTCTGTATGTGTGGAAATTCGGACTATGGTTTGAATCAAATCAGCTCCTCTGGCAGAACCTTTCAGTGAAGATCTTAGGACTTATGAACTCACACCCAAGCTGAAATGCTTAAATGTGGGCTCGTCCAGGATTTTAACCCAGGACCTCTCGCACCCTAAGCGAGAATCATACCCCTAGACCAACGAGCCTCTGCTGAGCAGTTTGGCTTTACTTTTCGACAGTAAATGTCTGGGTCCTGTTGGTGGATCGTCCTGTATTTCTGTGATAAGTAATTTCCTGCTACACAACAAGCTCAATGTTGTCATTTTTTACTCAACGTTATAAGATGCAAAGTGGCGACAGCAGATGGTGGTGTCAACATAGCTGAAATGTGCAAAACCTTTGCTTTGGATTGGGATCTTGAAAAGGTTAATAACGCCATTGCTGCTGTTACAGACAATTCACCTAACATAGTGTACCAGTGAGAGGCCGAGCTATCGCCACACATTTTTGCTTACACTTTAAACCTTGCTACACGAGCGAGTTTGAGTGCACCCCGTTGCTGTAGTTTGCTTGGTCAAGTGCGGCAGGTAGGAGCCTTCTTCTACTGAAGTTCCACAGCCACTGCTGTATTCTCCTCTAAACAGAAACTGCTGGAGCTTCCATCGCACAAACTGATCTTGGATGCAGTCACACGCTAACATAGCACAGTGGACATGTTCAAACGCTATCTCGAGCAGCAAGCAGCCATAGCAGTAGCTTCCGTGAGTACAGCTGTTTGATTGCTGATGCCTTTGTGCATCTGCAAATGTGACCCGGGAACGATGTTGTCCAGCGTGAATTATGTACTTGCAAGCACATGACTAAAAGGACAACTAGATCCTCATCAAGGGCCTGGATAGCTCAGTCGGTAGAGCATCAGACTTTTAATCTGAGGGTCCAGGGTTCAAGTCCCTGTTCAGGCGTGTATTTACACTTTGCTTGGAGATCCCCTATTGAGTACAATACCGATGTCAACTTGGAAATTCCCCCTTCAGCTACAAAAACTATGTTACATCCTTCAGCTGTTTTGCAAGCGGTAAAGCTTCACATTTCCCACCTCACTTGCAAGGAATTGCACTACAGCAGCTGGCAAAATTGTAAAAACAAGTAAGAAACGTGGGCCACTACTAGCTGATCTGGAGTCAGAAAAACCACTTGCACCCCAAGGGTTATGAGCAATGAGGTCATAAAATACAGACTCATTAGTTAACAAGGAGAACAGATCACTGTTAATGATCACAATATAATCTCCTCGTCTGTATGTGTGGAAATTCGGACTATGGTTTGAATCAAATCAGCTCCTCTGGCAGAACCTTTCAGTGAAGATCTTAGGACTTATGAACTCACACCCAAGCTGAAATGCTTAAATGTGGGCTCGTCCAGGATTTTAACCCGGGACCTCTCGCACCCTAAGCGAGAATCATACCCCTAGACCAACGAGCCTCTGCTGAGCAGTTTGGCTTTACTTTTCGACAGTAAATGTCTGGGTCCTGTTGGTGGATCGTCCTGTATTTCTGTGATAAGTAATTTCCTGCTACACAACAAGCTCAATGTTGTCATTTTTTACTCAACGTTATAAGATGCAAAGTGGCGACAGCAGATGATTGTGTCAACATAGCTGAAATGTGCAAAACCTTTGCTTTGGATTGGGATCTTGAAAAGGCTAATCACGCCATTGCTGCTGTTACAGACAATTCACCTAACATAGTGTAGCAGTGAGAGGCCGAGCTATCGCCACACATTTTTGCTTACACTTTAAACCTTGCTACACAAGCGAGTTTGAGTGCACCACATTGCTGTAGTTTGCTTGGTCAAGTGCGGCAGGTAGGAGCCTTCTTCTACTGAAGTTCCACAGCCACTGCTGTATTCGCCTCTAAACAGAAACTGCTGGAGCTTCCATCGCACAAACTGATCTTGGATGCAGTCACACGCTAACATAGCACAGTGGACATGTTCAAACGCTATCTCGAGCAGCAAGCAGCCATAGCAGTAGCTTCCGTGAGTACAGCTGTTTGATTGCTGATGTCTTTGTGCAACTGCAAATGTGACCCAGGAACGATGTGTTCCAGCGTGAATTATGTACTTGCAAGCACATGACTAAAAGGACAACTAGATCCTCATCAAGGGCCTGGATAGCTCAGTCGGTAGAGCATCAGACTTTTAATCTGAGGGTCCAGGGTTCAAGTCCCTGTTCAGGCGTGTATTTACACTTTGCTTGGAGATCCCCTATTGAGTACAATACCGATGTCAACTTGGAAATTCCCCCTTCAGCTACAAAAACTATGTTACATCCTTCAGCTGTTTTGCAAGCGGTAAAGCTTCACATTTCCCACCTCACTTGCAAGGAATTGCACTACAGCAGCTGGCAAAATTGTAAAAACAAGTAAGAAACGTGGGCCACTACTAGCTGATCTGGAGTCAGAAAAACCACTTGCACCCCAAGGGTTATGAGCAATGAGGTCATAAAATACAGACTCATTAGTTAACAAGGAGAACAGATCACTGTTAATGATCACAATATAATCTCCCCGTCTGTATGTGTGGAAATTCGGACTATGGTTTGAATCAAATCAGCTCCTCTGGCAGAACCTTTCAGTGAAGATCTTAGGACTTATGAACTCACACCCAAGCTGAAATGCTTAAATGTGGGCTCGTCCAGGATTTTAACCCGGGACCTCTCGCACCCTAAGCGAGAATCATACCCCTAGACCAACAAGTCTCTGCTGAGCAGTTTGGCTTTACTTTTCGACAGTAAATGTCTGGGTCCTGTTGGTGGATCGTCCTGTATTTCTGTGATAAGTAATTTCCTGCTACACAACAAGCTCAATGTTGTCATTTTTTACTCAACGTTATAAGATGCAAAGTGGCGACAGCAGATGATGGTGTCAACATAGCTGAAATGTGCAAAACCTTTGCTTTGGATTGGGATCTTGAAAAGGCTAATCACGCCATTGCTGCTGTTACAGACAATTCACCTAACATAGTGTACCAGTGAGAGGCCCAGCTATCGCCACACATTTTAGCTTACACTTTAAACCTTGCTACACGAGCGAGTTTGAGTGCACCCCGTTGCTGTAGTTTGCTTGGTCAAGTGCGGCAGGTAGGAGCCTTCTTCTACTGAAGTTTCACAGCCACTGCTGTATTCTCCTCTAAACAGAAACTGCTGGAGCTTCCATCGCACAAACTGATCTTGGATGCAGTCACACGCTAACATAGCACAGTGGACATGTTCAAACGCTATCTCGAGCAGCAAGCAGCCATAGCAGTAGCTTCCGTGAGTACAGCTGTTTGATTGCTGATGCCTTTGTGCATCTGCAAATGTGACCCGGGAACGATGTGGTCCAGCGTGAATTATGTACTTTCAAGCACATGACTAAAAGGACAACTAGATCCTCATCAAGGGCCTGGATAGCTCAGTCGGTAGAGCATCAGACTTTTAATCTGAGGGTCCAGGGTTCAAGTCCCTGTTCAGGTGTGTCTTTACACTTTGCTTGGAGATCCCCTATTGAGTACAATACCGATGTCAACTTGGAAATTCCCCCTTCAGCTACAAAAACTATGTTACATCCTTCAGCTGTTTTGCAAGCGGTAAAGCTTCACATTTCCCACCTCACTTGCAAGGAATTGCACTACAGCAGCTGGCAAAATTGTAAAAACAAGTAAGAAACGTGGGCCACTACTAGCTGATCTGGAGTCAGAAAAACCACTTGCACCCCAAGGGTTATGAGCAATGAGGTCATAAAATACAGACTCATTAGTTACAAGGAGAACAGATCACTGTTAATGATCACAATATAATCTCCCCGTCTGTATGTGTGGAAATTCGGACTATGGTTTGAATCAAATCAGCTCCTCTGGCAGAACCTTTCAGTGAAGATCTTAGGACTTATGAACTCACACCCAAGCTGAAATGCTTAAATGTGGGCTCGTCCAGGATTTTAACCCAGGACCTCTCGCACCCTAAGCGAGAATCATACCCCTAGACCAACGAGCCTCTGCTGAGCAGTTTGGCTTTACTTTTCGACAGTAAATGTCTGGGTCCTGTTGGTGGATCGTCCTGTATTTCTGTGATAAGTAATTTCCTGCTACACAACAAGCTCAATGTTGTCATTTTTTACTCAACGTTATAAGATGCAAAGTGGCGACAGCAGATGGTGGTGTCAACATAGCTGAAATGTGCAAAACCTTTGCTTTGGATTGGGATCTTGAAAAGGCTAATAACGCCATTGCTGCTGTTACAGACAATTCACCTAACATAGTGTACCAGTGAGAGACCGAGCTATCGCCACACATTTTTGCTTACACTTTAAACCTTGCTACACGAGCGAGTTTGAGTGCACCCCGTTGCTGTAGTTTGCTTGGTCAAGTGCGGCAGGTAGGAGCCTTCTTCTACTGAAGTTCCACAGCCACTGCTGTATTCTCCTCTAAACAGAAACTGCTGGAGCTTCCATCGCACAAACTGATCTTGGATGCAGTCACACGCTAACATAGCACAGTGGACATGTTCAAACGCTATCTCGAGCAGCAAGCAGCCATAGCAGTAGCTTCCGTGAGTACAGCTGTTTGATTGCTGATGCCTTTGTGCATCTGCAAATGTGACCCGGGAACGATGTTGTCCAGCGTGAATTGTGTACTTGCAAGCACATGACTAAAAGGACAACTAGATCCTCATCAAGGGCCTGGATAGCTCAGTCGGTAGAGCATCAGACTTTTAATCTGAGGGTCCAGGGTTCAAGTCCCTGTTCAGGCGTGTATTTACACTTTGCTTGGAGATCCCCTATTGAGTACAATACCGATGTCAACTTGGAAATTCCCCCTTCAGCTACAAAAACTATGTTACATCCTTCAGCTGTTTTGCAAGCGGTAAAGCTTCACATTTCCCACCTCACTTGCAAGGAATTGCACTACAGCAGCTGGCAAAATTGTAAAAACAAGTAAGAAACGTGGGCCACTACTAGCTGATCTGGAGTCAGAAAAACCACTTGCACCCCAAGGGTTATGAGCAATGAGGTCATAAAATACAGACTCATTAGTTAACAAGGAGAACAGATCACTGTTAATGATCACAATATAATCTCCCCGTCTGTATGTGTGGAAATTCGGACTATGGTTTGAATCAAATCAGCTCCTCTGGCAGAACCTTTCAGTGAAGATCTTAGGACTTATGAACTCACACCCAAGCTGAAATGCTTAAATGTGGGCTCGTCCAGGATTTTAACCCGGGACCTCTCGCACCCTAAGCGAGAATCATACCCCTAGACCAACAAGTCTCTGCTGAGCAGTTTGGCTTTACTTTTCGACAGTAAATGTCTGGGTCCTGTTGGTGGATCGTCCTGTATTTCTGTGATAAGTAATTTCCTGCTACACAACAAGCTCAATGTTGTCATTTTTTACTCAACGTTATAAGATGCAAAGTGGCGACAGCAGATGATGGTGTCAACATAGCTGAAATGTGCAAAACCTTTGCTTTGGATTGGGATCTTGAAAAGGCTAATCACGCCATTGCTGCTGTTACAGACAATTCACCTAACATAGTGTACCAGTGAGAGGCCCAGCTATCGCCACACATTTTAGCTTACACTTTAAACCTTGCTACACGAGCGAGTTTGAGTGCACCCCGTTGCTGTAGTTTGCTTGGTCAAGTGCGGCAGGTAGGAGCATTCTTCTACTGAAGTTTCACAGCCACTGCTGTATTCTCCTCTAAACAGAAACTGCTGGAGCTTCCATCGCACAAACTGATCTTGGATGCAGTCACACGCTAACATAGCACAGTGGACATGTTCAAACGCTATCTCGAGCAGCAAGCAGCCATAGCAGTAGCTTCCGTGAGTACAGCTGTTTGATTGCTGATGCCTTTGTGCATCTGCAAATGTGACCCGGGAACGATGTGGTCCAGCGTGAATTATGTACTTTCAAGCACATGACTAAAAGGACAACTAGATCCTCATCAAGGGCCTGGATAGCTCAGTCGGTAGAGCATCAGACTTTTAATCTGAGGGTCCAGGGTTCAAGTCCCTGTTCAGGTGTGTCTTTACACTTTGCTTGGAGATCCCCTATTGAGTACAATACCGATGTCAACTTGGAAATTCCCCCTTCAGCTACAAAAACTATGTTACATCCTTCAGCTGTTTTGCAAGCGGTAAAGCTTCACATTTCCCACCTCACTTGCAAGGAATTGCACTACAGCAGCTGGCAAAATTGTAAAAACAAGTAAGAAACGTGGGCCACTACTAGCTGATCTGGAGTCAGAAAAACCACTTGCACCCCAAGGGTTATGAGCAATGAGGTCATAAAATACAGACTCATTAGTTACAAGGAGAACAGATCACTGTTAATGATCACAATATAATCTCCCCGTCTGTATGTGTGGAAATTCGGACTATGGTTTGAATCAAATCAGCTCCTCTGGCAGAACCTTTCAGTGAAGATCTTAGGACTTATGAACTCACACCCAAGCTGAAATGCTTAAATGTGGGCTCGTCCAGGATTTTAACCCAGGACCTCTCGCACCCTAAGCGAGAATCATACCCCTAGACCAACGAGCCTCTGCTGAGCAGTTTGGCTTTACTTTTCGACAGTAAATGTCTGGGTCCTGTTGGTGGATCGTCCTGTATTTCTGTGATAAGTAATTTCCTGCTACACAACAAGCTCAATGTTGTCATTTTTTACTCAACGTTATAAGATGCAAAGTGGCGACAGCAGATGGTGGTGTCAACATAGCTGAAATGTGCAAAACCTTTGCTTTGGATTGGGATCTTGAAAAGGCTAATAACGCCATTGCTGCTGTTACAGACAATTCACCTAACATAGTGTACCAGTGAGAGGCCGAGCTATCGCCACACATTTTTGCTTACACTTTAAACCTTGCTACACGAGCGAGTTTGAGTGCACCCCGTTGCTGTAGTTTGCTTGGTCAAGTGCGGCAGGTAGGAGCCTTCTTCTACTGAAGTTCCACAGCCACTGCTGTATTCTCCTCTAAACAGAAACTGCTGGAGCTTCCATCGCACAAACTGATCTTGGATGCAGTCACACGCTAACATAGCACAGTGGACATGTTCAAACGCTATCTCGAGCAGCAAGCAGCCATAGCAGTAGCTTCCGTGAGTACAGCTGTTTGATTGCTGATGCCTTTGTGCATCTGCAAATGTGACCCGGGAACGATGTTGTCCAGCGTGAATTGTGTACTTGCAAGCACATGACTAAAAGGACAACTAGATCCTCATCAAGGGCCTGGATAGCTCAGTCGGTAGAGCATCAGACTTTTAATCTGAGGGTCCAGGGTTCAAGTCCCTGTTCAGGCGTGTATTTACACTTTGCTTGGAGATCCCCTATTGAGTACAATACCGATGTCAACTTGGAAATTCCCCCTTCAGCTACAAAAACTATGTTACATCCTTCAGCTGTTTTGCAAGCGGTAAAGCTTCACATTTCCCACCTCACTTGCAAGGAATTGCACTACAGCAGCTGGCAAAATTGTAAAAACAAGTAAGAAACGTGGGCCACTACTAGCTGATCTGGAGTCAGAAAAACCACTTGCACCCCAAGGGTTATGAGCAATGAGGTCATAAAATACAGACTCATTAGTTAACAAGGAGAACAGATCACTGTTAATGATCACAATATAATCTCCCCGTCTGTATGTGTGGAAATTCGGACTATGGTTTGAATCAAATCAGCTCCTCTGGCAGAACCTTTCAGTGAAGATCTTAGGACTTATGAACTCACACCCAAGCTGAAATGCTTAAATGTGGGCTCGTCCAGGATTTTAACCCGGGACCTCTCGCACCCTAAGCGAGAATCACACCCCTAGACCAACGAGTCTCTGCTGAGCAGTTTGGCTTTACTTTTCGACAGTAAATGTCTGGGTCCTGTTGGTGGATCGTCCTGTATTTCTGTGATAAGTAATTTCCTGCTACACAACAAGCTCAATGTTGTCATTTTTTACTCAACGTTATAAGATGCAAAGTGGCGACAGCAGATGATGGTGTCAACATAGCTGAAATGTGCAAAACCTTTGCTTTGGATTGGGATCTTGAAAAGGCTAATCACGCCATTGCTGCTGTTACAGACAATTCACCTAACATAGTGTACCAGTGAGAGGCCCAGCTATCGCCACACATTTTAGCTTACACTTTAAACCTTGCTACACGAGCGAGTTTGAGTGCACCCCGTTGCTGTAGTTTGCTTGGTCAAGTGCGGCAGGTAGGAGCCTTCTTCTACTGAAGTTTCACAGCCACTGCTGTATTCTCCTCTAAACAGAAACTGCTGGAGCTTCCATCGCACAAACTGATCTTGGATGCAGTCACACGCTAACATAGCACAGTGGACATGTTCAAACGCTATCTCGAGCAGCAAGCAGCCATAGCAGTAGCTTCCGTGAGTACAGCTGTTTGATTGCTGATGCCTTTGTGCATCTGCAAATGTGACCCGGGAATGATGTGGTCCAGCGTGAATTATGTACTTTCAAGCACATGACTAAAAGGACAACTAGATCCTCATCAAGGGCCTGGATAGCTCAGTCGGTAGAGCATCAGACTTTTAATCTGAGGGTCCAGGGTTCAAGTCCCTGTTCAGGTGTGTCTTTACACTTTGCTTGGAGATCCCCTATTGAGTACAATACCGATGTCAACTTGGAAATTCCCCCTTCAGCTACAAAAACTATGTTACATCCTTCAGCTGTTTTGCAAGCGGTAAAGCTTCACATTTCCCACCTCACTTGCAAGGAATTGCACTATAGCAGCTGGCAAAATTGTAAAAACAAGTAAGAAGCGTGGGCCACTAGTAGCTGATCTGGAGTCAGAAAAACCACTTGCACCCCAACGGTTATGAGCAATGAGGTCATAAAATACAGACTCATTAGTTACAAGGAGAACAGATCACTGTTAATGATCACAGTATAATCTCCCCGTCTGTATGTGTGGAAATTCAGACTATGGTTTGAATCAAATCAGCTCCTCTGGCAGAACCTTTCAGTGAAGATCTTAGGACTTATGAACTCACACCCAAGCTGAAATGCTTAAATGTGGGCTCGTCCGGGATTTGAACCCAGGACCTCTCGCACCTTAAGTGAGAATCATACACCTAGACCAATGAGCCTCTGCTGAGCAGTTTGGCTTTACTTTTCGACAGTAAATGTCTGGGTCCTGTTGGTGGATCGTCCTGTATTTCTGTGATAAGTCATTTCCTGCTACACAACAAGCTCAATGTTGTCATTTTTTACTCAACGTTATAAGATGCAAAGTGGCGACAGCAGATGACGGTGTCAACATAGCTGAAATGTGCAAACCCTTTGCTTTGGATTGGGATCTTGAAAGGGCTAATCACGCCATTGCTGCTGTTACAGACAATTCACCTAACATAGTGTAGCAGTGAGAGGCCGAGCTATCGCCACACATTTTTTCTTACACTTTAAACCTTGCTACACAAGCGAGTTTGAGTCCACCCTGTTGTTGTAGTTTGCTTGGTCAAGTGCGGCAGGTAGGAGCCTTCTTCTACTGAAGTTCCACAGCCACTGCTGTATTCTCCTCTAAACAGAAACTGCTGGAGCTTCCATCGCACAAACTGATCTTGGATGCAGTCACACGCTAACATAGCACAGTGGACATGTTCAAACGCTACTGTATCTCGAGCAGCAAGCAGCCATAGCAGTAGCTTCCGTGAGTACAGCTGTTTGATTGCTGATGCTTTTGTGCAACTGCAAATGTGACCCAGGAATGATGTGTTCCAGCGTGAATTATGTACTTGCAAGCACATGACTAAAAGGACAACTAGATCCTTATCAAGGTCCTGGATAGCTCAGTCAGTAGACCATCAGACTTTTAATCTGAGGGTCCAGGGTTCAAGTCCCTGTTCAGGCGTGTCTTTACACTTTGCTTCGAGATCCCCTATTGAGTACAATACCGATGTCAACTTGGAAATTCCCCCTTCAGCTACACAAACTATGTTACATCCTTCAGCTGTTTTGCAAGCGGTAAAGCTTCACATTTCCCACCTCACTTGCAAGGAATTGCACTACAGCAGCTGGCAAAATTGTAAAAACAAGTAAGAAACGTGGGCCACTACTAGCTGATCTGGAATCAGAAAAACCACTTGCACCCCAAGGGTTATGAGCAATGAGGTCATAAAATACAGACTCATTAGTTACAAGGAGAACAGATCACTGTTAAAGATCACAGTATAATCTCCCCGTCTGTATGTGTGGAAATTCAGACTATGGTTTGAATCAAATCAGCTGCTCTGGCAGAACCTTTCAGTGAAGATCTTAGGACTTATGAACTCACACCCAAGCTGACATGCTTAAATGTGGGCTCGTCCAGGATTTTAACCCGGGACCTCTCGCACCCTAAGCAAGAATCATACCCCTAGACCAACGAGCCTCTGCTGAGCAGTTTGGCTTTACTTTTCGACAGTAAATGTCTGGGTCCTGTTGGTGGATCGTCCTGTATTTCTGTGATAAGTAATTTCCTGCTACACAACAAGCTCAATGTTGTCATTTTTTACTCAACGTTATAAGATGCAAAGTGGCGACAGCAGATGATGGTGTCAACATAGCTGAAATGTGCAAAACCTTTGCTTTGGATTGGGATCTTGAAAAGGCTAATCACGCCATTGCTGCTGTTACAGACAATTCACCTAACATAGTGTACCAGTGAGAGGCCCAGCTATCGCCACACATTTTAGCTTACACTTTAAACCTTGCTACACGAGCGAGTTTGAGTGCACCCCGTTGCTGTAGTTTGCTTGGTCAAGTGCGGCAGGTAGGAGCCTTCTTCTACTGAAGTTTCACAGCCACTGCTGTATTCTCCTCTAAACAGAAACTGCTGGAGCTTCCATCGCACAAACTGATCTTGGATGCAGTCACACGCTAACATACTGTAGCACAGTGGACATGTTCAAACGCTATCTCGAGCAGCAAGCAGCCATAGCAGTAGCTTCCGTGAGTACAGCTGTTTGATTGCTGATGCCTTTGTGCATCTGCAAATGTGACCCGGGAACGATGTGGTCCAGCGTGAATTATGTACTTTCAAGCACATGACTAAAAGGACAACTAGATCCTCATCAAGGGCCTGGATAGCTCAGTCGGTAGAGCATCAGACTTTTAATCTGAGGGTCCAGGGTTCAAGTCCCTGTTCAGGTGTGTCTTTACACTTTGCTTGGAGATCCCCTATTGAGTACAATACCGATGTCAACTTGGAAATTCCCCCTTCAGCTACAAAAACTATGTTACATCCTTCAGCTGTTTTGCAAGCGGTAAAGCTTCACATTTCCCACCTCACTTGCAAGGAATTGCACTATAGCAGCTGGCAAAATTGTAAAAACAAGTAAGAAGCGTGGGCCACTAGTAGCTGATCTGGAGTCAGAAAAACCACTTGCACCCCAAGGGTTATGAGCAATGAGGTCATAAAATACAGACTCATTAGTTACAAGGAGAACAGATCACTGTTAATGATCACAGTATAATCTCCCCGTCTGTATGTGTGGAAATTCAGACTATGGTTTGAATCAAATCAGCTCCTCTGGCAGAACCTTTCAGTGAAGATCTTAGGACTTATGAACTCACACCCAAGCTGAAATGCTTAAATGTGGGCTCGTCCGGGATTTGAACCCGGGACCTCTCGCACCTTAAGTGAGAATCATACACCTAGACCAATGAGCCTCTGCTGAGCAGTTTGGCTTTACTTTTCGACAGTAAATGTCTGGGTCCTGTTGGTGGATCGTCCTGTATTTTTGTGATAAGTCATTTCCTGCTACACAACAAGCTCAATGTTGTCATTTTTTACTCAACGTTATAAGATGCAAAGTGGCGACAGCAGATGACGGTGTCAACATAGCTGAAATGTGCAAACCCTTTGCTTTGGATTGGGATCTTGAAAGGGCTAATCACGCCATTGCTGCTGTTACAGACAATTCACCTAACATAGTGTAGCAGTGAGAGGCCGAGCTATCGCCACACATTTTTGCTTACACTTTAAACCTTGCTACACAAGCGAGTTTGAGTCCACCCTGTTGTTGTAGTTTGCTTGGTCAAGTGCGGCAGGTAGGAGCCTTCTTCTACTGAAGTTCCACAGCCACTGCTGTATTCTCCTCTAAACAGAAACTGCTGGAGCTTCCATCGCACAAACTGATCTTGGATGCAGTCACACGCTAACATAGCACAGTGGACATGTTCAAACGCTACTGTATCTCGAGCAGCAAGCAGCCATAGCAGTAGCTTCCGTGAGTACAGCTGTTTGATTGCTGATGCTTTTGTGCAACTGCAAATGTGACCCAGGAATGATGTGTTCCAGCGTGAATTATGTACTTGAAAGCACATGACTAAAAGGACAACTAGATCCTTATCAAGGGCCTGGATAGCTCAGTCAGTAGACCATCAGACTTTTAATCTGAGGGTCCAGGGTTCAAGTCCCTGTTCAGGCGTGTCTTTACACTTTGCTTCGAGATCCCCTATTGAGTACAATACCGATGTCAACTTGGAAATTCCCCCTTCAGCTACACAAACTATGTTACATCCTTCAGCTGTTTTGCAAGCGGTAAAGCTTCACATTTCCCACCTCACTTGCAAGGAATTGCACTACAGCAGCTGGCAAAATTGTAAAAACAAGTAAGAAGCGTGGGCCACTAGTAGCTGATCTAGAGTCAGAAAAACCACTTGCACCCCAAGGGTTATGAGCAATGAGGTCATAAAATACAGACTCATTAGTTACAAGGAGAACAGATCACTGTTAATGATCACAGTATAATCTCCCCATCTGTATGTGTGGAAATTCAGACTATGGTTTGATCAAATCAGCTCCTCTGGCAGAACCTTTCAGTGAAGATCTTAGGACTTATGAACTCACACCCAAGCTGAAATGCTTAAATGTGGGCTCGTCCGGGATTTGAACCCGGGACCTCTCGCACCCTAAGCGAGAATCATACCCCTAGACCAACGAGCCTCTGCTGAGAAATTTGGCTTTACTTTTCGACAGTAAATGTCTGGGTCCTGTTGGTGGATCGTCCTGTATTTCTGTGATAAGTCATTTCAAGCTCAATGTTGTCATTTTTAACTCAACGTTATAAGATGCAAAGTGGCGACAGCAGATGATGGTGTCAACATAGCTGAAATGTGCAAAACCTTTGCTTTGGATTGGGATCTTGAAAGAGCTAATCACGCCATTGCTGCTGTTACAGACAATTCACCTAACATAGTGTAGCAGTGAGAGGCCGAGCTATCGCCACACATTTTTGCTTACACTTTAAACCTTGCTACACAAGCGAGTTTGAGTCCACCCTGTTGTTGTAGTTTGCTTGGTCAAGTGCGGCAGGTAGGAGCCTTCTTCTACTGAAGTTTCACAGCCACTGCTGTATTCTCCTCTAAACAGAAACTGCTGGAGCTTCCATCGCACAAACTGATCTTGGATGCAGTCACACGCTAACATAGCACAGTGGACATGTTCAAACGCTACTGTATCTCGAGCAGCAAGCAGCCATAGCAGTAGCTTCCGTGAGTACAGCTGTTTGATTGCTGATGCTTTTGTGCAACTGCAAATGTGACCCAGGAATGATGTGTTCCAGCGTGAATTATGTACTTGCAAGCACATGACTAAAAGGACAACTAGATCCTTATCAAGGGCCTGGATAGCTCAGTCAGTAGACCATCAGACTTTTAATCTGAGGGTCCAGGGTTCAAGTCCCTGTTCAGGCGTGTCTTTACACTTTGCTTCGAGATCCCCTATTGAGTACAATACCGATGTCAACTTGGAAATTCCCCCTTCAGCTACACAAACTATGTTACATCCTTCAGCTGTTTTGCAAGCGGTAAAGCTTCACATTTCCCACCTCACTTGCAAGGAATTGCACTACAGCAGCTGGCAAAATTGTAAAAACAAGTAAGAAACGTGGGCCACTACTAGCTGATCTGGAATCAGAAAAACCACTTGCACCCCAAGGGTTATGAGCAATGAGGTCATAAAATACAGACTCATTAGTTACAAGGAGAACAGATCACTGTTAAAGATCACAGTATAATCTCCCCGTCTGTATGTGTGGAAATTCAGACTATGGTTTGAATCAAATCAGCTGCTCTGGCAGAACCTTTCAGTGAAGATCTTAGGACTTATGAACTCACACCCAAGCTGACATGCTTAAATGTGGGCTCGTCCAGGATTTTAACCCGGGACCTCTCGCACCCTAAGCAAGAATCATACCCCTAGACCAACGAGTCTCTGCTGAGCAGTTTGGCTTTACTTTTCGACAGTAAATGTCTGGGTCCTGTTGGTGGATCGTCCTGTATTTCTGTGATAAGTAATTTCCTGCTACACAACAAGCTCAATGTTGTCATTTTTTACTCAACGTTATAAGATGCAAAGTGGCGACAGCAGATGATGGTGTCAACATAGCTGAAATGTGCAAAACCTTTGCTTTGGATTGGGATCTTGAAAAGGCTAATCACGCCATTGCTGCTGTTACAGACAATTCACCTAACATAGTGTACCAGTGAGAGGCCGAGCTATCGCCACACATTTTTGCTTACACTTTAAACCTTGCTATACGAGCGAGTTTGAGTGCACCCCGTTGCTGTAGTTTGCTTGGTCAAGTGCGGCAGGTAGGAGCCTTCTTCTACTGAAGTTTCACAGCCACTGCTGTATTCTCCTCTAAACAGAAACTGCTGGAGCTTCCATCGCACAAACTGATCTTGGATGCAGTCACACGCTAACATAGCACAGTGGACATGTTCAAACGCTATCTCGAGCAGCAAGCAGCCATAGCAGTAGCTTCCGTGAGTACAGCTGTTTGATTGCTGATGCCTTTGTGCATCTGCAAATGTGACCCGGGAACGATGTGGTCCAGCGTGAATTATGTACTTGCAAGCACATGACTAAAAGGACAACTAGATCCTCATCAAGGGCCTGGATAGCTCAGTTGGTAGAGCATCAGACTTTTAATCTGAGGGTCCAGGGTTCAAGTCCCTGTTCAGGTGTTTCTTTACACTTTGCTTGGAGATCCCCTATTGAGTACAATACCGATGTCAACTTGGAAATTCCCCCTTCAGCTACAAAAACTATGTTACATCCTTCAGCTGTTTTGCAAGCGGTAAAGCTTCACATTTCCCACCTCACTTGCAAGGAATTGCACTATAGCAGCTGGCAAAATTGTAAAAACAAGTAAGAAGCGTGGGCCACTAGTAGCTGATCTGGAGTCAGAAAAACCACTTGCACCCCAAGGGTTATGAGCAATGAGGTCATAAAATACAGACTCATTAGTTACAAGGAGAACAGATCACTGTTAATGATCACAGTATAATCTCCCCGTCTGTATGTGTGGAAATTCAGACTATGGTTTGAATCAAATCAGCTCCTCTGGCAGAACCTTTCAGTGAAGATGTTAGGACTTATGAACTCACACCAAAGCTGAAATGCTTAAATGTGGGCTCGTCCGGGATTTGAACCCAGGACCTCTCGCACCTTAAGTGAGAATCATACACCTAGACCAATGAGCCTCTGCTGAGCAGTTTGGCTTTACTTTTCGACAGTAAATGTCTGGGTCCTGTTGGTGGATCGTCCTGTATTTCTGTGATAAGTCATTTCCTGCTACACAACAAGCTCAATGTTGTCATTTTTTACTCAACGTTATAAGATGCAAAGTGGCGACAGCAGATGACGGTGTCAACATAGTTGAAATGTGCAAACCCTTTGCTTTGGATTGGGATCTTGAAAGGGCTAATCACGCCATTGCTGCTGTTACAGACAATTCACCTAACATAGTGTAGCAGTGAGAGGCCGAGCTATCGCCACACATTTTTGCTTACACTTTAAACCTTGCTACACAAGCGAGTTTGAGTGCACCCTGTTGTTGTAGTTTGCTTGGTCAAGTGCGGCAGGTAGGAGCCTTCTTCTACTGAAGTTCCACAGCCACTGCTGTATTCTCCTCTAAACAGAAACTGCTGGAGCTTCCATCGCACAAACTGATCTTGGATGCAGTCACACGCTAACATAGCACAGTGGACATGTTCAAACGCTACTGTATCTCGAGCAGCAAGCAGCCATAGCAGTAGCTTCCGTGAGTACAGCTGTTTGATTGCTGATGCTTTTGTGCAACTGCAAATGTGACCCAGGAATGATGTGTTCCAGCGTGAATTATGTACTTGCAAGCACATGACTAAAAGGACAACTAGATCCTTATCAAGGGCCTGGATAGCTCAGTCAGTAGACCATCAGACTTTTAATCTGAGGGTCCAGGGTTCAAGTCCCTGTTCAGGCGTGTCTTTACACTTTGCTTCGAGATCCCCTATTGAGTACAATACCGATGTCAACTTGGAAATTCCCCCTTCAGCTACACAAACTATGTTACATCCTTCAGCTGTTTTGCAAGCGGTAAAGCTTCACATTTCCCACCTCACTTGCAAGGAATTGCACTACAGCAGCTGGCAAAATTGTAAAAACAAGTAAGAAAAGTGGGCCACTACTAGCTGATCTGGAGTCAGAAAAACCACTTGCACCCCAAGGGTTATGAGCAATGAGGTCATAAAATACAGACTCATTAGTTACAAGGAGAACAGATCACTGTTAAAGATCACAGTATAATCTCCCCGTCTGTATGTGTGGACATTCAGACTATGGTTTGAATCAAATCAGCTGCTCTGGCAGAACCTTTCAGTGAAGATCTTAGGACTTATGAACTCACACCCAAGCTGACATGCTTAAATGTGGGCTCGTCCAGGATTTTAACCCGGGACCTCTCGCACCCTAAGCAAGAATCATACCCCTAGACCAACGAGCCTCTGCTGAGCAGTTTGGCTTTACTTTTCGACAGTAAATGTCTGGGACCTGTTGGTGGATCATCCTGTATTTCTGTGATAAGTAATTTCCTGCTACACAACAAGCTCAATGTTGTCATTTTTTACTCAACGTTATAAGATGCAAAGTGGCGACAGCAGATGATGGTGTCAACATAGCTGAAATGTGCAAAACCTTTGCTTTGGATTGGGATCTTGAAAAGGCTAATCACGCCATTGCTGCTGTTACAGACAATTCACCTAACATAGTGTACCAGTGAGAGGCCGAGCTATCGCCACACATTTTTGCTTACACTTTAAACCTTGCTACACGAGCGAGTTTGAGTGCACCCCGTTGCTGTAGTTTGCTTGGTCAAGTGCGGCAGGTAGGAGCCTTCTTCTACTGAAGTTTCACAGCCACTGCTGTATTCTCCTCTAAACAGAAACTGCTGGAGCTTCCATCGCACAAACTGATCTTGGATGCAGTCACACGCTAACATAGCACAGTGGACATGTTCAAACGCTATCTCGAGCAGCAAGCAGCCATAGCAGTAGCTTCCGTGAGTACAGCTGTTTGATTGCTGATGCCTTTGTGCATCTGCAAATGTGACCCGGGAACGATGTGGTCCAGCGTGAATTATGTACTTGCAAGCACATGACTAAAAGGACAACTAGATCCTCATCAAGGGCCTGGATAGCTCAGTCGGTAGAGCATCAGACTTTTAATCTGAGGGTCCAGGGTTCAAGTCCCTGTTCAGGTGTGTCTTTACACTTTGCTTGGAGATCCCCTATTGAGTACAATATTGATGTCAACTTGGAAATTCCCACTTCAGCTACAAAAACTATGTTACATCCTTCAGCTGTTTTGCAAGCGGTAAAGCTTCACATTTCCCACCTCACTTGCAAGGAATTGCACTACAGCAGCTGGCAAAATTGTAAAAACAAGTAAGAAGCGTGGGCCACTAGTAGCTGATCTAGAGTCAGAAAAACCACTTGCACCCCAAGGGTTATGAGCAATGAGGTCATAAAATACAGACTCATTAGTTACAAGGAGAACAGATCACTGTTAATGATCACAGTATAATCTCCCCGTCTGTATGTGTGGAAATTCGGACTATGGTTTGAATCAAATCAGCTCCTCTGGCAGAACCTTTCAGTGAAGATCTTAGGACTTATGAACTCACACCCAAGCAGAAATGCTTAAATGTGGGCTCATCCGGGATTTGAACCCGGGACCTCTCGCACCCTAAGCGAGAATCATACACCTAGACCAACGAGCCTCTGCTGAGAAATTTGGCTTTACTTTTCGACAGTAAATGTCTGGGTCCTGTTGGTGGATCGTTCTGTATTTCTGTGATAAGTAATTTCCTGCTACACAACAAGCTCAATGTTGTCATTTTTTACTCAACGTTATAAGATGCAAAGTGGCGACAGCAGATGGTGGTGTCAACATAGCTGAAATGTGCAAAACCTTTGCTTTGGATTGGGATCTTGAAAAGGCTAATCACGCCATTGCTGCTGTTACAGACAATTCACCTAACATAGTGTACCAGTGAGAGGCCGAGCTATCGCCACACATTTTTGCTTACACTTTAAACCTTGCTACACGAGCGAGTTTGAGTGCACCCCGTTGCTGTAGTTTGCTTGGTCAAGTGCGGCAGGTAGGAGCCTTCTTCTACTGAAGTTCCACAGCCACTGCTGTATTCTCCTCTAAACAGAAACTGCTGGAGCTTCCATCGCACAAACTGATCTTGGATGCAGTCACACGCTAACATAGCACAGTGGACATGTTCAAACGCTATCTCGAGCAGCAAGCAGCCATAGCAGTAGCTTCCGTGAGTACAGCTGTTTGATTGCTGATGTCTTTGTGCAACTGCAAATGTGACCCGGGAACGATGTGTTCCAGTGTGAATTATGTACTTGCAAGCACATGACTAAAAGGATAACTAGTTCCTTATCAAGGGCCTGGATAGCTCAGTCGGTAGAGCATCAGACTTTTAATCTGAGGGTCCAGGGTTCAAGTCCCTGTTCAGGTGTGTATTTACACTTTGCTTGGAGATCCCCTATTGAGTACAATACCGATGTCAACTTGGAAATTCCCCCTTCAGCTACAAAAACTATGTTACATCCTTCAGCTGTTTTGCAAGCGGTAAAGCTTCACATTTCCCACCTCACTTGCAAGGAATTGCACTACAGCAGCTGGCAAAATTGTAAAAACAAGTAAGAAACGTGGGCCACTACTAGCTGATCTGGAGTCAGAAAAACCACTTGCACCCCAAGGGTTATGAGCAATGAGGTCATAAAATACAGACTCATTAGTTACAAGGAGAACAGATCACTGTTAATGATCACAATATAATCTCCCCATCTGTATGTGTGGAAATTCGGACTATGGTTTGAATCAAATCAACTCCTCTGGCAGAACCTTTCAGTGAAGATCTTAGGACTTATGAACTCACACCCAAGCTGAAATGCTTAAATGTGGGCTCGTCCAGGATTTTAACCCGGGACCTCTCGCACCCTAAGCGAGAATCATACCCCTAGACCAACGAGCCTCTGCTGAGCAGTTTGGCTTTACTTTTCGACAGTAAATGTCTGGGTCCTGTTGGTGGATCGTCCTGTATTTCTGTGATAAGTAATTTCCTGCTACACAACAAGCTCAATGTTGTCATTTTTTACTCAACGTTATAAGATGCAAAGTGGCGACAGCAGATGATGGTGTCAACATAGCTGAAATGTGCAAAACCTTTGCTTTGGATTGGGATCTTGAAAAGGCTAATCACGCCATTGCTGCTGTTACAGACAATTCACCTAACATAGTGTAGCAGTGAGAGGCCGAGCTATCGCCACACATTTTTGCTTACACTTTAAACCTTGCTACACAAGCGAGTTTGAGTGCACCACATTGCTGTAGTTTGCTTGGTCAAGTGCGGCAGGTAGGAGCCTTCTTCTACTGAAGTTCCACAGCCACTGCTGTATTCGCCTCTAAACAGAAACTGCTGGAGCTTCCATCGCACAAACTGATCTTGGATGCAGTCACACGCTAACATAGCACAGTGGACATGTTCAAACGCTATCTCGAGCAGCAAGCAGCCATAGCAGTAGCTTCCGTGAGTACAGCTGTTTGATTGCTGATGTCTTTGTGCAACTGCAAATGTGACCCAGGAACGATGTGTTCCAGCGTGAATTATGTACTTGCAAGCACATGACTAAAAGGACAACTAGATCCTCATCAAGGGCCTGGATAGCTCAGTCGGTAGAGCATCAGACTTTTAATCTGAGGGTCCAGGGTTCAAGTCCCTGTTCAGGCGTGTATTTACACTTTGCTTGGAGATCCCCTATTGAGTACAATACCGATGTCAACTTGGAAATTCCCCCTTCAGCTACAAAAACTATGTTACATCCTTCAGCTGTTTTGCAAGCGGTAAAGCTTCACATTTCCCACCTCACTTGCAAGGAATTGCACTACAGCAGCTGGCAAAATTGTAAAAACAAGTAAGAAACGTGGGCCACTACTAGCTGATCTGGAGTCAGAAAAACCACTTGCACCCCAAGGGTTATGAGCAATGAGGTCATAAAATACAGACTCATTAGTTAACAAGGAGAACAGATCACTGTTAATGATCACAATATAATCTCCCCGTCTGTATGTGTGGAAATTCGGACTATGGTTTGAATCAAATCAGCTCCTCTGGCAGAACCTTTCAGTGAAGATCTTAGGACTTATGAACTCACACCCAAGCTGAAATGCTTAAATGTGGGCTCGTCCAGGATTTTAACCCGGGACCTCTCGCACCCTAAGCGAGAATCATACCCCTAGACCAACGAGTCTCTGCTGAGCAGTTTGGCTTTACTTTTCGACAGTAAATGTCTGGGTCCTGTTGGTGGATCGTCCTGTATTTCTGTGATAAGTAATTTCCTGCTACACAACAAGCTCAATGTTGTCATTTTTTACTCAACGTTATAAGATGCAAAGTGGCGACAGCAGATGATGGTGTCAACATAGCTGAAATGTGCAAAACCTTTGCTTTGGATTGGGATCTTGAAAAGGCTAATCACGCCATTGCTGCTGTTACAGACAATTCACCTAACATAGTGTACCAGTGAGAGGCCCAGCTATCGCCACACATTTTAGCTTACACTTTAAACCTTGCTACACGAGCGAGTTTGAGTGCACCCCGTTGCTGTAGTTTGCTTGGTCAAGTGCGGCAGGTAGGAGCCTTCTTCTACTGAAGTTTCACAGCCACTGCTGTATTCTCCTCTAAACAGAAACTGCTGGAGCTTCCATCGCACAAACTGATCTTGGATGCAGTCACACGCTAACATAGCACAGTGGACATGTTCAAACGCTATCTCGAGCAGCAAGCAGCCATAGCAGTAGCTTCCGTGAGTACAGCTGTTTGATTGCTGATGCCTTTGTGCATCTGCAAATGTGACCCGGGAACGATGTGGTCCAGCGTGAATTATGTACTTTCAAGCACATGACTAAAAGGACAACTAGATCCTCATCAAGGGCCTGGATAGCTCAGTCGGTAGAGCATCAGACTTTTAATCTGAGGGTCCAGGGTTCAAGTCCCTGTTCAGGTGTGTCTTTACACTTTGCTTGGAGATCCCCTATTGAGTACAATACCGATGTCAACTTGGAAATTCCCCCTTCAGCTACAAAAACTATGTTACATCCTTCAGCTGTTTTGCAAGCGGTAAAGCTTCACATTTCCCACCTCACTTGCAAGGAATTGCACTATAGCAGCTGGCAAAATTGTAAAAACAAGTAAGAAGCGTGGGCCACTAGTAGCTGATCTGGAGTCAGAAAAACCACTTGCACCCCAAGGGTTATGAGCAATGAGGTCATAAAATACAGACTCATTAGTTACAAGGAGAACAGATCACTGTTAATGATCACAGTATAATCTCCCCGTCTGTATGTGTGGAAATTCAGACTATGGTTTGAATCAAATCAGCTCCTCTGGCAGAACCTTTCAGTGAAGATCTTAGGACTTATGAACTCACACCCAAGCTGAAATGCTTAAATGTGGGCTCGTCCGGGATTTGAACCGAGGACCTCTCGCACCTTAAGTGAGAATCATACACCTAGACCAATGAGCCTCTGCTGAGCAGTTTGGCTTTACTTTTCGACACTAAATGTCTGGGTCCTGTTGGTGGATCGTCCTGTATTTCTGTGATAAGTCATTTCCTGCTACACAACAAGCTCAATGTTGTCATTTTTTACTCAACGTTATAAGATGCAAAGTGGCGACAGCAGATGACGGTGTCAACATAGCTGAAATGTGCAAACCCTTTGCTTTGGATTGGGATCTTGAAAGGGCTAATCACGCCATTGCTGCTGTTACAGACAATTCACCTAACATAGTGTAGCAGTGAGAGGCCGAGCTATCGCCACACATTTTTGCTTACACTTTAAACCTTGCTACACAAGCGAGTTTGAGTCCACCCTGTTGTTGTAGTTTGCTTGGTCAAGTGCGGCAGGTAGGAGCCTTCTTCTACTGAAGTTCCACAGCCACTGCTGTATTCTCCTCTAAACAGAAACTGCTGGAGCTTCCATCGCACAAACTGATCTTGGATGCAGTCACACGCTAACATAGCACAGTGGACATGTTCAAACGCTACTGTATCTCGAGCAGCAAGCAGCCATAGCAGTAGCTTCCGTGAGTACAGCTGTTTGATTGCTGATGCTTTTGTGCAACTGCAAATGTGACCCAGGAATGATGTGTTCCAGCGTGAATTATGTACTTGCAAGCACATGACTAAAAGGACAACTAGATCCTTATCAAGGGCCTGGATAGCTCAGTCAGTAGACCATCAGACTTTTAATCTGAGGGTCCAGGGTTCAAGTCCCTGTTCAGGCGTGTCTTTACACTTTGCTTCGAGATCCCCTATTGAGTACAATACCGATGTCAACTTGGAAATTCCCCCTTCAGCTACACAAACTATGTTACATCCTTCAGCTGTTTTGCAAGCGGTAAAGCTTCACATTTCCCACCTCACTTGCAAGGAATTGCACTACAGCAGCTGGCAAAATTGTAAAAACAAGTAAGAAACGTGGGCCACTACTAGCTGATCTGGAATCAGAAAAACCACTTGCACCCCAAGGGTTATGAGCAATGAGGTCATAAAATACAGACTCATTAGTTACAAGGAGAACAGATCACTGTTAATGATCACAATATAATCTCCCCGTCTGTATGTGTGGAAATTCGGACTATGGTTTGAATCAAATCAGCTCCTCTGGCAGAACCTTTCAGTGAAGATCTTAGGACTTATGAACTCACACCCAAGCTGAAATGCTTAAATGTGGGCTCGTCCAGGATTTTAACCCGGGACCTCTCGCACCCTAAGCAAGAATCATACCCCTAGACCAACTAGCCTCTGCTGAGCAGTTTGGCTTTACTTTTCGACAGTAAATGTCTGGGACCTGTTGGTGGATCATCCTGTATTTCTGTGATAAGTAATTTCCTGCTACACAACAAGCTCAATGTTGTCATTTTTTACTCAACGTTATAAGATGCAAAGTGGCGACAGCAGATGATGGTGTCAACATAGCTGAAATGTGCAAAACCTTTGCTTTGGATTGGGATCTTGAAAAGGCTAATCACGCCATTGCTGCTGTTACAGACAATTCACCTAACATAGTGTACCAGTGAGAGGCCGAGCTATCGCCACACATTTTTGCTTACACTTTAAACCTTGCTACACGAGCGAGTTTGAGTGCACCCCGTTGCTGTAGTTTGCTTGGTCAAGTGCGGCAGGTAGGAGCCTTCTTCTACTGAAGTTTCACAGCCACTGCTGTATTCTCCTCTAAACAGAAACTGCTGGAGCTTCCATCGCACAAACTGATCTTGGATGCAGTCACACGCTAACATAGCACAGTGGACATGTTCAAACGCTATCTCGAGCAGCAAGCAGCCATAGCAGTAGCTTCCGTGAGTACAGCTGTTTGATTGCTGATGCCTTTGTGCATCTGCAAATGTGACCCGGGAACGATGTGGTCCAGCGTGAATTATGTACTTGCAAGCACATGACTAAAAGGACAACTAGATCCTCATCAAGGGCCTGGATAGCTCAGTCGGTAGAGCATCAGACTTTTAATCTGAGGGTCCAGGGATCAAGTCCCTGTTCAGGTGTGTCTTTACACTTTGCTTGGAGATCCCCTATTGAGTACAATATTGATGTCAACTTGGAAATTCCCCCTTCAGCTACAAAAACTATGTTACATCCTTCAGCTGTTTTGCAAGCGGTAAAGCTTCACATTTCCCACCTCACTTGCAAGGAATTGCACTACAGCAGCTGGCAAAATTGTAAAAACAAGTAAGAAGCGTGGGCCACTAGTAGCTGATCTAGAGTCAGAAAAACCACTTGCACCCCAAGGGTTATGAGCAATGAGGTCATAAAATACAGACTCATTAGTTACAAGGAGAACAGATCACTGTTAATGATCACAGTATAATCTCCCCATCTGTATGTGTGGAAATTCAGACTATGGTTTGAATCAAATCAGCTCCTCTGGCAGAACCTTTCAGTGAAGATCTTAGGACTTATGAACTCACACCCAAGCTGAAATGCTTAAATGTGGGCTCGTCCGGGATTTGAACCCGGGACCTCTCGCACCCTAAGCGAGAATCATACCCCTAGACCAACGAGCCTCTGCTGAAAAATTTGGCTTTACTTTTCGACAGTAAATGTCTGGGTCCTGTTGGTGGATCGTCCTGTATTTCTGTGATAAGTCATTTCAAGCTCAATGTTGTCATTTTTAACTCAACGTTATAAGATGCAAAGTGGCGACAGCAGATGATGGTGTCAACATAGCTGAAATGTGCAAAACCTTTGCTTTGGATTGGGATCTTGAAAAGGCTAATCACGCCATTGCTGCTGTTACAGACAATTCACCTAACATAGTGTACCAGTGAGAGGCCCAGCTATCGCCACACATTTTAGCTTACACTTTAAACCTTGCTACACGAGCGAGTTTGAGTGCACCCCGTTGCTGTAGTTTGCTTGGTCAAGTGCGGCAGGTAGGAGCCTTCTTCTACTGAAGTTTCACAGCCACTGCTGTATTCTCCTCTAAACAGAAACTGCTGGAGCTTCCATCGCACAAACTGATCTTGGATGCAGTCACACGCTAACATAGCACAGTGGACATGTTCAAACGCTATCTCGAGCAGCAAGCAGCCATAGCAGTAGCTTCTGTGAGTACAGCTGTTTGATTGCTGATGCCTTTGTGCATCTGCAAATGTGACCCGGGAACGATGTGGTCCAGCATGAATTATGTACTTTCAAGCACATGACTAAAAGGACAACTAGATCCTCATCAAGGGCCTGGATAGCTCAGTCGGTAGAGCATCAGACTTTTAATCTGAGGGTCCAGGGTTCAAGTCCCTGTTCAGGTGTGTCTTTACACTTTGCTTGGAGATCCCCTATTGAGTACAATACCGATGTCAACTTGGAAATTCCCCCTTCAGCTACAAAAACTATGTTACATCCTTCAGCTGTTTTGCAAGCGGTAAAGCTTCACATTTCCCACCTCACTTGCAAGGAATTGCACTATAGCAGCTGGCAAAATTGTAAAAACAAGTAAGAAGCGTGGGCCACTAGTAGCTGATCTGGAGTCAGAAAAACCACTTGCACCCCAAGGGTTATGAGCAATGAGGTCATAAAATACAGACTCATTAGTTACAAGGAGAACAGATCACTGTTAATGATCACAGTATAATCTCCCCGTCTGTATGTGTGGAAATTCAGACTATGGTTTGAATCAAATCAGCTCCTCTGGCAGAACCTTTCAGTGAAGATCTTAGGACTTATGAACTCACACCCAAGCTGAAATGCTTAAATGTGGGCTCGTCCGGGATTTGAACCCGGGACCTCTCGCACCTTAAGTGAGAATCATACACCTAGACCAATGAGCCTCTGCTGAGCAGTTTGGCTTTACTTTTCGACAGTAAATGTCTGGGTCCTGTTGGTGGATCGTCCTGTATTTCTGTGATAAGTAATTTCCTGCTACACAACAAGCTCAATGTTGTCATTTTTTACTCAACGTTATAAGATGCAAAGTGGCGACAGCAGATGATGGTGTCAACATAGCTGAAATGTGCAAACCCTTTGCTTTGGATTGGGATCTTGAAAGGGCTAATCACGCCATTGCTGCTGTTACAGACAATTCACCTAACATAGTGTAGCAGTGAGAGGCCGAGCTATCGCCACACATTTTAGCTTACACTTTAAACCTTGCTACACAAGCGAGTTTGAGTGCACCCTGTTGCTGTAGTTTGCTTGGTCAAGTGCGGCAGGTAGGAGCCTTCTTCTACTGAAGTTCCACAGCCACTGCTGTATTCTCCTCTAAACAGAAACTGCTGGAGCTTCCATCGCACAAACTGATCTTGGATGCAGTCACACGCTAACATAGCACAGTGGACATGTTCAAACGCTATCTCGAGCAGCAAGCAGCCATAGCAGTAGCTTCCGTGAGTACAGCTGTTTGATTGCTGATGTCTTTGTGCAACTGCAAATGTGACCCGGGAACGATGTGTTCCAGCGTGAATTATGTACTTGCAAGCACATGACTAAAAGGATAACTAGATCCTCATCAAGGGCCTGGATAGCTCAGTCGGTAGAGCATCAGACTTTTAATCTGAGGGTCCAGGGTTCAAGTCCCTGTTCAGGTGTGTCTTTACACTTTGCTTGGAGATCCCCTATTGAGTACAATATTGATGTCAACTTGGAAATTCCCCCTTCAGCTACAAAAACTATGTTACATCCTTCAGCTGTTTTGCAAGCGGTAAAGCTTCACATTTCCCACCTCACTTGCAAGGAATTGCACTACAGCAGCTGGCAAAATTGTAAAAACAAGTAAGAAGCGTGGGCCACTAGTAGCTGATCTAGAGTCAGAAAAACCACTTGCACCCCAAGGGTTATGAGCAATGAGGTCATAAAATACAGACTCATTAGTTACAAGGAGAACAGATCACTGTTAATGATCACAGTATAATCTCCCCATCTGTATGTGTGGAAATTCAGACTATGGTTTGAATCAAATCAGCTCCTCTGGCAGAACCTTTCAGTGAAGATCTTAGGACTTATGAACTCACACCCAAGCTGAAATGCTTAAATGTGGGCTCGTCCGGGATTTGAACCCGGGACCTCTCGCACCCTAAGCGAGAATCATACCCCTAGACCAACGAGCCTCTGCTGAGAAATTTGGCTTTACTTTTCGACAGTAAATGTCTGGGTCCTGTTGGTGGATCGTCCTGTATTTCTGTGATAAGTCATTTCAAGCTCAATGTTGTCATTTTTAACTCAACGTTATAAGATGCAAAGTGGCGACAGCAGATGATGGTGTCAACATAGCTGAAATGTGCAAAACCTTTGCTTTGGATTGGGATCTTGAAAAGGCTAATCACGCCATTGCTGCTGTTACAGACAATTCACCTAACATAGTGTACCAGTGAGAGACCCAGCTATCGCCACACATTTTAGCTTACACATTAAACCTTGCTACACGAGCGAGTTTGAGTGCACCCCGTTGCTGTAGTTTGCTTGGTCAAGTGCGGCAGGTAGGAGCCTTCTTCTACTGAAGTTTCACAGCCACTGCTGTATTCTCCTCTAAACAGAAACTGCTGGAGCTTCCATCGCACAAACTGATCTTGGATGCAGTCACACGCTAACATAGCACAGTGGACATGTTCAAACGCTATCTCGAGCAGCAAGCAGCCATAGCAGTAGCTTCTGTGAGTACAGCTGTTTGATTGCTGATGCCTTTGTGCATCTGCAAATGTGACCCGGGAACGATGTGGTCCAGCGTGAATTATGTACTTTCAAGCACATGACTAAAAGGACAACTAGATCCTCATCAAGGGCCTGGATAGCTCAGTCGGTAGAGCATCAGACTTTTAATCTGAGGGTCCAGGGTTCAAGTCCCTGTTCAGGTGTGTCTTTACACTTTGCTTGGAGATCCCCTATTGAGTACAATACCGATGTCAACTTGGAAATTCCCCCTTCAGCTACAAAAACTATGTTACATCCTTCAGCTGTTTTGCAAGCGGTAAAGCTTCACATTTCCCACCTCACTTGCAAGGAATTGCACTATAGCAGCTGGCAAAATTGTAAAAACAAGTAAGAAGCGTGGGCCACTAGTAGCTGATCTGGAGTCAGAAAAACCACTTGCACCCCAAGGGTTATGAGCAATGAGGTCATAAAATACAGACTCATTAGTTACAAGGAGAACAGATCACTGTTAATGATCACAGTATAATCTCCCCGTCTGTATGTGTGGAAATTCAGACTATGGTTTGAATCAAATCAGCTCCTCTGGCAGAACCTTTCAGTGAAGATCTTAGGACTTATGAACTCACACCCAAGCTGAAATGCTTAAATGTGGGCTCGTCCGGGATTTGAACCCGGGACCTCTCGCACCTTAAGTGAGAATCATACACCTAGACCAATGAGCCTCTGCTGAGCAGTTTGGCTTTACTTTTCGACAGTAAATGTCTGGGTCCTGTTGGTGGATCGTCCTGTATTTCTGTGATAAGTCATTTCCTGCTACACAACAAGCTCAATGTTGTCATTTTTTACTCAACGTTATAAGATGCAAAGTGGCGACAGCAGATGACGGTGTCAACATAGCTGAAATGTGCAAACCCTTTGCTTTGGATTGGGATCTTGAAAGGGCTAATCACGCCATTGCTGCTGTTACAGACAATTCACCTAACATAGTGTAGCAGTGAGAGGCCGAGCTATCGCCACACATTTTTGCTTACACTTTAAACCTTGCTACACAAGCGAGTTTGAGTCCACCCTGTTGTTGTAGTTTGCTTGGTCAAGTGCGGCAGGTAGGAGCCTTCTTCTACTGAAGTTCCACAGCCACTGCTGTATTCTCCTCTAAACAGAAACTGCTGGAGCTTCCATCGCACAAACTGATCTTGGATGCAGTCACACGCTAACATAGCACAGTGGACATGTTCAAACGCTATCTCGAGCAGCAAGCAGCCATAGCAGTAGCTTCCGTGAGTACAGCTGTTTGATTGCTGATGCCTTTGTGCATCTGCAAATGTGACCCGGGAACGATGTGGTCCAGCGTGAATTATGTACTTGCAAGCACATGACTAAAAGGACAACTAGATCCTCATCAAGGGCCTGGATAGCTCAGTTGGTAGAGCATCAGACTTTTAATCTGAGGGTCCAGGGTTCAAGTCCCTGTTCAGGTGTTTCTTTACACTTTGCTTGGAGATCCCCTATTGAGTACAATACCGATGTCAACTTGGAAATTCCCCCTTCAGCTACAAAAACTATGTTACATCCTTCAGCTGTTTTGCAAGCGGTAAAGCTTCACATTTCCCACCTCACTTGCAAGGAATTGCACTATAGCAGCTGGCAAAATTGTAAAAACAAGTAAGAAGCGTGGGCCACTAGTAGCTGATCTGGAGTCAGAAAAACCACTTGCACCCCAAGGGTTATGAGCAATGAGGTCATAAAATACAGACTCATTAGTTACAAGGAGAACAGATCACTGTTAATGATCACAGTATAATCTCCCCGTCTGTATGTGTGGAAATTCAGACTATGGTTTGAATCAAATCAGCTCCTCTGGCAGAACCTTTCAGTGAAGATCTTAGGACTTATGAACTCACACCCAAGCTGAAATGCTTAAATGTGGGCTCATCCGGGATTTGAACCCGGGACCTCTGGCACCCTAAGCGAGAATCATACACCTAGACCAACGAGCCTCTGCTGAGAAATTTGGCTTTACTTTTCGACAGTAAATGTCTGGGTCCTGTTGGTGGATCGTTCTGTATTTCTGTGATAAGTAATTTCCTGCTACACAACAAGCTCAATGTTGTCATTTTTTACTCAACGTTATAAGATGCAAAGTGGCGACAGCAGATGACGGTGTCAACATAGCTGAAATGTGCAAACCCTTTGCTTTGGATTGGGATCTTGAAAGGGCTAATCACGCCATTGCTGCTGTTACAGACAATTCACCTAACATAGTGTAGCAGTGAGAGGCCGAGCTATCGCCACACATTTTAGCTTACACTTTAAACCTTGCTACACAAGCGAGTTTGAGTGCACCCTGTTGTTGTAGTTTGCTTGGTCAAGTGCGGCAGGTAGGAGCCTTCTTCTACTGAAGTTCCACAGCCACTGCTGTATTCTCCTCTAAACAGAAACTGCTGGAGCTTCCATCGCACAAACTGATCTTGGATGCAGTCACACGCTAACATAGCACAGTGGACATGTTCAAACGCTACTGTATCTCGAGCAGCAAGCAGCCATAGCAGTAGCTTCCGTGAGTACAGCTGTTTGATTGCTGATGCTTTTGTGCAACTGCAAATGTGACCCAGGAATGATGTGTTCCAGCGTGAATTATGTACTTGCAAGCACATGACTAAAAGGACAACTAGATCCTTATCAAGGGCCTGGATAGCTCAGTCAGTAGACCATCAGACTTTTAATCTGAGGGTCCAGGGTTCAAGTCCCTGTTCAGGCGTGTCTTTACACTTTGCTTCGAGATCCCCTATTGAGTACAATACCGATGTCAACTTGGAAATTCCCCCTTCAGCTACACAAACTATGTTACATCCTTCAGCTGTTTTGCAAGCGGTAAAGCTTCACATTTCCCACCTCACTTGCAAGGAATTGCACTACAGCAGCTGGCAAAATTGTAAAAACAAGTAAGAAGCGTGGGCCAGTAGTAGCTGATCTAGAGTCAGAAAAACCACTTGCACCCCAAGGGTTATGAGCAATGAGGTCATAAAATACAGACTCATTAGTTACAAGGAGAACAGATCACTGTTAATGATCACAGTATAATCTCCCCGTCTGTATGTGTGGAAATTCGGACTATGGTTTGAATCAAATCAGCTCCTCTGGCAGAACCTTTCAGTGAAGATCTTAGGACTTATGAACTCACACCCAAGCAGAAATGCTTAAATGTGGGCTCGTCCAGGATTTTAACCCGGGACCTCTCGCACCCTAAGCGAGAATCATACACCTAGACCAACGAGCCTCTGCTGAGAAATTTGGCTTTACTTTTCGACAGTAAATGTCTGGGTCCTGTTGGTGGATCGTTCTGTATTTCTGTGATAAGTAATTTCCTGCTACACAACAAGCTCAATGTTGTCATTTTTTACTCAACGTTATAAGATGCAAAGTGGCGACAGCAGATGGTGGTGTCAACATAGCTGAAATGTGCAAAACCTTTGCTTTGGATTGGGATCTTGAAAAGGCTAATCACGCCATTGCTGCTGTTACAGACAATTCACCTAACATAGTGTACCAGTGAGAGGCCGAGCTATCGCCACACATTTTTGCTTACACTTTAAACCTTGCTACACGAGCGAGTTTGAGTGCACCCCGTTGCTGTAGTTTGCTTGGTCAAGTGCGGCAGGTAGGAGCCTTCTTCTACTGAAGTTCCACAGCCACTGCTGTATTCTCCTCTAAACAGAAACTGCTGGAGCTTCCATCGCACAAACTGATCTTGGATGCAGTCACACGCTAACATAGCACAGTGGACATGTTCAAACGCTATCTCGAGCAGCAAGCAGCCATAGCAGTAGCTTCCGTGAGTACAGCTGTTTGATTGCTGATGTCTTTGTGCAACTGCAAATGTGACCCGGGAACGATGTGTTCCAGTGTGAATTATGTACTTGCAAGCACATGACTAAAAGGATAACTAGTTCCTTATCAAGGGCCTGGATAGCTCAGTCGGTAGAGCATCAGACATTTAATCTGAGGGTCCAGGGTTCAAGTCCCTGTTCAGGTGTGTATTTACACTTTGCTTGGAGATCCCCTATTGAGTACAATACCGATGTCAACTTGGAAATTCCCCCTTCAGCTACAAAAACTATGTTACATCCTTCAGCTGTTTTGCAAGCGGTAAAGCTTCACATTTCCCACCTCACTTGCAAGGAATTGCACTACAGCAGCTGGCAAAATTGTAAAAACAAGTAAGAAACGTGGGCCACTACTAGCTGATCTGGAGTCAGAAAAACCACTTGCACCCCAAGGGTTATGAGCAATGAGGTCATAAAATACAGACTCATTAGTTACAAGGAGAACAGATCACTGTTAATGATCACAATATAATCTCCCCATCTGTATGTGTGGAAATTCGGACTATGGTTTGAATCAAATCAACTCCTCTGGCAGAACCTTTCAGTGAAGATCTTAGGACTTATGAACTCACACCCAAGCTGAAATGCTTAAATGTGGGCTCGTCCAGGATTTTAACCCGGGACCTCTCGCACCCTAAGCGAGAATCATACCCCTAGACCAACGAGCCTCTGCTGAGCAGTTTGGCTTTACTTTTCGACAGTAAATGTCTGGGTCCTGTTGGTGGATCGTCCTGTATTTCTGTGATAAGTAATTTCCTGCTACACAACAAGCTCAATGTTGTCATTTTTTACTCAACGTTATAAGATGCAAAGTGGCGACAGCAGATGGTGGTGTCAACATAGCTGAAATGTGCAAAACCTTTGCTTTGGATTGGGATCTTGAAAAGGCTAATCACGCCATTGCTGCTGTTACAGACAATTCACCTAACATAGTGTACCAGTGAGAGGCCGAGCTATCGCCACACATTTTTGCTTACACTTTAAACCTTGCTACACGAGCGAGTTTGAGTGCACCCCGTTGCTGTAGTTTGCTTGGTCAAGTGCGGCAGGTAGGAGCCTTCTTCTACTGAAGTTCCACAGCCACTGCTGTATTCTCCTCTAAACAGAAACTGCTGGAGCTTCCATCGCACAAACTGATCTTGGATGCAGTCACACGCTAACATAGCACAGTGGACATGTTCAAACGCTATCTCGAGCAGCAAGCAGCCATAGCAGTAGCTTCCGTGAGTACAGCTGTTTGATTGCTGATGTCTTTGTGCAACTGCAAATGTGACCCGGGAACGATGTGTTCCAGTGTGAATTATGTACTTGCAAGCACATGACTAAAAGGATAACTAGTTCCTTATCAAGGGCCTGGATAGCTCAGTCGGTAGAGCATCAGACATTTAATCTGAGGGTCCAGGGTTCAAGTCCCTGTTCAGGTGTGTATTTACACTTTGCTTGGAGATCCCCTATTGAGTACAATACCGATGTCAACTTGGAAATTCCCCCTTCAGCTACAAAAACTATGTTACATCCTTCAGCTGTTTTGCAAGCGGTAAAGCTTCACATTTCCCACCTCACTTGCAAGGAATTGCACTACAGCAGCTGGCAAAATTGTAAAAACAAGTAAGAAACGTGGGCCACTACTAGCTGATCTGGAGTCAGAAAAACCACTTGCACCCCAAGGGTTATGAGCAATGAGGTCATAAAATACAGACTCATTAGTTACAAGGAGAACAGATCACTGTTAATGATCACAATATAATCTCCCCATCTGTATGTGTGGAAATTCGGACTATGGTTTGAATCAAATCAACTCCTCTGGCAGAACCTTTCAGTGAAGATCTTAGGACTTATGAACTCACACCCAAGCTGAAATGCTTAAATGTGGGCTCGTCCAGGATTTTAACCCGGGACCTCTCGCACCCTAAGCGAGAATCATACCCCTAGACCAACGAGCCTCTGCTGAGCAGTTTGGCTTTACTTTTCGACAGTAAATGTCTGGGTCCTGTTGGTGGATCGTCCTGTATTTCTGTGATAAGTAATTTCCTGCTACACAACAAGCTCAATGTTGTCATTTTTTACTCAACGTTATAAGATGCAAAGTGGCGACAGCAGATGATGGTGTCAACATAGCTGAAATGTGCAAAACCTTTGCTTTGGATTGGGATCTTGAAAAGGCTAATCACGCCATTGCTGCTGTTACAGACAATTCACCTAACATAGTGTACCAGTGAGAGGCCCAGATATCGCCACACATTTTTGCTTACACTTTAAACCTTGCTACACAAGCGAGTTTGAGTGCACCCCGTTGCTGTAGTTTGCTTGGTCAAGTGCGGCAGGTAGGAGCCTTCTTCTACTGAAGTTCCACAGCCACTGCTGTATTCTCCTCTAAACAGAAACTGCTGGAGCTTCCATCGCACAAACTGATCTTGGATGCAGTCACACACTAACATAGCACAGTGGACATGTTCAAACGCTATCTCAAGCAGCAAGCAGCCATAGCAGTAGCTTCCGTGAGTACAGCTGTTTGATTGCTGATGCCTTTGTGCATCTGCAAATGTGACCCGGGAAAGATGTGGTCCAGCGTGAATTATGTACTTGCAAGCACATGACTAAAAGGACAACTAGATCCTCATCAAGGGCCTGGATAGCTTAGTCGGTAGTGCATCAGACTTTTAATCTGAGGGTCCAGCGTTCAAGTCCCTGTTCAGGCGTGTCTTTACACTTTGCTTGGAGATCCCCTATTGAGTACAATACCGATGTCAACTTGGAAATTCCCCCTTCAGCTACAAAAACTATGTTACATCCTTCAGCTGTTTTGCAAGCGGTAAAGCTTCACATTTCCCACCTCACTTGCAAGGAATTGCACTACAGCATCTGGCAAAATTGTAAAAACAAGTAAGAAACGTGGGCCACTACTAGCTGATCTGGAGTCAGAAAAACCACTTGCACCCCAAGGGTTATGAGCAATGAGGTCATAAAATACAGACTCATTAGTTACAAGGAGAACAGATCACTGTTAATGATCACAATATAATATCCCCGTCTGTATGTGTGGAAATTCAGACTATGGTTTGAATCAAATCAGCTCCTCTGGCAGAACCTTTCAGTGAAGATCTTAGGACTTATGAACTCACACCCAAGCTGAAATGCTTAAATGTGGGCTCGTCCAGGATTTTAACCCGGGACCTCTCGCACCCTAAACGAGAATCATACCCCTAGACCAACGAGCCTCTGCTGAGCAGGTTGGCTTTACTTTTCGACAGTAAATGTCTGGGTCCTGTTGGTGGATCGTCCTGTATTTCTGTGATAAGTAATTTCCTGCTACACAACAAGCTCAATGTTGTCATTTTTTACTCAACGTTATAAGATGCAAAGTGGCGACAGCAGATGATGGTGTCAATATAGCTGAAATGTGCAAAAAACGTTGCTTTGGATTGGGATCTTGAAAAGGCTAATCACGCCATTGCTGCTGTTACAGACAATTCACCTAACATAGTGTACCAGTGAGAGGCCGAGCTATCGCCACACATTTTTGCTTACACTTTAAACCTTGCTACACGAGCGAGTTTGAGTGCACCCCGTTGCTGTAGTTTGCTTGGTCAAGTGCGGCAGGTAGGAGCCTTCTTCTACTGAAGTTCCACAGCCACTGCTGTATTCTCCTCTAAACAGAAACTGCTGGAGCTTCCATCGCACAAACTGATCTTGGATGCAGTCACACGCTAACATAGCACAGTGGTTCAAACGCTATCTCGAGCAGCAAGCAGCCATAGCAGTAGCTTCCGTGAGTACAGCTGTTTGATTGCTGATGCCTTTGTGCATCTGCAAATGTGACCCGGGAACGATGTGGTCCAGCGTGAATTATGTACTTGCAAGCACATGACTAAAAGGACAACTAGATCCTCATCAAGGGCCTGGATAGCTCAGTCAGTAGAGCATCAGACTTTTAATCTGAGGGTCCAGGGTTCATGTCCCTGTTCAGGCGTTTCTTTACACTTTGCTTGGAGATGCCCTACACACACACACACACACACACAGACACACACACACACACACATGGCACATGCTGATATCTCTGTGAAAAAAAATTCTGATTACCCTAAGACTGGTCAAATAGATTCCTTACCTCAGATCAGATGTTCTCCAAAAAGATTATTCCAATTCCTGATCGCCATTCCAAATATCGATCGCGTTTATTGATCCAGCGCTGTGTGTGTGTGTGTGTGCGTGTGCGTGCGAGCGATCAGGAAATAAGAGATTCGATTTTTCAGCCTGCTTATATAGCGTGCATAAGTACACAGTATCGATAATCTAGCGTTTATTTGAAAACGATTCATAAATAGGCAGAAAAATGACAACGTTTTTTGTGTATTCCAGAATATTCCAGTAAAGGGCGTTTATCACAGAATCTTTATATTTTCCTGAAACTTTCAAAAAACAAGAGTTTTTCAAAATGGTATCAAACGGAAATGAACCGATTAAAAAACAATCTGTTTTGACAATGTTGACTGCAAACAAGTCTTTGATAAGCGACGGCCAGATTAGACCCATAATTTAAGACATAGTTTATGCGTTTGCAAATATGAGAGCTCTATCATTGAAGTGGACGCTGGCATACGGAGCCCTTTAGCACCCTGCATGGCTGGCACTGAATGTGTTAGGGAGCAATAATTTGGGACAACAGGGAATATGTTTTTGTAATACTTTAGATAGATAATTAGTTATCTGTTTCCAGAAACTTTTGACTGTGGGGCATTCCCATATCATGTAGTGTTGTATGATTTTTACGCGTGTGTAAAAGTACCAGTAGTATTTAAAGAACAAAGTGTACAGTTTGGTGAAATAGCATGTCTCATTCTATAAGCTTTCTGGGGGGTTAAATATGTTTTATGGACAAAATTGAAATGAATCTGCTGATGATTTGGGTTTCGTGATTGTTACGAAGGATCAGATTAAACCGAATATATATATTTATTGATTGATATATATTGCATAATATTTGTATATCGTTTGATATCCCTTGTGTATTCCTTGTACATATACATGGAATATCCCTTTAACCTAGTACAGACCATAATATTTCGTTCTCCTATTGGACAGCGGTCCCTTAGGCGCCATTGCCATACCCCCCAAGGTCTGGTTCAAAGTCACCGCCAAAGACTTGCCTGGACATGAACGGCTCTGCGCAAGGATACGAGACAGGAATAGGGCTGGTACTAGTTTGTTCACCTAACGTATAAATACGGCGCAGGTGAATACAGAAGTTAAGTTACCCAATAAGTTGAAGCCTCACCCACGATACAACGTGCGGTGAAGTATGGCCTGTTTGGCCCCAAATAGAGCATTGAGACCGCGTGCGAATTAATAACTGAAGTATCAGAGTTTAACGCTGTACCGTAGAGTTCGACCTATTCTATTAATTCAGTAATAGTCTATTTATGTATAGTGTATCGTGCGGCTACCGTTCTACAGTGACCAGCATCACCAACGTTTCCTCGTACCAGCTAGTGTGCTTATCCCCGTCAACAGCGCTCTGTCGGGACGATGTGGCATTTAAGAAAGTATCTGCTGTTAAAATGACACAAACATTTGTTTTGTGGCATTAACGTTATATAGTTAGTGTTACACCTTCAATAATATCAGCATATTATTTACCCGAAGATAGCAAGCAAGCAAGCAAGGCATTACTCCGTTGTTCATAGCTCAGTTCCATTCCCTACCCAACTACCCATTCTGCAATCTGTTAATAAAGTTTTCAACCAGACAAATGTATAGAAAGGCTTTGTTTTATTATAACATTTGTTGCAGTAAAATCATTGTGTCTCGTTTGGTCATCCTGTGGAGCGATGGTCGGCGGGCAGCTAACGTATTAGCTACGTTAAGTTTGTTGTGCTCTCACAAGCAGATAATTTCAATGGCGGCATGCCCCGAAGTAAAAAATGAATAAACGCTTGCCGATTGGTGGTAAGAACAGCAGGAGGTGGGTGCTAGCGGTGTGGCGTAATTGGCCGAATCGACTGTCAATCAAAATGGTTCTATTGCATTGGTTGAAAGCTCTGGTTGAGAGAATAGTATCCATCTGCAGGCCGCCAGAGCGGCCAGACGATACTGGGAGAGGGATATAATAATAATAGTGATACATGGCATGGTGGAATTAATACCATAAACATATTTCTTGATGTTTCCTTTTTTTAAGTAAGTAAAGAGGCCTACAAATACAAACATACACATACAAATATACAGTAGTTTCATTAAAAAAAATATATATTAAAAAAAAAATATAAAAAAAAAAAAAAGATTTAAAAAATAATTACAAATACTTATTTTTTGCCACAAGTATCGGTATCGGTATCGGCCGATTGTGTTAGTTGAACAATCGGTATCGGTGGCCAATTTTCATATCGGTGCATCCCTAGACAGACCTGCAGTTTTTTTAGAGAAAGTAACTAAGGGGTGAGTAGTTGGTTTGGTCCATGGAACTCCATAGGCTCGCATAGCCGAACGGAGCTGTAAATATCAGCCTCATCTGAAACATAGTGTATGGAGGATCAGTCTCCCTGATGGAGCAACATCAGTGATCTATTAAAAAATATATATATTTATAATTGATTTCAAGGTCCTCCTCCTTATATACTGTCGTATATTCTAGGTCAGTACTCTGCTTATCCTGTGGCTACGTGTCTGGTTCGACCACCGGTCTGGTGCAGGTGTAGTGCAGAAGAATCGGGAGTCCACACAAGCAAGTTGGAGTGGTATTCTATAGAGCTTTTATTTAAAAGATTCCCTGGAGGTGATAGTCTTAAAGCTCTCTGAAATATCATAATACACACTCTCTCTGGATGGTTTCCAGTGTTTACAAAATCATTATTTCAGCAGGTTGGTCTTCGTTTGGCATTTTGCATAGTCGCAGTCATCATTGGCATGGCGGAGCAGAGGGCCTTCATCCTGTGTTCAGTTCTGGTAATTTCTCCTCGTCATCTTCATCTTCATCATTCTGCATTCTGTTTGTTGTGTGTGTGTGTGTTCCCCCGGGCACAGACATTTAAACCGTCCAGGCCCGCCTCCCTACTCGCCGTGTCATCAAAAAGGACACACACCCTCAGCCAATCAAAAACAATCCTGAGGCCGTGTCTGGCCTCAGTCAGAAAGAAGATCCTCCCTCTTGTAATTTCTCTAAGAGTATAGTTTTCTAATTAAAGCCTTTTTGGATTCATGCTTTCAAATTAGAATCAAGAGCTTTGTCTATAATTCTTAAAGACAAATGTACAGATTCTTTCCTTAATCTTTGTACTGTTGATTTTGAACTTAAAACAGTTAAAAGAATATTATCCAGCCAACCAGTATTCTGAAGCCCTCTTTGGAATGTGTATCATGAAATAGGAAACCTCCCTCTTGGTAAATGTGACTGTGTTATCACATAATGTAACATTGATTAAAATACACTTGTTTAAGCAGTTGGAGTATAACAGCATATTTGGACATTATGTCCCAGTGCTGGAGTAAAGTTTCAGCCAAACAATACCAAACGATCTGCTCAATAATTCCAGTTATAATATAAACCAAGTGTTTGATATCCTTTTATTCAGATGGACAAGCCACCAGTCCAACTATTTGTTAGCTTTTGTTATTGCTTAATTTTAACTAGATATTGCTTGTAATCAAACTGCTCTCTGTCTTTTTGTTGGACAGAGTCTCTGAAAGTAGATGTGGTCTGTTGCTTATCTCACCGCTGTGGTTTAGCCCTGACACAAAATAACATGATCGAGTTACATCATGCTGGTTTTGGCAACCGTCTCTCTAGGACCATAAACACAAGGTTATACCTTTTGATCTTCCATGCCTGGCTGTTGGCTTATTTGTGGTCCTCACTTTCGTTGTTGCAATGTTTGACCTAAGGCCGTATCCTCTGAGATAATCTACTGACCTCCGTCCCAACTGAGTTCAGTTGAGTGTCTTTATGGTTTTTAACTTCCTTATCTGACAAAACCATCCGTTTTAGCTTTTGCAGACAAACTGATTTGTCCTTCAGGGTTTTCCCAGCTAATTCTGTTCAGGGTCTGTTCAGACCAATGGGTAACATATTTGCATGGAGTATTAGCCTGTACGATTACGGATACCATAATACAAAGCACTAAATGGAACAGGACCAAGCTCCATTGCAAATTCTCTAGTCAATATTATATGTGCCTCCTAGAACATTGCGATCATCTACTACTGGTCTATTGAACCGCATCCGAACCGCATCAATGGCCTGAAGAAATTCTCCGGAGATCAGGACCAGATCCTTTGTTCCTAGTCCCCAGGAACAGAGGAACCAGACGGCGAGGGAAGAGGGCTGGGATCCGTAACAGGCTGAGATCCAGACGCCACCGTACACCACTGCCCAGTATATTGCTAGCCAATGTACAATCAATTGACAATAAACTGGATGACATCCGAGCAAGGATTCAATATCAAAGAGACGTTAGGGACTGCAACGTCCTCTGCTTCACCGAGACGTGGTTGACGCCGGACTTCCCAGACCACGCAATTCAACCGGCTGATCACTTCTTTATCCATCGCAAGGATCGGACATCAGCAGAGTCCGGTAAACAACGTGGAGGAGGTATTGCCTTCATGTTTAACAAAAATTGGAGCGACCCAACTAACGTGAAGGAATTATCCAACCACTGCTCCCCAGAACTGGAATATATAACCATCAAGTGTCGTCCCTTCTTCCTCCCGAGGGAGTTAACGGCGATCGTCCTGGTCGGAGTGTATATTCCACCGCAAGCCAGCAACACGGTTGCGCTCTCCAGACTACACGACGAGGTAAATAGAATCCAAGTGGCGAATGTTAACGCCGCCATTTTAGTTCTGGGAGATTTCAATAGCGCCAATCTGAGAAAGGTATTGCCTGACTTCTATCAGCATGTGACTTGCAACACCAGAGGCGGTAACATCCTAGATCACTGTTACACGCAATTTAAAGGTGGCTACAAGGCTCATTCTGATAGTGGCTTTGGTAAGTCAGATCACGCATCCATTTTTCTTTCACCAAAGTACAGACAGAGAATTAAAAGTACTCCCGTAGTCTCGCGAGAGGTGCAGAAATGGGATGTGACGTCAGAGGAGACGATCCGGTCAGTGTTTCACCACACAGACTGGATTGTGTACCGCGACACAGATAACATTAATGCCTACACGGAGACAGTGCTGGACTATGTTTGTACTAGGGTGAAAGAAACAATCCCCACTACCAAAATGAAAGTTTACCCAAATCAAAAACCCTGGGTAGACAAATCCGTCCGTGAAGCTCTGAGAGAGCGCACCAAAGCATACAACGACGGCCTAGAGGCAGGCAACATGAATGACCACAAGGTGGCGCGATACAACGTAAGGAGGACAGTGTCAGAGGCCAAACGACGCTACAGGGATAAAATTGAACTCCAGTTTGAACAAGCTGACTCTAGAGCTATGTGGCAGGGGCTCAAAACGATGACAGACTACAAAGGCGCCTCCCTCAAACTGAACAGTGACATCTCCTTAGCAAATGACCTCAATACCTTCTATGCGAGGTTTGATGCTGGTAATAACAACACCAGCTCACAAGCCTCGGCAATGGGGGGGGGGGGGTCGGCTGCTGATGGAGGCGCAGTGTTCAGGGTAACAGAGCATGAGGTGAGGCGGACCTTTAAAAAAGTGAATATCAGGAAGGCAGCAGGTCCAGACGGCATCCCCGGCCGCGTCCTAAAAGTCTGTGCCGACCAACTGGCCCCAGTATTCACTGACATATTTAACCTGTCCTTAGAACAGGCTGTCATCCCCACCTGCCTGAAGAAGTCCACTATTATCCCTGTACCCAAAAAATCCAAGCCTGCTTGCCTCAACGACTACCGCCCTGTAGCTCTCACCTCCATAGCCATGAAGTGCTTCGAGAAGCTAGTAAAGGGCTCCATCTGCTCCTCCCTCCCCATCAACATGGACCCCCTGCAATTTGCATACCGCCCCAACAGGTCCACGGAGGACGCCATATCCCATGTGCTGCACACAGCAGCATCACACCTGGACAAGAGGCAGGGGAACTATGTGAGAATGCTATTCATCGACTACAGCTCGGCATTCAATACCATAGTCCCCTCCATACTCATAGCCAAGCTCAGGGACCTGGGCTTGGGCTATGACCTCTGCCAGTGGGTCTTGGACTTCCTGACTGGCAGACCCCAGGTGGTGAGAGCAGGCAACTGCACCTCCTCATCCATCACCCTCAACATAGGGGCCCCCCAGGGCTGTGTTCTGAGTCCCCTCCTCTACTCCCTGTACACACACGACTGTGTGGCTCAGCGGAGTAGCAATACAATCGTCAAATTTGCTGACGACACAGTGGTGGTGGGCCTGATCTCTGCCAACGACGAGAGGGCCTACCTGGAAGAGGTCAAGGTCCTGGCGGGATGGTGCCAGGAAAACAGCCTCTCCCTGAACGTCAGCAAAACAAAGGAGATGATTGTGGACTTCAGGAGGTCGGGGGTCAAGGACTACAGCCCCCTCAGCATCGACGGGGCACCGGTTGAGAGAGTCAACAGCTTTAAGTACCTCGGAGCCTACATATCCGAGGACTTGACATGGACCACACACATTAACAGTGTTGTGAAGAAGGCACGACAACGCCTCTACTTCCTCAGGCGCCTAAGGAAGTTCCAAGTCAGCCAGAAGATCCTTAAGAACTTCTACTCATGTACAATAGAGAGCATCTTGACCGGCAACATCACCTCCTGGTTTGGGAATAGCACTGCACAAGACCAAAGCAGACTACAAAGAGTGACACGTTCAGCCGAACGCACAATTTGAGGGGGGCTCCCCACCCTCCAGAACATTTACTACAAGCGTTGCAAGGGCAAGGCTAAGAGAATCATTAAAGACTCCAGTCACCCGAACAACTGCCTCTTTGAACTGCTGCGGTCAGGCAAGCGATACAGGAGTCTCAAGGCGAGCACAGAAAGACTCAGAAGAAGCTTCTATCCCCAGGCCATCAGGCTGCTAAACGAACAATGAATGAACACTACACAACAACAACCACCAAACGCACATAGCACACACATCCACACGCACACACTCACTTTAAACAAACACACTGTAGCACCCACTCCACACACTTATAGCACACACCCACTTTAAACAAACACACTGTAGCACCCACTCCCCACACTTTATATTTATGGATGAAGGATTGCACTACAACTCGTACACCTTACTGTAAATTGTACCTAAAATTGTACCTCATCCCATTTCTGCTTTGCACTAGATAGTACTGTACATTAGTACACTGCATAGTATTGTGTATTGTATATTATATGGTAACTCAGAACATTGTACATATGTCTATACCGAACACTGTGACCTCATTTTCTTCTTCTAAATTCATGCTATATTATGTTATTATGTTATTTGATACTATCTTGTCTAGCACAGTCTCTGGAGCGTAACAGTAAGAAGCATTTTGTATGAAAGTATTCTGTACTTCTGTATGACAACTATTAAAGAACTTGAACTTGAACTTGAAGGTTCCAAGCCACAGTCTAAGGAAAATCTGGGATGAAGCCTTTGCAAACTATGCACCAAAGTTATGGAACACACTACCTATGGACATTAGGGAAGTTAGATCTCTTAATATTTAAAAAAAATAAGCTAAAAACGTACCTCTTCACCATAGCCTTTTAATACACTCCGCTGTTGATTGTACTGTAGCACTATTTTACTCTGCCCATTCTATTTGTATTGCACTGCACTGTTGCATAATTTTACTATCTATTCTATTCTACTATTTTATTGCACTGTATTATTTGACTCTGTCTATTACTTTTTATTACAGGTTCAAAACTGTCAGGTATTAAACTGTGTGGGTATTAAACAAAAAACACTGTCAAGCTTTAAAACTATACCCAGGCATAGAACTGCACCCTGAGAGAGGGAACTGCGCCCTGAGAGGGAGGTTTGCCCTTAGTGGAAGGTTCGAAGGGTCAAAGTGGGTATAAAACAGGAGGGAAGACTGTCACGTTTTAAACTGTGGATACCAAACAGAGAAGGTAAAGACGACTTTGAACTGTTGAACAGTAATCCAGAACTATTTAATTTCACTGTAAAAACAATATTTTCTCTATTCTATTCTACTATTTTATTGCACTGCACTATTTTACTCTGTCTATTGATTGATTGAATTGATTGATTGAAAACTTTTTTTACAGATTGCAGAATGGGTACAGTACAGTACAGCTCAATACATACAATTGTTAAGGGGATGCAGACCAGAGAAAGACTTTCGTCTTGTTTACATCAGGGTCCCCCATTTTCAATTCATCATAACATATGACATACACGACATACAGATAGCCAGTACTGTTACATCTATACATTTATTACATTCCAGATTTGCAAATACAGTACAGTACTATTTTATCTTACTCTTTTTATTATTGTCTATTTAAAACTGAATCAAACCATAAACAAGGTGGCCTGTTGGGATATTATATCCTAATGTGAAAAACTGATGCAAGGCTGATGCAAGGCTAAATAATAACGTTTAGATAACTCTCTCCACTGAGGTGTGTCAGGCCCAACACATCTTCAACAAACCAAATATGTCTTTCAGTGAAAATGTAAGTGCCTTAGGCCGTGGTAAGACATGCTAAGGTCCTGCGATAGTGCAATACAATGTTAGCTACGGATGAGGCACTGGGTCTTATGTACACTACTATACAATGCTATACTATACAATCTACAGTTATACTATCCGATAAAAAAGGATTATACAGGCTGATTAAAAATTATAAATGTTTTACACACCAAGAAGAAAAGTACTATAATTAATGGCAAAACCTTTGTCAAACCAGTTATGAGGTTTTTGCACGTTTCTATGGTCAGTTTATTCGCCCAGAAAAAGTTTATAGCATCTATCAAAGCATCCTTGGTGAGCGGTTTCGCCTCTCTCCGAATGAAATCCTTCAGCATGTGCCAAACAATTTCAATGGGGTTCAGATCTGGAGATTCAGCAGGCGTTTCGACCCAATTAATCCCCTCTGCTTGTGATGGTTTCGTGTGGGTTAGGAAAGGAGACCCCACTTGCAGGTAACACGAGCAGAGAGAGAAGAAGCTGAGACGACGTACTGAAGTGACAGGCTTTTACTGAGCAGATTCGACAAGGATACACGTTACAAACGGTAGCAAAAACAAAAGCGAACTGCAAAACCCGGAAACAAACTATACACAGCAAAGCTGGCAAAAAAGGTGGACTTAGAGAGGAACGGACTCACAGAGAATATAAGTGACAAGAGGTGAGTACGTGACCGAAACCAACTATGTGAAACAATACACTGAAACAAGGCAATGGTGCGACAAGGAATGTGAGAAACGGGCAGCTCTATATACTCTGCCCTGTGATTACTAACAAGTGCCAGCTGGTGTAAGGCCAAGCAGGTAAACACAGAATTAGTAAAAGAAAACTCACAACATTGTTAAAAGCATGTGTACAGGAATATCTAAAAGGAAACATATGTAAACAAACCACCCTTAAAACGAACATACATATGTAAAGATGTTAAACACTTAAAAACATGTGTAAAGGGAATGAGCCTTAGAGGAAACACAAGTAAAGTATTAACACTTATAAAAACATATGCAAAAAAGATGAACCTTTAAAGGAAACATATGAAAAGATAAACCTATTAAAAACACAAGCTAAAATGCACCACACAACATGAACAGAGAAAACACAGTAGCATTAATAATATCCAGAAGACCTAGGACTACAGGCCTGATGATAAGGTCCAATATCTGGAGCTGCAGCGTTTGGCCACCAGAGGGCGGCAGAAAACGACTGTTCATATTGTTCAAGCATGATCCCTGGCTGGGACCATGACAGTACCCCCCCCCCCCCAAAGGGTCAGATCCCAGACGACCGGCAAGACCGTCCGGGAACGGGCGAGGCGGGGGGTAAAGACCTCGGAAAAAAACGGGAGCGAGGACCCGGAGAGCCGGGACCGGGGGGCCGCGAAAAGAACCCAGGAGGGGCAAAGCAGCAGGGGACCAGAGGAACAGGACCAGAGGGAAACCCGGGGAAGGGCGGGCGGGGCAAAGGGCCAGGGCGGCCGGAGACGGGGACAAAGGCCAGACGACGGGGGCCGGAAACGTGGACAGAGGCCCGGTGAGGGGGACTGGACATGGGGATGAAGGGCCGGTGAGGGGGACTGGAAACGGGGACAGAGGGCCGGTCAGGAGGCCTGGAGCAAAGGGGCGTGGGCGTCAGACCCGGAGCAGGACCCTGGATGAAGGACCCTCCAGGCGCAGGACTCGGGGCCGGACCGGAAGGGCCGGAGCGGAGGCGCGAAGACGACAACCCCGGAGCAGGACCCCGGACTGGGACCACTCCACGTGCAGACCTCGGGACCGGGTGCAGACCCCCGGACGGGGGTCTCTGCGGATGAAGACCACAACGAAGACCACGGCGAAGACCACGGCGACGACCACAGCGACGACCACGGCGAAAAGCTGGACCAGACGAGGAGCCGGGGCCAGTCGAGAAGCCGGAATCAGTCGGGGAGCCGGGATCAGTCGAGGAGGCCGGGTCACGGCGGGTCAGGCGTGGGAGCCGGACCAGTCGAGGAGGCCGGGTCGCGTGTATCCTTTCCGCAACGGAATTCGGTTTCCGGGTTCCTCTGATTGGCCGCGACCCCCACGTGACCCGCCCTCCTATCCACCGCTCTGCCGCTGCCGCGCGCGGCAGATCGAGCGGCCGCGGACTCGCTCGCTTCCTCAATTTATACGCATGGAAGTATTGAATGAATGAATGAATGAATGAATGAATGAATGAATGAATGAATGAATGAATGAATGAATGAATGAATGAATGAATGAATGAATGAATGAATGAATGAATGAAAACTTTATTTAACAGATTGCAGAATGGGTACAATACAGTACGGCTCAATACACACAATTGTTAAGGGGATGCAGACCTGAGAAAGACGTTTGTCTTGTTTACATCAGGGTCCCCCATTTTTTATTCATATAGAACGACTAAGCCGTAACAAATCATTAAAAATATATACCGTTAACTGGAATATGTTGTGCCTTTACACATATGTTGGATTATGTAATTGGTTTGTCATGACAAACAAATTAAAAAACCGCGATTTAGCCGCTGGCTACAACAACACTCAGTGACTGCATGTAGTCAGAGCCAGAGCTCAGCGATGCCGCTCGCGGCAGCACATTCTCGCCACGGGCTGAGCTCTGGTGTCCGCTGGAGCAAGCCAGAGACAGCCGGCGATGTGATATTTTATTTGTTTGTCATGACAAACCAATTACATAATCCAACATATGTGTAAAGGCACAACATATTCCAGTTAACGGTATCTTTTTTTAATGATTTGTTATGGCGCAATCAATACTTCCATGCATTTGGGACCTCCATGTTTTGGGGGTATTCATCAGACAAATCGGATCCGGGGATTCGGCTCCCATCAGTCGGGCAAGAACTGCAGGTTTTCAGCCTCTCCCCTCTCTCTTGGAGCTTAAGGGGGAGCTTAGTATTCATGCCTCTGAGGAGGTGGCTACAACATCAACACACAGTGACTACATGCAGTCACTGTGTGTTGTTGTAGCCAGCGGGTAAATCGCGATTTTTTTATTTGTTTGTCATGACAAACCAATTACATAATCCAACATATGTGTAAAGGCACAACATATTCCAGTTAACGGTATATTTTTTTAATGATTTGTTACGGCGTAGTCGTTCTATATGAATTGAAAATGGGGGACCCTGATGTAAACAAGACAAACGTCTTTCTCAGGTCTGCATCCCCTTAACAATTGTGTGTATTGAGCCGTACTGTATTGTACCCATTCTGCAATCTGTTAAATAAAGTTTTCATTCATTCATTCATTCAGTCAATATTTCCATGCGTATAAATTGAGGAAGCGAGCGAGTCCGCGGCCGCTCGCTCTGCCGCGTGCGGCAGCGGCAGAGCGGTGGATAGGGGGGCGAGTCACGTGGGGGTCGCGGCCAATCAGAGGAACCCGGAAACCGAATTCCGTTGCGGAAAGGATACACGCGGCCGGGTCAGGCGTGGGAGCCGGACCGGGCGTGGAGACCGGGCCGGGCGTAGCACCTGGGGCTAAGCTAACAGGGGCTAGGCTGGCAGTAGAGGTTGGGTTAGCTGAAGAAGCCCTGCTAACTGTGAGGGCTTTACTAGCCTTTCTAGACTTGCTAGCAGTAGCAGGGGGAGCTAAGCCTGTACTAAGGGCCGGAACCACACTGAGTCTCCTAACTGAGGAAGCCAAGGGTTTAGCTGTAGGGCCTGTAGAACTAGCGGTGGCTAACCTAGCAGGGGATGCTAAGGAAGTAGCTAACACTAACAGTAAGAAGCATTTTGTATGAAAGTATTCTGTACTTCTGTATGACAACTATTAAAGAAACTTGAAACTTGAAACACGGCTATATTGGCTACAGGGGCTACAAAGACTGGGCTAGCAGGGAGAGCTGAGGTGCTAGCCTTAGGTGCTAAGTTAGCAGACAGGGCTGAACTAGTTGTGAAAGCCTGGCTAGCCGAAGAAGCTAAACTAGCAGACGGGGCTGAACTAGTTGTGAAAGCCTGGCTAGCCGAAGAAGCTAAACTAGCAGACGGGGCTGAACTAGTTGTGAAAGCCTGGCTAGCCGAAGAAGCTAACCTAGCAGACGGGGCTGAACTAGTTGTAAAGGCCTGGCTAGCAGAAGAGGCTAAACTAGCAGACAGTGCTGAGCTAGTTGAGAAAGCCTGGCTAGCAGAAGAGGCTAAACTAGCAGACAGTGCTGAGCTAGTTGAGAAAGCCTGACTAGCAGAAGAGGCTAAACTAGCAGACAGTGCTGAGCTAGTTGAGAAAGCCTGGCTAGCAGAAGAGGCTAAACTAGCAGACAGTGCTGAGCTAGTTGAGAAAGCCTGGCTAGCTGAAGAGGCTACACTAGCAGACAAGGCTGGGTTAGTTGAGAAAGCCTGGCTAGCTGAAGAGGCTAAACTAGCAGTCAAGGCTGGACTAGCTGTGAAAGCCTGGCTAGCAGAAGAGGCTAAACTAGCAGACAAGGCTGGGCTAGTTGAGAAAGCCTGGCTAGCTGAAGAGGCTAAACTAGCAGTCAAGGCTGGACTAGCTGTGAAAGCCTGGCTAGCAGAAGAGGCTAAACTAGCAGACAAGGCTGGGCTAGTTAAGAAAGCCTGGCTAGCTGAAGGAGCTTTTCTAGCTTCCCTAGACTTACTAGCAGTAGCAGAAGGAGCTAAGCTAGAGATACAGACAGTGAATCTCCTAACAGAAGAAACCATTGACTTGGTTGTGGGGGCAGAGGTTCTGCTAGCTGAGTTAGCTAGCCTGGACTGCGTTAAGAGAGCTGGGGTTAGCAGTACTAGCTGCCGAAGCCACGCTAATGGTTGGGCTAACAGCCTGGGCAGTGTTAACAGGGCGAGAGTTAGCATTACTAGCTGCCAAAGCTAGGCTAACGGCTGGGCTAACAGCCTGGGCAGTGTTAACAGGGCGAGAGTTAGCAGCATTAGCTGGGGACGCTAGGCTAACGGCTGGGCTAACAGCCTGGACAGTGTTAACAGGACGAGAGTTAGCAGCACTAGCTGGGGGCGCTAGGCTAACGGCTGAGCTAACAACCTGAGCAACGTTAACAGCGAGAGGAACAGCACTAGCTGGGGACGCTAGGCTAACGGCTGGGCTAACAGCCTGGACAGCGTTAACAGCGAGAGGAACAGCACTAGCTGGGGAAGCTAGGCTAACGGCTGGGCTAACAGCCTGGGCCGTACTAACGGCGAGAGGACTAGCTGTACTTGCGGAGGAAGGCGTGCTGGTAACCGGGGCTTCGGAAGCAGAGGACAGGAGCTCCCGAATCAGCCAACGGATCACACGGCCATGTGCCTCCAGCTGGAGCGCCTGCTCGGCGCTGCGCTCACCGACAGAGATGAGGAGCGTGTCCATTGTCCATCTCTCCTCTGAGGACGAGGAGAGAAAATTCCCCTTGAAGAATCTCTCCATCGAGAGGAGAGCGTCGCTCGCTCCTGCTGTCTTCGTGCGTGCTGGGATCATTGAAGGTCGTGTGGTATTGAAGAGGAGACCCCACTTGCAGGTAACACGAGCAGAGAGAGAAGAAGCTGAGACAACGTACTGAAGTGACGGGCTTTTACTGAGCAGATTCGACAAGGATACACGTTACAAACGGTAGCAAAAACAAAAGCGAACTGCAAAACCCGGAAACAAACTATACACAGCAAAGCTGACAAAAAAGGTGGACTTAGAGAGGAACGGACTCACGGGGAATATAAGTGACAAGAGGTGAGTACGTGACCGAAACCAACAATGTGAAACAATACACTGAAACAAGGCAATGGTGCGACAAGGACTGTGAGAAACGGGCAGCACTGCCCTGTGATTACTAACAAGTGCCAGCTGGTGTAAGGCCAAGCAGGTGAACACAGAATTAGTCAAAGAAAACTCACAACATTGTTAAAAGCATGTGTACAGGAATATCTAAAAGGAAACATATGTAAACAAACCACCCTTAAAAGGAACATACATATGTAAAGATGTTAAACACTTAAAAACATGTGTAAAGGGAATGAGCCTTAGAGGAAACACAAGTAAAGTATTTACACTTATAAAAACATATGCAAAAGAGATGAACCTTTAAAGGAAACATATGAAAAGATAAACCTATTAAAAACACAAGCTAAAATGCACCACACAACATGAATAGAGAAAACACAGTAGCATTAATAATATCCAGAAGACCTAGGACTAACAGGCCTGATGATAAGGTCCAATATCTGGTGCTGCTGCGTTTGGCCACCAGAGGGCGGCAGAAAACGACTGTTCATATTGTTCAAGCATGATCCCTGGCTGGGACCATGACACTGCTTCAATGCAAAGTCGTGCAGCAGTGTGTTTTGGGTCATTGTCTTGAACGAATCAGTGTTGTCTCCCAAATGTTGCCCGTATGTAGGGGCTGGCCGCTGCCTTGAGGATTGATTCCTCAAAAAACACTCCATTATCCCATTCTGGAAATCGCTCCCCAAACATGCAGTTTCAATGGGTGTTTTGGGGGCTGGTTTAACCATACGATGGCCTTTCTTGGAAAAGCACTGTCTAGCAAAATGTTCGAGTGCCACAGTGCTTTCGTCTGTGAAGATGACGTCATGCCACGTTTCACATGTGTCACGCCATAGGTGAGCTTGTGCAAGACTTAATTCTTTCTTTTTTTCAGTAGATTTCATTCACGGTTCTTCCTGCACGCCTGGAGATACTAAATCCAAATTGAACTCTGCCATTTGAAAGAGGAGATTTGGCCCGATCCATAGATGTGCGAGTTGGCTATAATAAGGTAATTTATAGGCCTGGTATTCTATATTCTATAATAATATTTCAAATTGATGTGTCCGGATGGCAGAATTCAGTACCGTTTCTACTCTTTAATCATCTTCCCTTTATTAATTTCCTTAGATTTTTTGTAGACATGATCTCAAGAAGGTGCTGAACGAGCTCAGTGGCAGTTTTTCATGTCTGGTCATTTTTAGCATGGTGTTATTCACTATCAAAGATGCAAAGAAAAATCATAGATAAATTACAACTTTACACTCAACTTATAGAAACTACTATCACTGAGTGTGTCTGAATCTCACCTAAACGGACTACCTAAACGGAGAGCGTTTAGCATGGTGTTATTCACTGTCAAAGATGCAAAGAAAAATCATAATTTATATTCTCCTTTGTTTCATCACAATTTACTCAAGTCTAGTAACAGACACAATATTTCTGACACTGGTAAATACATTCCATGAGATCCATAGATGTCACTAGATACAAAGAACATGGAAATGGCCCTTGTCGAAGTGGAGCAATCTTCCCTTTACTTAGGTATGTATTTTTCTGTGGATTTTCAGAAAATAGGGTTAGGGCAATACCAAGCGGGGCTATTTTGCCTAAAGGTAGTTTTTGACGGCATTAAAAATCCTACCTTTAAGAGTGAAGACGCTCGAGCACCAAAGTGGCGACCCATGTAACACGCTGCGTCGCGAAGCGGCCGACCCGGGTTCGATTCCCGGGCCCACCGTCCTTTGCCGAATGTCTTCCCCCCGCTATGTCTCCTGTTCTTCCTCTCTCTCTCTCTCTGCCGGACTGCCCGGTGGAACAAACTAATGAAAATCTACCAAAAACATAATTTAGAAAAAAAGAAGAAGAGTGAAAGGAAAATGTACTATAAACTCAGAGGCAGTACCGCCCGCAGCCAGCAGGTGCCACAATTAAACATTTAAAGGAAGAGGCCAACTTTTGGGGAAATCTTTTTTGCCATCTACTCTGGAGTTAGACAAGAAGATACATAAATGTTTCCGTCTCCGTGCATGCATTAGGCGTCGGGAACGCCCGCACCGTTAGCCTACCTTAGCCTCATTCACTAGAAGGTGTGCCAGGGTAGCCTAGTTCCCAACACTCCAATACACTCAAAATACAACTCCAAAACATTCCTGTAAACATGTTGTGACCTGTGTATTTACCACGTGGAGAAATAAGAAAATTCAATTCAACATTTTTCGTTTTCTAAGCAGATATATGCTCGGAATTCTTTTTTTGCCAAACCACTGCTGTCTGGGCACAGTGATTTCACGTCACCTTTGCACCTTTCTAACGTCAACAACAAATCCAATGTGACTAACATTAGTAGCTACTGTAGTGACAGGACGCATTTTCATTGAGTGAAGTGGATATCATCAGATAGATTAGCTAGTAGCTAATAATACTAATAATAATAATATCTTAGATTTATATAGCGCCTTTCAAGAGACCCAAGGCACTTAATAGCAGTGATGGGAGTAACGGCGTTATAAAGAACGGCGTTACTAACGGCGTTAGTTTTTTCAGTAACGAGTAATCTAACGGATTACTCTTCCAATCTTAATAGCGCCGTTACCGTTACTGCCAAAAAATGCGGCGCGTTACGGTCTATGATTGAAGCTTTTTTTTTTTTTTAAGAAAGATCTCTGCACCGAGAGGCATACTATCCTTCTCAGCCAACCTCAGCGTGCGATTGGCTGAGGTTGAGTAAAATGTCATGGTAAGCCAATCAAAGGTAGAGGTGGGCGGGTGCCTCCAGAGTCTGACACACAGCTGGGAACGAGGTTACACACAGCGCCACAACACAAGCGACTCAGTCAGCGTGAGACCGCGGTCCGTGTACGTTTTGATAGTTTGTTTGGGTCAAATAATCCAAAACTAATCCAACGAATAACACAAGCGAGCAGTCAATGACAGACCGCGGGTCCATGAGCGTTTTTTGTTCACTCTTGTGTTAGTTGTGTGTTGCACTGCAGTAGTGGAGGCTCTACTCTGCTGACATAGTGTTGCACTTCCTGGTTTAATAGCACAGTCTTCAGGTGCTCAGAGTCAGATATATATATATCTGTATGTCATGCATGTATTAAATGTCATGATTAGATTTGTTTAGATGATTAGATTAGATTCTTATATCTGTATGTCATGTATGTCATAAATGTCATGAATTGAAAATGGGGGACCCTGATGTAAACAAGACGAAAGTCTTTCTCTGGTCTGCATCCCCTTAACAATTGTGTGTATTCAGCTGTACTGTATCCATTCTGCAATTTGTTAATTAAAATGTTCAATCAATCAGTATATATTTGTTATTTATTTTTGGTATAGTGCTTAACAAGCATAATTTAATGTTGCCCAGTTGTGGCCTGTTGAGGGGCAATACATGATATCAAACGTTCCAAAACATCTATTGTATTTGTATGATCCTGTGGTGACCTATATTAAGAGACATTCACCAAGGTGGGCTTGTGTCTTTAAGAGTGTGGGTTTTACTGTTTAGGGTAAAGGTTAAATACCACTTCCGGTTCCGGGTGACAGTTGTTGTTGTTATTGTGAATGCTATGTGCAAGGATAAGTAAAGTACCTCAACTCGAACTACGTCTCTGGCTCGCTACTTTCTTATCGCCACATTGGTGACCCTGTGAAGATTTTTTTTTAATGTTAACAACATTAACATTATGTCTCAAGGCAACGGCGTTGCACAGCCGCAAGCACCCGCACCGAATGCTAACGACCCTAATATGTTACAAGCTGCAAGCGTCAAGTTGCCCGACTTTTGGCAGCATAATCACCCGGCCGTGGTTTCAGCACATCGAAGCCCAATTCCAGCTGAGATGAATAACGCAGGACATAACCAAATACTTCCATGTTGTGGCGGCGTTGGATGCTGTTGGAGGATCCGCCGGCAGCTGACAAGTACGATGCGCTAAAGACATTCCTTCTCAAGCTGTATGAACTGTCAGAGTTAGAGAAAGGGGACCGCCTGCTGTCCCTCAACGGCCTCGGCGACGGCAAACCAGCAGAGTTGATGGAGAAGATGCTGGCTGTGCTGGGATCAGCTGATCCCTCCTTTCTGTTCACACACATTTTCCTAAGGCAGCTTCCAGTGCCTGTGCGCACAGCACTGGCCAGTTCCCTCCTCTCCTCCACCAAGGACTATCGCGGACTGGCTGCAGAAGCAGACAGGGTTTTCCTGGCCAACAGGCAGCAGCAGTTTGTCCATGCACTGCTGCCCCACCAGGGCACCTCAGCCCTGCCACCACTGGAGGCCTATACAGACACCGCGGCTGCGGTGACAGCCCGACGCCAACCCGACGATGGGCTCTGTTATTACCATGCCAGGTTTGGGGACCGGGCCAAGCAGTGTCGCAAGCCATGCAGTTTCAAGGGGCAGGGAAATGCCAGGGCCGGCACTCATTAGTGGCTGTGGGTGCCGGCCATGACTGCAAGCTGTTGTTCATCACTGACTCCTTGTCTGGCCGGCGGCTGCTGGTGGACTCGGGCGCACAACGCAGCATCCTGCCGGCACAGGGCATGGACAACATGGACAGCAGACACGGGCCCCAGATGGATGCAGCAAACGGTACGCCCATACGTACTTACGGCACCAGGTATGTGGAGGTGTGTTTTGGGGGGCGCCGTTTCGGCTGGGGTTTTGTTATGGCTGCGGTGTCCACGCCGCTCCTGGGAGCAGACTTCCTCTGTGCCTTCAGCCTGTTGGTAGATGTTAAAAACTGTCGCTTGATCGATGCCCTCTCTTTTTCCTCTTACCCCTGCACACTTGGGGCGGTTGGGGGGGACGGAGCTCTCTGCCTGTTGAACACACTTGCCACCGGGGACCCGTATGAATGCCTGCTCGCCCGGTTCCCTGACCTCACCACACCCACGTTCTCATCTGCAGTGGCCAAACACGGTGTGGAACACCATATTACCACCGAAGGCCCCCCGGGCCCGGCGTCTCGACTCAGCCAAGCTGGCAATCGCCAGGGGGAAGTTTTCCACCATGGAGCGACTTGGCATTGTGCGCCGCTCGAACAGCCCGTGGGCTTCTCCATTACATATGGTTACAATAGCTGGCGGGGGTTGATTTCCGTCCCCTTAATAGCGCCACAACCCCCGACCGGTACCCTGTTCCGCACATACAGGACTTCTCTACCCACCTGGCGGGGGCCATCATCTTCTCCAAGGTGGACCTGGTGCGCGGGTACCACCAGGTGCCGGTCCATCCACGGGACGCTCCTTGTGCGAGGCCCTGCGGGGTAAGGTGCCCAAGGACGAATTAGACTGGTCCTCAGGGATGGACAGCGCCTTTGGGGCTGCCAAGACCGCGCTAGCCAATGCTGCTCTGCTGGCGCACCCCTCTCCCACGGCCCCGGTCGCCCTCACGACAGACGCCTCCGACTATGCAGTGGGGGCGGTGTGCGAGCAGTGGGTGGGCGGGGCCTGGCAGCCAGTGGCCTTTTTTAGCAAACAGCTCTGTGACAATGAGCGTAAGTACAGTACTTTCGACAGGGAACTGCTGGGTCTGTTCCTCGCCACTAGGCACTTTAGATTCCTGTTGGAAGGCCGCCAGTTCACTGCCTTTGTGGAACACAAGCCGCTAACGTTCTCCATGGCCAAGACCTCGGAGCCGTGGTCGGGACGTCAGCAGCGGAAGCTCTCGGCGATCTCCGAGTTAACCACGGACATTCAGCATGTGGCGGGCAAGGACAACTTTGTCACCGACTGCCTCTCTAGGGCGGTCATCGGGTCCGTCCACTTGGGACTCGATTATACCGCCATGGCGGCAGACCAAGCCACAGACTCAGACATTCAGGCCTACCGGACAGGCCCTACTGCACTGCAGCTGGAGGATGTGGTGTTTGACACAGCTAACGCCACTCTCCTCTTTTGTATTGGTGAATTCTGCTGGGGCCTGTGTGGTGAGGTGACCTATATTAAGAGACATTCACCAAGGTGGGCTTGTGCCTTTAAGAGTGTGGGTTTTACTGTTTAGGGTAAAGGTTAAATACCACTTCCGGTTCCGGGTGACAGTTGTTGTTATTGTGAATGCTATGTGCAAGGATAAGTAAAGTACCTTAACTTGAACTACATCTCTGGCTCGCTACTTTCTTATCGCCACAATCTACTATATAAACATAGTAATTATAATAATATCTACATACATGGCATTTGATTGGAGGCTAGTCTCACTTTGTCCCAAAATAGTTTAGATTTGTGTATGTTGTTTATGTAAAAAAAATATCTTGAAAGTAACGCAATAGTTACTTTCTGAAGTAACTAGTTACTTTTACAATTTGTAACTGAGTAAGCAATTTAGTTACTTTTTGGAAGAAGTAACTAGTAACTGTAACTAGTTACTTTTTAAAAGTAACTTGCCCAACACTGCTTAATCACAACTTTACATTCAACTTATAGAAACGACTATCACTGAGTGTGTCTGACTCGCATCTAAACGGACAGTGTATAACGTATGAAGTATATCATGCCATACGTACAATATGCATACTGCACCTGTGTATACTGTATACTTACTTAATCATAGCATATATATTTATTGTAATGCAAATATAACTGAGAGGGCATACATATCCTCATCTGCACCTTGACTTATTTACACTGCCTACTTGCTCTTATGCACATACTCAAGAGTTTGTTATATTGTTTACACTGCCTATTTTTATTTTTACTTCCCCACTGCACTATAATTTTATGATGTGTATCATGTTTCATACTTTCACCATGTACCTCCCCTCCCCCCATGCTGCTATGATGCCTGAATTTCCCCAAGGGGATCAATAAAGGAATATCTTGTCTTATCTTATTTGTTGATACTTACCATTAGTCTTGATCACACACTTTGTGGATACATAGTAAGCTTGTGCAACACTGTGACGGCCAGACCATTTGCCGCACAACAGGACTAATGTCGGTAACCACTACACTCCCTCACTACACTCCATTTCTTTTCATTTTGTCCTTATGCATTGTTAACATCCATAATACCCATACACAAATCAAATAATGACACCACACATTATTATTGTTTCATATACCATACTTCCATCTTTATTTGCATTATGATATATTACAAGGTCCTAAGTTAGTGCACACTTAGTTTACATTGTTTATCATAATTGTTTATTTATCATTAGTTTGTATTTGCTCATGCTGTTTCTTTGTCTTATATGTTTGTTTGATGTTCCGGGCAACTGGCAAAGGACCAGTAATTCGAACAGGCTGGATTTAAATACCAGGGCCCTCATGCATCAGCGTGTTCTACGCACAGATCTGTGCGTAACCCGTGCGTACGATCATTTCTAAGCAAAGAGTGGGATTCATCAATTTGAACTTGAACTTGACTTCGTGCGTACATCTACGCACAGGTCAGACCTGGCGTACCTAGCTCCCAGTGGTAGAATATATTATTACAACAAGGAAATGAGCTTCTGTGCATAATAACACTGGATGTTCTGTATGAACCGTAGTTCATTATAGTTCATTGTAAGATAGCAACAGTAGTGTAATTATGGTCAAAACCCTATAAATAGCATTTGGAATAATAGATCTTTCTCTCAGAATGAATGCAGCATGGTTTATATAGCGTTATCGGAATATACGGGGTGTAGGCTACTGACTGACTGCGCTCCGCGTAGCTTGATTGATTGATTGAAAAGTTTATTAACAGATTGCAGAATGGGTACAGTACAGTACAGCTCAGTACATACAATTGTTAATTGGGGATGCAGACCAACTTTCGTCCTGTTTACATCAGGGTCCCCCATTTTCAATTCATCATAAATCATAAAGCTCAACTCGTTATTATTTTGCGCACAGACCGCCGAAACACGGGAACGTTTTGATTATATTTAAAAGGCTTTACGTTAAACGAAACAAGTGGAATTTCGAAGCTGTAAGCAGAATAAGTCATATGAATATAGTGTTCTTCCCCCTTTTTACTGTACAAGAAAGAATAGAAAACGCATTGCAATGACACCATGCAGATAGTGGACAGACTATATGATGGGATTCAAGTTCACGTTTTTGTTGCTCATAGGCATGCTGTCAGAGTATGATATCTTAATCAAACATTCTAGAACATTTGTCGTCACAGATCATGTCCTAATGGAACATAGGCTATGGCATGGATCGTGATATTGTGTGGACTGTTATTATTACTGTACGGCGGTACCACCCATTGTGACAGCAGCCTTGAGTCCCGCACACAAACATGATGGAATTCAAGTTCATGTATTGAAAGGCAGGCTACATCATACATGCAGTGAGATTCATTGTTCTTGTATATGCTCTCGTATTATATTGTTTATATAGGCTACCCAATACTGACATCAAAATAGATTGTAGTATGCCTCTAGAAATCATATGCAGCAGGTAGAAAATTGACGGGAGATCCATCGCGATTTGGAATAGAATTGAGGAGAACTTTAATCTGTGGGTATTAATCAAACAACACGGGAAAAGGCAGTCATATTCCAGCGCGGTCTTTATTAGCCGACAACAAAATAGATGCCTCTAAAAATCATATAGCCAATCGAACACAACTAATAAAGGCATTCATATTACAGCACGGTTATAATGACACACAACCAACGCCAAACAGTGGTCAACGAACGGTCTTTATTAGTATTTTGAGCTGTCCAGGCAGAATTGCAGCAATGGTCTTAGGGAGCCGTTGATATCTGACATCACCGTTTACAAGTCCGCCTTTTATTTATCCCATAAATCATAATACGCGATAGTGTCTTCTTGGTTCGACAGCAGTGAATTCTCCGTGGAGTTTCTCGGAGTCCCGCTCGGGTCGGTCCATTATTTCACATCCCATGGGGGGTGTTTCCTCATTTTCATGACCATATATGGATAATCATGCACGAGCATTGACGGTAGAACAAAGTGGTATTCATCAACACGGCAGGGCATAGAGCCTGCGTACGCACGTGTGATGAATGCCGACTTCCCTGTGCGTACGCTAGTTCTACATTCCGTGCTTACGTGTGGAAGTAGGTCAAGTTCTGCGTCCACGTTGATGCATGAGGGCCCTGGGCCCTCATTCATCAACTTGACGTAGAAAATGTTCTATTTCCACACGTAAGCACAGAATTTAGAATGAGTGCACGCACAAAATAAACGGGATTTACCACACGTGCGTACGCAGGTTCTACGCACACCTGTCATGATAAATATCACCTTGGCCCTGCGCCGAGGCTCGTGCACACTTTCACGTATTTGCATACCAAAACCGCCCCGATTAACCATATACGGTAATGGACACCCCCATGAAATGTGGAAGAATGGACTAAACCGAGGGAAGCGTGTTATGAGACAGGCTGACAGACGTGTACACGTACGGTGATGTGACTGTCGGATATGATATCTATTAACCATTGCTGCCTGGGCAGCGCAAACACTAATAAAGACCGTGCTGGAATATGACTGCCTTTTTCCGTTTTGTTTGATTAATACCCAGGGATTAAAGTTCTCCTCAATTTTAATCCAAATTTTCTACCTGCTGCATATGATTTCTAGAGGCATACAATCTATTTTGATGTCAGTATTGGGTAGCCTATATAAACAATAATACGAGAGCATATACAAGAACAATGAATCTCACTGCCAATGATGTAGCCTATACGCCATGTGTAGCCTGCCTATATGTGATCAATACAAACATGAACTTGAATTCCATCATGTCTGTGTGCGGGTCACTGCGGGAACTCACAAGGCTGTTGTCACAATGTAAATAAGAACGTGCACTGAAAAGTTACAGTATGTAGTTGGTTGATTATTTGTATGACAGTCAGTAAACCCTTGCAGAAAGTATCCGTTTTATTTAATGAATTGAAAACATTCAGCATCGACTTCCTCCCGGCATGCAGCAACAACATGTATCAGGCAAATGCGCATCGCAACATTGACTGAGTGGAATCCCTTTCTATTCACATAACTGCATTTGTGATGGAGCTTTGACAGCTACAGTAACAGTCTATTGCTCGATCCATCTCCAATATCACGATGGACCGTGCCGGTGGCAAAGACCCGAGGGTGGAGAGGATCTTGAATGAATTCCATCATCATATTTATATGTTGTGTGTCTGTCCACTATGTTTGTTACATTGTTATTCCCCCCCCCCTATCTATGTAAAGCGACCTTGGGTCTCTTGAAAGGCGCTATATAAAATGAAGCTATTATTAGTGTGGGTGACCTGGCGAAGCCAGGTTGCCACCCACACTATACATATCCATACTCTTTTTATTATTATTCTTTATTCCACCGATTTTGCCAACACACTCGTGCCAGAGCGTTCGCGCCCCATACACGTGAAAGGTATCAAAACGACCGGCTTGCTCCAACTCGATGTGCTATTCGAACTCGTAAAGTTTCACCGCACCGTCTGGCTACGAATCGACTTTAAACGGTAAAATTTCGGTCCCATTGGGAATGCATTGCATTTTAGAGTGTAGCAGCTGAAATAATCTTTTTCCCCCTACCTTGGGTGAATTGCGAGTGTGATCTCAATTTTGGACGTAGAAATAAAACAAACACATCAAAACGATGACACGGCTGTCATCCCGCTCACAAAAGAAAAATAAATGGAATTGGACATTTCTATCTCAACTGACGACCATTTGTTTGAAGGTTCTCCCCCCCATTGACCGCCATGCAATCGCCCTCTAGAAATCCATTTTTTTTTAGCCTTCTGTTCCGATCGCCGAAGGAGTGCCACAATATCGCACGAATGCCACAATCTCGCGCACAACCCTTCGCCTACTCGTTGTAGTGCTCTTGTGCGAGTCTCAACGCTTCATCTCTTATAGTTTTCTTTTAATCAACGTGACAATGCAGTCATGTAAAGACATTTCAGAATATGCAAGTCATTGTGCTCATGGCTGATTGGTTCAGGCTTAACAGCTGTGAGGCTCAGGGCTCATGGCTGAGCTGACCTGCCAATGACATCATCCACTTAACCCATCATTGGCCATCACTGTGTTGCACTACTGAATTGTTGGACAGCGCCCTCTGTCTTGTGGGTTGTGTCATTGTACTCAGTAGGGATATCCTCTTTCATTTTTCATTGGTCCATGTTGACCACCTTTCATTGGTCGATGTTGACCACTCCCCCGATCCTTAGACCACGCCCCCTTAGGCCACACCCCCTCAGTGTATCTCTTGAACCGTTTGTCGTAGAGACTTGCGGATTGTGCCATTGTACTCGGTGTAATAGTGTAATAGTGTAATAGTGTAATAGTGTGTAATAGTGTAATAGTGTGAAATAGTGTAATAGTGTAATAGTGTGTAATAGTGTGTAATAGTGTAATAGTGTGTAATAGTGTAATATTGTGTAATAGTGTAATAGTGTGTAATAGTGTAATAGTGTGTAATAGTGTAATAGTGTAATAGTGTGTAATAGTGTAATAGTGTAATAGTGTGTAATAGTGTAATAGTGTCTAATAGTGTAATAGTGTGTAATAGTGTAATAGTGTAATAGTGTGTAATAGTGTAATAGTGTAATAGTGTGTAATAGTGTAATAGTGTAATAGTGTGTAATAGTGTGTAATAGTGTAATAGTGTAATAGTGTGTAATAGTGTAATAGTGTGTAATAGTGTAATAGTGTAATAGTGTGTAATAGTGTAATAGTGTGTAATAGTGTGTAATAGTGTAATAGTGTAATAGTGTGTAATAGTGTAATAGTGTCTAATAGTGTAATAGTGTGTAATAGTGTAATAGTGTAATAGTGTGTAATAGTGTAATAGTGTAATAGTGTGTAATAGTGTAATAGTGTAATAGTGTAATAGTGTGTAATAGTGTGTAATAGTGTAATAGTGTAATAGTGTGTAATAGTGTAATAGTGTGTAATAGTGTAATAGTGTGTAATAGTGTAATAGTGTAATAGTGTAATAGTGTGTAATAGTGTAATAGTGTAATAGTGTGTAATAGTGTAATAGTGTAATAGTGTGTAATAGTGTAATAGTGTAATAGTGTGTAATAGTGTAATAGTGTAATAGTGTGTAATAGTGTAATAGTGTGTAATAGTGTAATAGTGTGTAATAGTGTAATAGTGTAATAGTGTGTAATAGTGTAATAGTGTGTAATAGTGTAATAGTGTAATAGTGTGTAATAGTGTAATAGTGTGTAATAGTGTAATAGTGTGTAATAGTGTAATAGTGTGTAATAGTGTAATAGTGTGTAATAGTGTAATAGTGTAATAGTGTGTAATAGTGTAATAGTGTAATAGTGTAATAGTGTAATAGTGTGTAATAGTGTGTAATAGTGTAATAGTGTGTAATAGTGTAATAGTGTAATAGTGTGTAATAGTGTAATAGTGTTGCGGGTTGTGTCATTGCACTCATTAGGGATATCCTCTTTGATTGGTCTATGTTGACCACTCCCCCGATCCTTAGGCCGCGCCCCCTTTTTGTATCCTTTGAACCGTTTGTCATAGAGACTCGCGAGAGACCCTCTCCCCCGTTGGCCGGCGGTGCACAGGCGTCACCCACACTTTCACAATTTCCCCCGCGCGGAATTGTCTAGTTATTATTGTTATTATTATTATCATCACATCTGTGCGGGAGCTCACAAATAGACTGTTAGTCTCAGTGAAGTTTCAACAGAGGTCATCTATTCTAACCAACAAATTGAAGTAGAAAGCATTTCGTGACCAATCTTATTTGGAAACATGACACACAAAATAATTTGCTTTTTATTTGAAACAATATTTAATCGCGTTTGGAGGTTGGTGTTTTGCGTCAGCCCCCCCGTGCCAAACAAGCAGGCCAACCTCTTGTTCGCGTGTGAGCCCGTTATAATTACACTACTGTCGCTATTTTACAATGAACTATACTGAATTACGGGTCATACAGAAGTTGAACACTAATGCACGGAAGCTTATTTCCGCCTTGAAACTAATGCAGAACTGAGGAGCGCTTATGCCGTAGTAACGATGTTCTACCACTGGGCGTCAGCTACGCATGCTCCGAGCTGTGCGTAAATATAAGCACGAAGTCAAGTTCAAGTTGAAATTGATTAATCCCACTCTTTGCTTAGAAATGGTCGTACGCACAGCTTAAGCACATATCTGTGCGTAAATCACGTTGGTGAATGAGGGCCTGGAGAGGCTTGCCGGGAGATACCAATTCCATGAGAAGGGGGGGGGGGGGTTAATTAGACAATGATGTTCTACTATGATTTATGTATGTTTTAGCTTGACTCAGTTATTGTCCCCTACATAAATACATAGTATTCTTCAAACTAACTGTTAATTATAAATTATAGATGATTAAGGTTAATGTAATTTATTATTGACGATTTGTATTTCCCCATGTGTCTGTATTGGTTTGGTCAACCAGTATAAATACCTCCCTCTTGTCTCAGTCTGTAGGTCAGTTTTGTTTGGTTCAGTTGATATTTGTGTTAAGTATTTTTAGTTTGTTCTGTTTAAGTTCAGCCGAGTTCTGCTGTGCCCAAGAACAGCTTTTTTGGTTATTTGTTATTGTTGCACTTTTTTGTGGTTTTTGTTCCCTGTATTTATATTTTGGGGGGAAATAAACCTTCCTTTGAGCACTCTACCTATGACTCCTCATGTCTAAGCTGTTTGGTCCCTCACAAACACATCCTGGCCTAGAGAGACCTAATCACACAAATAAATGTTTGATTACAGTTTTGTTATGTTCTTCTTACATCTCTTTGTTCACAGAAGGTTACATGTGACCACATAACTTGTAATACACAAGTTAGTACAATACCTTAGATTAATTATATAAATGTTCAATTTGTTTTATGACCATAAGCTCATAAGTCATTATCTGTGATTAGACATTTCACTGTACAACTCAAATGATTAGGCCCACACATGGCAGATTAGCACAAATAAATAAGATAACTCAAACTGAGAAATGCTGTCATTTATTTTACAATAAGCAGTGCAACAATACAACACAATTATTCCCCACTTTTGAGTTGAAAAAGTGTGGAACGCACTTTGGGTGTCCAGCTGGGTGCCAGGGCAATAGGTTTCTGCGGGTGGCTGTCAGCTGCACAGTGAGTGGGAGTCTGAACTGTGCAGTGGGCTCTTCAGCAGGACTAGTCAGCTGCACAGTGAGTGGGAGTCTGAACTGTGCAGTGGGCTCTTCAGCAGGACTAGTCAGCTGCACAGTGAGTGGGAGTCTGAACTGTGCAGTGGGCTCTTCAGCAGGACTAGTCAGCTGCACAGTGAGTGGGAGTCTGAACTGTGCAGTGGGCTCTTCAGCAGGACTAGTCAGCTGCACAGTGAGTGGGAGTCTGAACTCTGCAGTAGGCTCTTCAGCAGGACTAGTCAGCTGCACAGTGAGTGGGAGTCTGAACTCTGCAGTAGGCTCTTCAGCAGGACTAGTCAGCTGCACAGTGAGTGGGAGTCTGAACTCTGCAGTAGGCTCTTCAGCAGGACTAGCCAGCTGCACAGTGAGTGGGAGTCTGAACTCTGCAGTAGCTCTTCAGCAGGACTAGTCAGCTGCACAGTGAGTGGGAGTCTGACCTCTGCAGTAGCTCTTCAGCAGTACAGCTTTTCTGGGGTGTTGAATGTGGTAGACCTGCAAAAAGGCTCGAAGCATCAACCACTGGTGGATCCTGCTGGACGTCACTCACTTCACCCTAATTGATAAATGACAGAGCATGGATAACAAAATATTATTATTCATAATACATACATGAAGGCAATATATTTGGAATACAATTCATTACAGCTGATCCAACACACATTCAACGGCCGTATTCGCAGTGGCGGCTCTGCCACTAGGGGCGCACAGGCGCCGACCCACCTGCTGTTAAATCAGAGAAGAAGAAAATAAAACTTTTTATTTTTTTGTTTTATAGCCCTATAAATAATATAAACATGTTTAAAATGAATAATATTTACTCATTTTAAGTATGTTTGTATTTCCAATGCACAATATAACGTTATTATCTCAAATAAAAAACACTCGTTTTCCTGAGCAGGAAGTGACATCACGTTTTTTTTTTTTTTTTTTTTCTTTTTTTTTGTATTTCTCGGCCCGGGCTAGACGCGATAGCGCTCTGAGTGCGCGTCACAGTTTGATCGCTGTATCCGTCACAGCCAATCAGTGCATAACGCGTTGTGCGTTGAAATATGACTATTATGTTGGAATCCGGGCGCGATTTGAAGCGTCTAGCCAGTAGCGTCAAGAATTTATGTAGCCGCATTTCGCGGAGACGCTCTCTGATTGGCCGACGCCAGTATTTTTTTCCGTAGCAGAATTTCACAGAGACGATCTCTGATTGGCCGAATCCAATTTCTAATGTTCCAATTCTAGGTTATTCCTAGGTTGGTCCGTTGGTGGAGATAGTTGTGTTGTTGTGAGAATGATGCAGGCAGCTGTTTGTCTTAGAGCGTGCCGTGACTGCAAGTTCTTTAGACTGTTAAGCTTAGGCACTCTTTCAAAGTTGGTTAAGGTTAGAGTTTGTCTTAGAGCATGGCGATAGAACGCCAGGTAGTTTGCAGTCTGTTCGAGCGGAAATGGACAAAGGAATGTACTTGTGTTGTGCTAACAAGCTAACACTTGGCTAACAAGCTATATGGCGGATGCAGTCTGGAGACAGTGGACAGTGGTCTGGAATACATCAACAGTGGATTATACACGTTTATCAAGCTCTCCTGCCCTGGACGTTTCAACTAAACAGTGAGTCTCTCTCTCTCTCTCTCTCTCTCTCTCTCTCGCTCTCTCTCTCGCTATACACAGCTGTCTCCGCGAAATGCGGCTACGGAAAAAAGTATTGACTGTGCTTGCTGAGACGATAATTAATAGGCTAGCGATTCAAAATGCGCTGCTGTATTGTGAACTATAACATTAATTTAGCTGCTGCTGATGCATAATGAATGAATGGTGAGTTGTTTAAAATGACAACATACATGTGTTAATTATTTGATTTGATTGATCCGAGAGACAGAGAGAGATTGCTCCAGAGCATCTCAGAGCATTACATTTTCAACTCGACCTATTAACGTGAACTGCGACCCACAAGGCACCAGCGGCAGCGGCCGCCACTGCGTATTCGCACCATAGCAAAGAGCTAGCTAGCTGTGTCGCAGTGTCTCTGTGTTGGAAGAACAGGAGGTCAGGAAAAGTACTTGTTTGCTATTTTCCCTCTGGGCCACAATTAGCCCCTTTCGTGACTGTGATGCAAGCCAGAGGCTTGATTACGCAGTCACTTATGGCTCCATAGTAGCCAGGTTAATTTGCACCACCAAGCACTGCTTAAAAGCTAGCGGTGGGTCCAAAATATATCAGATATAAATGTCAAAGGTACCCAGCGTTCCATTAGGGTTTCACACACACACGCGGCGGGGTTTGAAAGCTCGGCGTTGCTAATAACAATATGTTATCCCTTTTTAAACTATGGAATTAATTTGTGACATTGACTTTCACGATTTTCTACTCCAGATGCAAAAATCACCAAGTAAAACTGATACTCACAGAGCTGAGGTTGATCCGTCTCAGTGCCTTTGAAGGTATGTGTAAATCCCATGGCTTCTTCCTTCCTAAAAACTATTATGTAACCGTTTACGACAATCCTGATTTCAAACACCCCTTCACGGAAACCATGATAAGGATAATTGAACAGTAATCCTCAAGGTGAATGTGGCAGGTGGTGGTTGTGAGCGACGCCATCTGTTTGTTACAGTCAGACATTTTTGCCAGAGAGACAATTTTGCCTTCATCCATGACATCACATACCATCTGTACTTTTTCACTTTAAAGTGAAAGTATTTATTTAATGTATGTATTTTTTATTGTGTTGTCAATTGTCCTGTGTGTGTGTGTGTGTGTGTGTGTGTGTGTGTGTGTGTGTGTGTGTGTGTGTGTGTGTGTGTGTGTGTGTGTGTGTGTGTGTGTGTGTGTGTGTGTGTGTGTGTGTGTGTGTGTGTGTGTGTGTGTGTGTGTGTGTGTGTGTGCGTGCGTGCGTGCGTGCGTGCGTGCGTGCGTGCGTGCGTGCGTGTGTGTGTGTGTGTGTGTGTACTTGTTTGTGTACATGTACATTTAGTGTGTGTTTCCATTTGCTTTGTTGTATAAATGTGTATATCTTTGTGTGCATTGCTTTTGTGTGTGTGTGTGTGTGTGTGTGTGTGTGTGTGTGTGTGTGTGTGTGTGTGTGTGTGTGTGTGTGTCTTCAAGTTGTGTGTGCGTGCGTGCGTGCGTGCGTGCGTGCGTGCGTGCGTGCGTGCGTGCGTGCGTGAGTGTGTGCATGCGTGTGTGTGTGACCAACAAGGAAGTTATGGAGGAAAGTTATGTAATTATGTTCCTATGGTGGGCAAAGGCATGGAATGGCACACGTCTGTGTGTGTGTCTTTTTGTTCTCATTACAGGTCACTGAAGCCAATATATATATTTGCTATAAAATATGTATTTTGAACTGATAAAACGGACACACTCTGACGATTTGTATATAGACAGTACAAAATTAAATAGTCAATGACAATAACAGAAGCTAGATGTTTTCTGGTGGTGTCACAGTACTGTGACAACTTCCTTCTCATAGTTTACACATTTTACTGCTTCGTCAAATTCTTCGTATCAATTGAATGTAATTCTGCAGTGTCTGTCTTCAAGTTCTCCCCCAGAAAAAGGTAATTTGTTACAGTATATAAAAGAATGAATTAATGAATTATATTTCATACAATCCAAATGGCCCATCCCACATGGGATAACATGACACATTTAACAACAAACAATACAGTATGAAACTAAATACATCTCATATTAAATGTAAATTAGCTTCTGTTACAAAGCCTTTCCTGTTCTTCAGTGCCAACATAACGTCCCAGTTTCCAAATGTAAAGGCAATATTCCACACCTGATCTGGGCACACAAAGATCCTTTCCTCATGGGCAGGTCATATTCACATAATTCTCAGTACTGAACTCATTTTCTATCAAACCATATGTTCTGAGTTTTGTCTCCAGATCGCAACTTTTCTCTGCTGGAAATCTGTCTCCTTAATCATACGGTATGTTACTTATCCTGTTACTCTAATCCAACGTTTCCCATTAACTGATTTTCATACGTCTTTCAACACCAACACAACAAATGCACAATTGTGACAAACAGAGATGGTTCTGCTCTTATCTGCCAAATTGGCCTCAAGGATTACCTGATTACACTTATAGTTCCATGTTTATCGTGGTTTTCCTGAAGGGGTGTTTGCTAAATCTTCAGGTACAACAATGTCCTAATATTAGGAGTATTGTCTGTAAATGGGGGTTGTATGATAGTGATATAGGGCCTTTATTACAGTACACAACATGAGCCTTTGACATGGAAGACACAGTAGGAAGACACACACACACACCCACCTTCCAAGGTACAGAGACGACTCAACCTCAGCTCTGCGTGTCATGGATTCACTTGGACTTTGAAAAGTGTACATCAAAATATAGTACTGTATGACGTGTTCGCTGGCGTCACAGTGACCATCAACTTTGATTTCATATTGTTTTTCCCATCTTACATCACTGGGTATGATGTACTTCATGTGTGGAGTGACGATTAGAGTCCTTTTTATAACCTCCCTAGACTTGCAATGCAGAGATACTGGCTCTGCAATATCCTGACATGAGGAATGTATTACATCTGCTAGCTGTTTGCTATGTTGAGGATACAGCAACACAAGGACACACAGACACACACAACACAAAATGCTACTTAGGCTTGATTTATTGATCATATCCTGTTCTTTCACTACCTAGTCCTCTGAGGTGTGAAAGTCTCGGTAACTATTCCATAAAGATCTGTGAGAACCCTGGTGACCCCCCCCCCCCCCCCCCCCAATATAGATATATACAATATAGATTATGTAATAATCACAAGACTGGTGATGGTGTTGCTTCCTGCTGTCACAGAATCAGTCCTTGGTGCATTGGCTTGTATCCCTGCATGTATTATGTAATGACTGATATTGTCCACTGAGCAGCAGCATAGTACAATCTAAGAACACATCTCAGTTTCCTGTCCCCAAAGACGGTGATCTGAAGGACCTTTGATTTGGCTTGTGTAGGGGAGAGTGGGGTGAGAAGTGCCAAGGGGCATGTAGTTCCACCCCTGTTATCTAGAAAACCATAGAAGAAGTTGGTCATGTGACAACATATTTTTGAAGAGGCATCCATTTCACTCAACCTGCTGAGAAGGGAGACACCTGGCTTGAGAGGTAAGCACATTTAAGTTCAAAAAACTGTTTTTTGCCTTCCAAAGTAAAATTTGTATGATCAAGGTTTTTTTATTGCTGTGTTTGAACAATTATAGACAACTTTGAAAACAGTTCACACATGTTTTAGTGCTTTAGTAAGCTACACCATGAGTCTATACAGGTAGCATGATGCTAGTTCAAAACAGCTGGGGGATGTATTTTTTTCAAAATGGTAGGCTTGGGGTGATTTGTGCCAAAGGGCCTGGGTTAAGTTGTGCCAGATATTCTCTTTGTTAAGTTGCCCCAACTTATAATTATTAACTATATATATATTACTTTTATTGTTATTGTACATTGCATTCTTGCATTTGATCACTAAAACTATGTGATATTCTTAATTTTAGACCAAAATCCATCATGCCACGCAGATATACAAACGGAAGACAGACAGGGTTTCAACTCCTCTTGGAAAAGTTGGAAAGAGCAGTGAAAGAGGTGCAACAGGGGAAGACTATACGTCAGGTTGGAAAGGAGATGAAGATCTGCAGGATGCTTTTACAGCTTTTGAGATTAAAATGATCTGTTTTACGTAAAATTATCAATGGCACAATTTACCCCAGTGTATTCTCTCTAATGTCACACCTTACCCCGCACCGGGGGCAAGTTGTGCCACAAAACCACTTTTCTTTCTAAAGCTATATTTCTGAAACAGTTTATTTAAGATCCAAAGTGATTGTCCACAGGGATGCACAACATCCTAAACTATATGTACATATTTTAGTTGGGGGCATTACTGTAATCCCCTTGCTTTAAAGGCACTTTAAGTAAAAAGTGGCACTATTCACCCCACTCTCCCCTACTAGTGCCTCTTAGGGAATAGGCTATAGCCATTATTTTTCATAATAGGACCATTTCTAATTTGTGATCATTCATATAGCTCACTGCTTGGTTTGCTGGACATGACGTGCATATTATGCATATAAAGTCTAACAGGTGCTACTTGGCACACAGCCCCGCCTCGCATCGCCCCACAATGCTCCCAGGACTGCAGAGTCATCGTCCCATCAACAACTCTGTCCGGACAGGAAGTTAAGGCTGGCCCGTGATTGGCTGTGAAGGATCCAGGACACATCTGCTGCACTGAGACTTTGTGTCCTTTCCTCTGTATCCAAGACTGATGGCTTGAGTGGACATGTGGATTAAATATTGAGATTTAGAGAGAGAGAGAGAGAGAGAGAGAGAGAGAGAGAGAGAGAGAGAGAGAGAGAGAGAGAGAGAGAGAGAGAGAGAGAAAGAGAGAGAGAGCAGATGGGCTGTGAACTGGGCAAGATCTATCTATCTATCTATCTATCTATCTATCTATCTATCTATCTATCTATCTATCTATCTATCTATCTATCTATCTATCTATCTATCTATCTATCTATCTATCTATCTATCTATCTATCTATCTATCTATCTGTCTATCCATCCATCCATCCGTCCATCCGTCCATCCGTCCATCCATCCATCCATCCATCCATCCATCCATCCATCCATCCATCCATCCATCCATCCATCCATCCATCCATCCATCCATCCATCCATCCATCCATCCATCTATCTAGGTCTGGAGCGAGTCTCCTCCTTCCTAAGCATCCCTGTCACAGAAGCCTTCGTGGAGAGGCTGTTCTTCCTCGAGTCGTGACCAGTGTGTGAAAGGACCAGAGACATGGACACAGTATGAATTTCTTGAATAGAGTGAGATTCAAGTCAAAGCGAGTTTCTCTATGATATCCCAAGAAAGGCCTACACTAGTTGTAACCGAGTACTAATTTTAACCTGGTACCATAGGATCTACAGGCGGCTGCACTAACCGGCTGAGCTGAAGGGTCAGACCCGTTAGCAGGTGCTGGTTGACTGTGACTGACTCGTTAGTAGTGTAGTTTACATTTGTGGTCAGGATGAGCTGTACTGTAAATGAGTTGCTGCTGGGAGTGTTTTCTCAATTTACAGTAATCAAAAATGATTGGCTGATTGAGAAGATCACCTTCAAAGCGGCTCCCTGTGCTGATATAATGGACCCCGTGGGACTATTCACACACACACACGCGCGCGTGCGCGCAAGCGCACACACACACACGCACACACACGCACACACACACACACTCACACACTTGAGAGTGTCCCTCTCCTTCTAAATACCTTCACAAGCAGTAAGCCAGATGGTCGGGTAAATCATCAAGTTCAAGTTCAAGTTCAAGTTCTTTAATAGTTGTCATACAGAAGTACAGAATACTTTCATACAAAATGCTTCTTACTGTTACGCTCCAGAGACTGTGCTAGACAAGATAGTATCAAATAACATAATAACATAATATAGCATGAATTTAGAAGAAGAAAATGAGGTCACAGTGTTCGGTATAGACATATGTACAATGTTCTGAGTTACCATATAATATACAATACACAATACTATGCAGTGTACTAATGTACAGTACTATCTAGTGCAAAGCAGAAATGGGATGAGGTACAATTTTAGGTACAATTTACAGTAAGGTGTACGAGTTGTAGTGCAATCCTTCATCCATAAATATAAAGTGTGGGGAGTGGGTGCTACAGTGTGTTTGTTTAAAGTGGGTGTGTGCTATAAGTGTGTGGAGTGGGTGCTACAGTGTGTTTGTTTAAAGTGAGTGTGTGCGTGTGGATGTGTGTGCTATGTGCGTTTGGTGGTTGTTGTTGTGTAGTGTTCATTCATTGTTCGTTTAGCAGCCTGATGGCCTGGGGATAGAAGCTTCTTCTGAGTCTTTCTGTGCTCGCCTTGAGACTCCTGTATCGCTTGCCTGACCGCAGCAGTTCAAAGAGGCAGTTGTTCGGGTGACTGGAGTCTTTAATGATTCTCTTAGCCTTGCCCTTGCAACGCTTGTAGTAAATGTTCTGGAGGGTGGGGAGCCCCCCTCCAATTGTGCGTTCGGCTGAACGTGTCACTCTTTGTAGTCTGCTTTGGTCTTGTGCAGTGCTATTCCCAAACCAGGAGGTGATGTTGCCGGTCAAGATGCTCTCTATTGTACATGAGTAGAAGTTCTTAAGGATCTTCTGGCTGACTTGGAACTTCCTTAGGCGCCTGAGGAAGTAGAGGCGTTGTCGTGCCTTCTTCACAACACTGTTAATGTGTGTGGTCCATGTCAAGTCCTCGGATATGTAGGCTCCGAGGTACTTAAAGCTGTTGACTCTCTCAACCGGTGCCCCGTCGATGCTGAGGGGGCTGTAGTCCTTGACCCCCGACCTCCTGAAGTCCACAATCATCTCCTTTGTTTTGCTGATGTTCAGGGAGAGGCTGTTTTCCTGGCACCATCCCGCCAGGACCTTGACCTCTTCCAGGTAGGCCCTCTCGTCGTTGGCAGAGATCAGGCCCACCACCACTGTGTCGTCAGCAAATTTGACGATTGTATTGCTACTCCGCTGAGCCACACAGTCATGTGTGTACAGGGAGTAGAGGAGGGGACTCAGAACACAGCCCTGGGGGGCCCCTATGTTGAGGGTGATGGATGAGGAGGTGCAGTTGCCTGCTCTCACCACCTGGGGTCTGCCAGTCAGGAAGTCCAAGACCCACTGGCAGAGGTCATAGCCCAAGCCCAGGTCCCTGAGCTTGGCTATGAGTATGGAGGGGACTATGGTATTGAATGCCGAGCTGTAGTCGATGAATAGCATTCTCACATAGTTCCCCTGCCTCTTGTCCAGGTGTGATGCTGCTGTGTGCAGCACATGGGATATGGCGTCCTCCGTGGACCTGTTGGGGCGGTATGCAAATTGCAGGGGGTCCATGTTGATGGGGAGGGAGGAGCAGATGTAGCCCTTTACTAGCTTCTCAAAGCACTTTATGGCTATGGAGGTGAGAGCTACAGGGCGGTAGTCGTTGAGGCAAGCAGGCTTGGATTTTTTGGGTACAGGGATAATAGTGGACTTCTTCAGGCAGGTGGGGATGACAGCCTGTTCTAAGGACAGGTTAAATATGTCAGTGAATACTGGGGCCAGTTGCTCGGCACAGACTTTTAGGACGCGGCCGGGGATGCCGTCTGGACCTGCTGCCTTCCTGATATTCACTTTTTTAAAGGTCCGCCTCACCTCATGCTCTGTTACCCTGAACACTGCGCCTCCATCAGCAGCCGACCCCCCCCCCCCCCCCCATTGCCGAGGCTTGTGAGCTGGTGTTGTTATTACCAGCATCAAACCTCGCATAGAAGGTATTGAGGTCATTTGCTAAGGAGATGTCACTGTTCAGTTTGAGGGAGGCGCCTTTGTAGTCTGTCATCGTTTTGAGCCCCTGCCACATAGCTCTAGAGTCAGCTTGTTCAAACTGGAGTTCAATTTTATCCCTGTAGCGTCGTTTGGCCTCTGACACTGTCCTCCTTACGTTGTATCGCGCCACCTTGTGGTCATTCATGTTGCCTTCCTCTAGGCCGTCGTTGTATGCTTTGGTGCGCTCTCTCAGAGCTTCACGGACGGATTTGTCTACCCAGGGTTTTTGATTTGGGTAAACTTTCATTTTGGTAGTGGGGATTGTTTCTTTCACCCTAGTACAAACATAGTCCAGCACTGTCTCCGTGTAGACATTAATGTTATCTGTGTCGCGGAACACATTCCAGTCTGTGTGGTGAAACACTGACCGGATCGTCTCCTCTGACGTCACATCCCATTGCTGCACCTCTCGCGAGACTACGGGAGTACTTTTAATTCTCTGTCTGTACTTTGGTGAAAGAAAGATGGACGCGTGATCTGACTTACCAAAGCCACTATCAGAATGAGCCTTGTAGCCACCTTTAAATTGCGTGTAACAGTGATCTAGGATGTTACCGCCTCTGGTGTTGCAAGTCACATGCTGATAGAAGTCAGGCAATACCTTTCTCAGATTGGCGCTATTGAAATCTCCCAGAACTAAAATGGCGGCGTTAACATTCGCCACTTGGATTCTATTTACCTCGTCGTGTAGTCTGGAGAGCGCAACCTTGTTGCTGGCTTGCGGTGGAATATACACTCCGACCAGGACGATCGCCGTTAACTCCCTCGGGAG